>NC_137146.1:23897504-24497504 GCF_949319135.1 Squalius cephalus
TAGAGAAAAAACAATCCAGCTAATATTTACCTTTAGAAGAAATGCAATCACATATGAATCCTTTTCTTCATTTCCCAGAAAGCCCAACTTTGCTTTGAACAGCTCATGAGATCTACAACAGAAACAGTAAAGTGAGATCAGGAGTGACTCAGAGAGGAATACAGGTTTCTATATTGTCTAATGACAGGCTCACCTTTGATGGTAGATTTGAGGATACTCTCTCAATATTTGCTGAGATCTGAAGTAAATGAATTGACACGAATCACCTGTTTTATTCCAGACCAATACCAACAGAAAATAAAACGATCTCTTACTGTGAAAGCTGATCTGAGGTCAGCAGTGGTTTCAGAGCTTCTAGAAGTTTCTGTAGATTGAACAGGCCAACATTAGCCTGAGCTCCGATACTGTACCGGCCCTCATCATCAGACGTGTTGGGGACAAAATCTATACAGAGGAAACAATGCTGTAGCAATAACACACATTTAACAATACAATTATTATATGTTATTATTATGGCTGTCTGTTTCACTTTAACTTATTAGAATATAATGAAGTAAAATAAAACAAGTAATGGATTTAAAAAAAAATGCAATTAATCATGCCCCTCAACCCATGTATATACTGTAAGTATATACAAAATTTATAGTAGATCTAAAGTAGCTTACTATTCATACAATTTTCCTCCACTTTTGCAGTATTGTGTGTGTATGTATATATATATATGTACACGTGTGTATGTGTTCTCGTATATGGTTTATGAGGACACAAATGTGTATAATGACATGGGTAATTCTGCGTGTGTGTGTAAACTTATAGGAAGATGATTGCTAATATTATGAAAGTTTTAAGTTAGACAAAGAAACATACTTGGGTCATATGATTCCATAAATCCAAATGGGCCATAATCAAAAGTGATAGAAAGCAGACTGAAGTTATCTGTGTTGCAGACTCCTGTGTGAAGATGCAGATCATGTTGTTGTGCATTTTGCGTATTAAGCTCGATCTATAATGATAAATATGTGATAACTAAACAAGTAAAGCAGAGTGAACTAACCATGAGCAAAACCAACCGACATCCAGTGGGCGATTAAATGTGCCGTTTCATTCACCACTCGAGAGAAAAAGACCTTCACACAACATGAACACCATTCAAATATAGTGAGACTGATCAGACAATATAAAATAATCTTGTATTCCAGCTAAACAGCAGAGAGACACAGATACTCACCACATACTTGTCAGGGTCATTTGTTGCAATAGATTTAAAATGCTCTTTAATTACAAAGTCCAACAATGTCCTGAAAAGAAAAAAAGAAAAAGAAGTTAAAAAGCAAATAAGAGTCAGAAAAAAACATTATCTCCCTAGTTAAAGTTAATATACCGTAGGACATCTAACTCTCCAGTTCTAGTTAATATCTCCAGTGAACCGATACGAAACCAGGACTTGGCCAGACGCAGAACAACCGCTCCTGATAGATACAGAGAACAATCACATCAAGCTGAGGACGGATAAAGAACTTAGTTACTCCATTTCTCCAAATCTGATCGTATTTTACCTCTTTCTTTTATGACACTGCCATTATAAAACGGATCCCTCCAAACAGGTTCCTCACTCACAACCAGACTGACAAACAATAAAGGCAAAAAAAAAATGAAAAAGTATAAATAGAAATAATAATAATATTCAACACCAAACATTTGAATGTGATAAATACATATATTACTCTTCTTGTGCATGTCCATGTACCTGAGGGCTCTGCTGGTATATATATATATGTGTGTGTGCGTGTGTGTGTGTGTGTGTGTGTGTGTGTGTGTGTGTGTGTGTGTGTGTACCTGAGGGCTCTGCTGGTAGGAACTCCCAGAAAGTGCATGGCTTCACTGCACAGGAACTCTCTCACAGAGGAGCGAATCACAGCCCGTCCATCACCAGACCTGCACACAAAACATCATGTACAGTAAACAGCACAACCATTACACTCCTGCCAGACAGAGAATCACACACTATGAGTCATAATGTAAGATCATTTACAACTAAATATATCTCAGAATTACTTTAAAAGCATATCAAAAATATTGAGCAGCAGGAACTGATATTCACCTTGAGTACGGTGTCTTTCCTGAGCCTTTCAACTGGACTTCCCATCTTTCACCTTTTCTGGATAAAAGAGAGATTGTACACCGCTCTAACGGTTAACACTTGTCACAGTTGTAAACTGAGAGATGTCATTGTTCAGACGCATGTTTAAGCATTAAGTGAGAATTAGATAAAAAATGACAGAATCATCTATTTGCTGAAAAAACAATAAGTATAGATCACACTTTCCATTCTTTAATCTTAAACAACATTATGGGAAAGCTGACATGCATTACAACAGAAAAGTCACATCTGACAATAACAACTGATGATTTCTGTTGAACGCTGATCAGGATGATTTTACCTGTTTGTGTATTCACCCAATAAATGTGCTCTTCCATCCCCCAGCTGTCCGGCCCAATAACCAAACTATAATAATAATAACACATGGTTGACATGTTTGCTCTGGTTGTCTTACGCCATCGCTGTCGGGTTTGAAGTGACGGTCAGCTTTACCTGATGGCCCCCGTATCTGTGTGCCAGAGGAACAGAGCCGGGAAACAGTTTCCCACCACTGACACAACGGACAAACTCTTCATTCTGAATCACAGACTCATTCAGATCCAAAATATTCCTCAACACATCCTGAAATACACAAAAGAGCCTGAATATATGCAGAAACAACATTTACACAAAAGTACTGTGGTGGTACCATGGTCCAGTTTTGTTTTAAAGCAGTTTTCTCAGAGTGATCCTCAGACCACTGGTGGTTCTGTAAAGAGTCCAAGTGGCCCACGAGTTCATTAGCTGATTAAAAGCTTTATGACTGAATACATTAATAAAAGTAGAACTGACAAAAAATAATAATAATAATAATAATTATTAACTTAATTAACTGAATTAATTAACTCAATACAATAAATGAACTGTTTGTGACTAAATAAATGTATAATAAAGTGTTTCTAATGGTATGTAAGTGTTTGGTCCAATTTTTAAGCTAGCATTATATAATAGCTATATATATATATATATATAATAGAGTATAATAGCTAAAAATAAATTGTCCACAACCTAAAGTAGAAATTTATTTGAGGAGTTGGGTGGTTCATTTTTTTTTTTTTAAATGATCCGCTACACCCTTGTAAAAAATAAGTTTTAAAAATAAAAATGGAAAAAATGTGTCTTTTAAAAAGCTGTTTTTGCAGATAATACAATATTAATGAAATAAAAAGCCACTTAACGAGTATACTTTCATGACCGTTTCTTAACAAACTTAACTACACTTTTAAAAAGTGCACTTTGTAATAATGTCAAATTAAAAACTTCATTTTAAAGTACATTTTAAATCATTATGTTCTATATTGTTCTATAATAATATACTGTTGTGCTTTAAAGAAGTACACTTATTTTGATGTGTTGACTAACATACCAAGGTACATAAAAAGTACTATAATGTTAACTGTAGTTGGTTAATGTTCCATTTAAATAATGTACTAAATTGCAACTTCATTATTACAAATGTGACCCTGGACCACAAAACCAGTCACATGGGTCAATTTTTTGACATTGAGATGTATACATTTTCTGAAAGCTGAATGAATAAGCTTTCAATTGATGTATAGTTTGTTAGGATATGACAATATTTGGCCGATATACAACTATCTGAAAATCTGGAACCTGAGGGTGCAAAAAAATCGAAACATTGAGAAAATCTCCTTTAAAGTTGTCCATTTATGTTTGTGATTGTGCTGCATTCACTCACAAAAATAAATGTTTTATATATTTAATTATGGTAGAAAATCTATAAAATATCTTCATGAAACATGATCTTTACTTGATATCCTAATGATTTTTGGCATAAAAGAAAAATCGATAACTTTGACCCAATACATTTTGACCCAATGTATTGTTGTTGGCTACACACACTTAAGTTCAACTAACTAAATTTCATGTAAATTAAAAGCTATAATAAATGTTCGTTTAATTGCAGTTAACATGATGCAATTAAGTGTCCGAAACATTATATTCAGTTTGCACCAAAGTATATTATTTTAAAGTAGCCTATATTATTTTCATAATTTCTCTTTTAAAAGTATGATGAAGTGTACTTCTTTGTAACAACAGCCTGAAAAAGTTCAAAATTATGCTGACGACGATAATGCTATTGGTGTTGATGATGATGATTACTTTATTACTATTTTAAAATGTGGGCAAGAAAAATTATAAAGAACGGGTGTGACCAAACTTTTGACTGGTGGTACTAGCTCCATTGTATTTTTCTGTTTCATAATTTACATACACAGTTACTGCAACAATATCCCCAGGTTTGACTGCAGTGAAGCACAAGTTTTCTGTAAATGATGATGAGTGGATGGGTTTATTGACCTGAGACACAGCAGCCAGTGTCAGGGGCTCTTTCAGAGGAGAGGGCTGAGACTCTGAAAACACACTTCTCTTCACAGTACGAACAACATTATCATCAACCTCATCAAGAGGCAGAGCATCTGTAAAACACACAGAAGTGATTAAAACATAGTCAACGTGTAAAATAGCATGTTGGCAGTTGGCACGCGTATCTGTATCTTACCTAGTAGTTTATGTGATAATGCCAGTGGTATTTCTCCACAGTGTTTCACATTGCTATAAAAGTGACTCTTATCGAACTCTCTTTCATGGCAACTTTCATTCTCACAGAATTCTTGTTCGTCCCTAAATGCAGCGATGACGACGGCCGATAAAAATAAAAATAACGTGAAACCATGTTTTGTCATTACATCAAACTCACAGGCATATTTGTTTACTATTTGTCATGTACTTCCTTACATCACGTAACTAGAGGAAAACATCAGAACTGTCACACAAACAATCCATCAATGTTCCACCAGAGGTCGCTCATCGGCTCAAAAACCCGAATGCTCCATTTATGCCATATTCGAGGCTGTTTTGTCTTTTTGGAAATGTATGCGCGTTATAAACCACAACCGATTAAATCTATTAGTTGTATGTGTTCAGAAGCTGTCGTACAAATGGAAACTCTCGGAACTTTCTCACTATAATGATTAAATAAGAGTCTCTAGACAATGATCAGAGACGACTGTGATTGGTCAACCTCCAATCTGTACTGTAAAAAGGAACAGGTACCATGTGACCAGCCGTCTATTAAAAATACTGAATAGCCTACTTAAAAATTATAAATACTACTGGAGAAGATTGAAATCTTTATGATTGAAATTAATGTAATGAAAATGTAATTTTTTTAATGTAAAAATGTAAACGTGTTTTAAAATCCCACCCACACCCCGTTTTGTGTATTGGCATCTGGTCTGGACTCAACACTTTTACCTTCAGCAACCCTATACTTTAAAAGAGACATCTATTATTAAAGAAATTAATGAATATTCTAACAAACCAAGTTTAAACCAAGGAGGATGATAGATCAAGATTGTTATTTTTGCAATCACAGTTGGATGAAATCTGAGAAAATCTAAGGAGTCATATATTAGATCAAGAGCTAGTGGATGGAAAAAGGGGAGAAAAACTCATCTTATTTCTGTAAGTTAGAAAAAAATAAAAAATAAAGAAACTCTGTTAAAACTTTAATTATTAATGGTGCAGAGTGTTCTAATTCACAAGTAATAGCTAAAGAAATCGCCAACTTTTATCAGGATTTATAATCTTCGTCCTCTTCAATATTAGACTCTAATTCCCTCTGGGGAAAAAATTGGAGAATTTTTTCCTCATAGATGAACAGTTCAAAATGATGTGATGCAGAATTAACAACTGAAGAGCTTGATTCTGCTGTTATGTGTCTGTCACTGGATAAATCACCATGGCCCAAAAGGTACGTCTAATTTTTATCGCCATATTTGGGACTTATTAAGGGAATTTCTTTTTGCAACTTTTCAGGAAATTACTAAAACCTTGGTTTTGCCTAATTCAATGAGACAAGGCCTAATCACGCTTATTCACAAACCAGGAAAAGACTCTAGACTGTTGGACAATTTACGACCTATAACTTTACTAAACAATGACTATAAATTACTAACCCACATATATAATAACCTCTTGAAACTTTATCCAAAATGATTGGGGAGACACAAACTGGGTTCATTAGAGGCCGATCTATACATACAATATTCGACTGGTTTTGGACTTGCTGGAATATAATCAAGAAATAGAGGATGATGGGGTTATTTTATTTTTAGACTTCTATAAAGCCTTTGATATGTTAGAGCATTAATTTATTTTTAAATGTTTGAAAATGTATGGGTTTGGTGATTTAAAAAAAATATATTATTCAATTATTCTACACTAATAGTTCAGTGGCTCTACCAACAGGAACTTCACCCATGATTTGATATTAAAAGAGGAGTTGATAAAAAGAGGCTGCCCCGTCTCTCCCTCATTGTTTATTCTGGCTACAGAGATGTTGGCTCTCCTAATTAAAAACTCAAATATTGAAAAATGAAATGTGTTTGGACAGGAAATTATACTTAGTCAATTGGCTGACGAAACAACATTATTTTTAAAAGGTCTTGACCAGGTTCCTAAAGTAATTGAGATAGTTAAATATTTTTCTAAATGCTCAGGTTTAAAGCTCAATATCGGCAAATGTGAAATTATTACCATACACGAATGCCCTCTTAAAATTGCATATCATATTCCGGTCAAGTCGAATGTCAGATATTTAGGCATAAACATTTCTAAGGATGAGGTCATGATGGAAAAGCAAAATGTCTGGAATAGATGGAATGAATGCAAAGGCTTGATGCATGGATGCAAAAGGATTCGTCTATCTTTGGAAGGATTTATTTGACTAAAATGGAAAGTCTCTCTAGATATATCTATCCTGCATCGTATCTCTCTATTTCTAATAGAGCTATTAAGACCATTCATCAAATTAATTTCAATTATATATGGAGAAAACGTGTGCACTATATAAAGAGGGCAATACAAGATTATGAAAATGGTGGATTACAAGCCTTTGATTTCTATTGTATAAATGTTGAAGGTCAAATGGCTTAAAAATTTTATAACAATTGAAACTAGTTTCTGGTTTTGCATTCTCAGAGGTATATTTAGAAAATTGGGTGGAACTGATTTTCTACTGAGATGTGATTTTACTGTTTCCAGACTGCCAATCAAATTATCTTCCTTTCACCAGCAGATTTTGTTATATTGGAAGTTATTATATAACCACAACTATATGGAACAATAGATTTATTGTATCTAGATCAAGGGGCAACATTCTGATCTGAAAAATGAAGCCTACCCGGAAGTGCGAAAAACTGCAATACATCGAAAATCCGCTAGGGGAAGGTCCCAAAAGGGAGCAAATGTCCATAGCCCACATGTTAAAATGTCCGTTTTCACAGCATCAATTCATGTTTTTACAGGTTGGTCCCATGGACTTTTATTGTATTTTTCGATAGCTTCCGAGTGCCTGACAACCATGAGGGCTGTGAATTTATTTCTAACTCGTTAGTTTAGATCGTATTTAGATATAAAATGTATGACAATAAGGGCGTGGTTAACATTGATTGACAGCTTGATTGACAGCTGGCAAGGCAGCGCCACGGAGAATAACAACATAAGAAGCGCCATTTTTTAATACAGTTGACATTATAATACTACTATTTCTGTATCATGAAATTAAGTTTTAAGAGTTTTTCAGGCGAGAATGTAGTTGTTTAAAGCTCAAATCTGTGGTTTATTTATAAAGATTTTATGAAAATTGTATCCAGTTGTGAGATCCAGCGATGACCGGGCGCTCAGCGCGATGTACCCCGCCTGGAGCAGCCTTTCCTCCAGTGGCGGAGCCAGGATTTTTTCATAGGGGTGGCCAGGCAAGGGCCAGCAACCAGTCTGGGGTGGCACAGAAATCTTAATTATTTTATCATAAAAAATTATTTGACTATAATGTATTGGACTGTTTTAGTGCCTACACAACTGAATAAAGTTATTTTGTACTTGTAATTGAGATAGTAGTGAATTAGGAATCATGGAATACATGAGTGATTTTTTTTTATTATTACCCACCACCTCATGTTAAAATTAATTAAATAGTAATAAAAGGGCACACACTATAGCTAAAGTTCAGCTTGCTCAGTTAGCTTGGTTCTGGTTCTCAAAATCTCTAATAGCTTGTTCTACATTGTTGCATCTTCATGGATGAGATAACATTCAGATAATACTGTAGTCCAAATATTATTCAACCTTCAATACGTTTTATATAATCAATGAACTCTTCAAACAATTCTGAGTTTGTCAAAAAAATGTTTAACTTTCTATATTAGTTGTCAAAATAAATAATTGCAACAGTTCTATCATACCTAAATTAAAAAGGAAAACAAAAGTTCTCTTTTGAATCCCCATGTGCAAGAATGTGAACAAGGCGGAAGTCAACAGCACATAATGTAAAATGTTATGTTTTTCATAATGTAATGTTGCCAGAATGTAAAATTAAGTTATTTTATGGATTTAAAAATTATCCATTTTTGTTTGTCCTTTACAAATTAACGCAAAATGAATGCCTATCGCACTGTGCTCACATTTATTTGGACATTAAAACATTACATATCTGTGTCTTATATTGTGATCTCACATAGCAGAATATTTTAATCCAGACAAATGTGACACATGCATAACAAATACATGCATGCAGTTTTGACCGCTTTAATCGCCGTTTTGATTCTTACATGAGTTAATTGACGACAGAACTATGGCTACAGCGCGCCGCATTTGCGCGTGATGTGCGTACCACAAGCACAGTACAACTCTCAGCCGTATGACAGGAAAGTTCGTTAGTTTTACTGACATTTGGCCTGACAACATCTCATCTTACCGAAGATAGCCAACTGAATAAGGACCAATGCGCTTTTCTCAGCATCTGACAGTGTCACACATCTTCTAAAATAAAAGTAGCATCAGAAAAAAAGAGAATTACGTTTGTTGTTGACTGCACACTATTCGACTTACTCAAAACGGTCTTGCAACCCACCAGTTGAGAAAGATTGACTCTATATTTACTATGTGCATATCACTGTCTGATGTTCTGCTGAAGCTCATTCGGCACTTGCACATTTTCGCACTCGTTTGGCTTGAGCCTGGCGCTGAGGTGAAGTTGGAGTGTGCGTCTGAAAAGTCTCACGTTTTTTGTGGTCGTAAACGCGATTTTTGTCAATAAAAAAAGGGACAGAAACAGCAGTTGTGAGAGGGGTGGCCAAAGGGGTGGCCAAGCTTAGACCAAGGGTGGCCACGGCCACCCCTGGCCACCCCCTAGCTCCGCCCCTGCTTTCCTCGGCTAGATGGTCTGAGGTTGTTGCTGTTGACTCTGGCGTCTCTGTAGTGGTTAAACATGAGATATAATTGTGTTGTCTTGTGTATATCTAACGGGTGATTTTTGGTCTCGTAACGTAAATCTATAATTTGTTCCCTGGGCAATCGTTTTGGCTGAGGGGAAGTTTCATAACTTTATAAGCTATTTAATAGTTAGATCGAGCGCTGACTTTTTATGTTTGACTGAATTGTTTGCTTTATTTGTATAGCTTCTTGTAACTTTACCTTTTACTTATACTTTTATAATAGCTAATATTGATAAAACTGAAATTTAACAAAAAGAGACTGGGTTGAGTTTTGTCATTTTAAATTTTAACACAACGAAGATGATCTATATGCTGTTTACTGCAACATCTGTTGTTTAGTACAAATGCACATATTGCCTGGACCATATTAAAATGTTTAATATTTTTATATTATATTTAAAACGAAAAGAGGCAGGTTTGTGTTTTATATTTCTTTTGTTATAAATAGGCAAACATTATGTGCAGTGAATATAGTCAATACGCGTTGCCTGAACCACATTTGTGTGGCTATAATGTTTAAGATTTCTTTAAATGAAAACGAAAAGAGTTAGTATGGTGTTTTATAACATATTTCGTTGCCTAAAATATACACAGAAGCCGTTTCTCAATATGCGAACTTGTCTGTACTTGTGTTCTTGTGGACTTGTGAAACGTCATCAGTCGCTGCCCTAGTACTGTTCCAATTCAAAGTTCACATCTAGCCAAGTCCAGTTCGAATCCCCGGATGTGTTCTTGATCCGCCCCTTTTACCGAGGATGCATCGAGAGGTGACTTGTGCGGACTTCAGACAGCCAGGTATCCCAGAATGCATCTCACACCAACCAGCAAGCGTCAATAGCAGAGGAGAAACCCCGCGTAATTTAAAAATACTACTATAATTGTGTCACAAAATGTAGTTTTAATAGTATTTCAGGCGAGAATGTAGTTGTTAAAAGCTCAAATCTTTGGTTTATTTATAAAGATAGCGCCTATTTGAAAATTTGATCTGACGTTTTCGGAGTTTTGAGAACCAGGCAATCGGACGCTCGGCGCTCGTACCCCGCCGAGAACAGCCTCTCTCGGCTAGTGCTGCTGACTTGCCGGTGGCTCGGATGTCTAGTCTAGTGGTTTAACTAACATGAGATATAAATCGTCTTGTGTATAATCCAACAGGCGATTTATTTATTTTATTTGTCTCATTAATGTATAATTTGTTCCCTGGCAAAACGTTTTAGCTGAGAGCAAAGTGAAGTTTCATAGCTTTATTTAACCTTAGTCTATTTAAATTTAACGTTTTAACGAGAGCTGACTTATGTTTGACTGAATCGTTGGCTTTATTGTTGTATAGCTTATTATACCTTTTAGGCTACTTATACTTTTAGAATGGCTATTATTGATCATTAAAACTGACATTTAACAAAAAAGGTTATGTCATTTTATTTTATAGGCTATATTTAAAACATAGCCTATACAATATTTTATTATAGTCTGCATGTTGCCTATTCTCTTCACTGTATATACATATATGACACAACCCTGTCTCTTTTTGCTATATATTCGTTTTAATGATCAATATTATAATGTTTTTTATTCATCATATTTTTAAAATGAAAACAAAAAGAGTCAGGGTTGTGCTTTATATTTCGTGTTGTTGTAAATATGCAGTGAAGATAATCAATTGCGTTTCCTGAACCACATTTGTGTGGCCATTATGTTAAAGATTTTTTTTTAATGAAAATGAAAAGAGGCAAAGTGGTGGTTTATAACATATTTCGTTTTATTTGTAGCCTAAAGAGATAACCGGAGTAGCCAGAGCGAGCTGCATGAGTGACGCTATCAAGTACGCCACTGTTCCATTTGCAGAATTATCGGACTTGTGTCCTCCTGTCCTCGGGAGTTCGTTCTCCTGAGTCGAACTTGTCAGTCCGAACTACCAAGGACTCAAGTCCGAACTTTGCGTACTTGGTATTGAGAAACGGCTAGAGATAACCGGAGTAGCAGAGCGAGCTGAGTGACGCGCGCTGTTAGAAGGTGGGCGGGGTTAGGATTTCCCAAGATTTTCCAAGATGGCACCGCCCATACCCCCCATAAACGGCTTCAAACCCGTTCTTCAGAAAGTCTATGTGTGACGTCACAGACGCTTTGTCCATATTTTTTACAGTCTATGATCTAGATACAAGTCTAGTCACTAAGCAAAGACTGTCTAGATGGATAGTGGATGCCATTTCTATGGCTTATACCTCTGTGGGTCAGGTTTGCCCCATAGGTGTCAAGGCCCATTCGACTAGAGGCATGGCCTCGTCATGGGCTTGGTCTTCTGGCTTTCCCATTCAAGATATTTTGTGATGCGGCCGGCTGGTCCTCGCCTTCCATTCATGAAGTTTTATAATATGGAGGTGCCTTTACTACAGGCGAAGGTGCTTTCGGTATGATTTAGGCCCGACGGTGTCTGGTCTTGTCTAAAATCACATACACATATATATAAAACCCGCTTTGGCTGGTAAGTTTTTACATAATAATTGTCCCGACAGTGTCTGGGTTCATTAGTATATTATGTTGGTTTTGTTACTGACACATATTATTCTAGACCTGGCGTATAGTCTTTATATATATATATATATATGGGTTTCTGGCTTGTTCAGTGAGTTCAGGGGTCCTGAGTTACAGTGGCAACCAGTTACTTATGGTGCGCCGTTTAGCATGGCGTCCCCACTGCGCATACGCAATATGAAGTGACCGTTCGAAAGGGAACTACTCGGTTTGTTGGGGACTGCCCCACTGATGCCGGTTTTTAAGGGTGTTAACCACTTCAGTACTCTGATCAGGGAGTCTGAGTCATCAAATTTCTTTCCACCATTTATTTAGGTACAGGGTTTCACCTGCTACACACTGATGCATTGGAGGTAGTTTCTGCAATAAACAATAAATCAGAAATAAATAACTAAATGTTAAACATAAATATACTGTTACAGTAAACAGCGCACTTTTCCACATTAAGCAATATTAACAACTTGTAGTTTGTGGACGAATAATTACTGGAGTAATACAATATAAAGATGCATATAAACAATATATACAATGTCCCCATCGCGATATGAAAGCATTACAAGTATAGAATATATCACACGAAATCAGCAACATGTGTAAACAAGATACTAACAACATTAGCAAGATAAGCCGCGATGCTAGCGGCATTTTCACGTGCATTTCACATGGTGAACTAATTATCATAAAGATCGCGAAAACCAACAATATCACAAAGGCTTAACATCGCAAATAGATTCAGCAGTATAACGTCCAGTAATACACACATAAAGTCATAGAATGAACTTACTTCGTCAATAACTTTTGCCCTGCACTTGACGGTGCTGCACAGGTGGAAAACTGCGTCACATTCTGTTAGCTCTGCATGCGTAACCAATAGCGCAACAGTTACGCCGAACACGTATCATAATAAAAGTCGCATCTTGCATATTTACATAATACAAGCTCTTACCGAATATAAAGGCATAAGAGACAAATAAAAGTAAAGAATTCACAACAGCCGCCCCCACAGTTGAGCAGCAAATGTGCAAGTTAAGGGAATTCTTTAAGAGTCTTTGGTTTCGTCCTCAAAGGCTGGCAATGGAATGAGGCGAGCTACTGGCCTAGTGTACACCTTAACCTTGACAAGAACATCTGCTGTTCTCACACATCCATCCTTACTGACAACAGTCTTAACCACTTTACCGATAGGCCACTGAGCTCTGGGAAGTTGCGGATCAACTATCAAGACTACTGAGTCTACTGTCAGAGTGTCTGATGGTTTGTGCCATTTCTGGCGTGTCTGGAGTAAATTGAGTCCAGAATTGGTCCACAAGATTTTGACAATGGCGCCATCTGCGCCGCCCCATTTCTCCTGAGGCATACGCCACCTGTGGAAGCGATGCATCCCGCCGCCCCATGAGGAGAAGGTTTGGTGTAATGGCGTCGAGGTCTGCAATGTCTGCTGAGTTATATCCGAGGGGTTTTGAATTTAAAATGCCCTCTACCTCTACTAAGACTGTAGACAGGACATCTTCCGATATGGACTGACTTCCAACTGCGTCTGGCTATGAATCGCCGAAGAGCAAGCAGGAAAGCATCCACATCCATGGAGTTGAGAAGCTCTATGTGTACAGCTCTTGTGGTGAGACATTTAAAAATGACACCCCAACGTTTCTCAATCCTTCTGCCTATTTTAACCTGATACGGGCCAAAACAGTCCACTCCTGTGGAATAAAACGGTGGACAGAGAAGTCTGAGCCTCTCTGGAGGCAGGTCTGCCATCTGTGGTATCTTAGGCTTAGCTCTCCACCGCTGACATGATGAACAGTTAAGCTGATGGTGTTTAATAGCTTGCCGCCCTCTCAAGACCCAGTACTGTCTCCGGAGTTCCGCATACACTCTTTCTGTGCCTGGGTGCAATAAGCGTTCATCAAAGTCTTTAATGAGGAGCTTTGTTGCTGGATGCCGCGAATCTAGCACTATGGGGTGAATCTGTTCAACATTTGGGCTTTCCAACCTCCGTAATCGTCCTCCAACTCTGATTACATTAGTTACTGTATCCCACTCTGGAGCAAGACATATTAGTCGACTGTGGTTTGGTATTGGTTTGTGTGTTTTGAGGGCTATGGTCTCCTCAGGGAAGCTCTGAGCCTGACACTTCCTCAGTAGGATCAACTCTGATTCACGAGGATCAATGGGCTGGATGTTTGCAGAATCATCTGTCAGTTGTTGACATACCTGCCGAGTGGCTTCCACTAACTCTTTCCAGGTGCTGAACTGAGTGGCATCAGGAAGGGTATGATCTGATTCCACAGAGGTTAGGCAGCAGATAGTGACACCTTTCAGTTCAGGTAACTCTTCTGACCTTGCCGGTTCAGGTCTCTTTGGCCAGTGCTCAGGACTCAGTTTTAGAAATGACGGTCCCTGACTCCAGCGCCCAGGAACAGTAAAACTTGAGAGTGGTTTTCCTCTAGTGATGTCATCCGCTGGGTTTTGCTGTGTGTCCACATACCGCCAAGCAGTGTGCTCTGTCAACTCCTGGATTTCTGAGACTCATGTTCCAACAAAGACTTTGAATCTACAAGAGTCGGACTGAAGCCACTCCAACACTGTTGTAGAATCCGTCCACAGAATTGTCTGCTGAATTGTGAGAGTGATCTCATCTTTCAGAAGCTTCGCTAGCTGTGCTCCTGCTAATGCTGCGCAGAGCTCCAAGCGAGGCATGGACTGTTGCCTCCTGGGAGCAACTCGGGATCTGGCCATGACGAAAGTGGTATGAACGGCATCTTCTGTGTACTCTACCAAGTAAGCCACAGCCCCATATGCTCGTTCTGATGCGTCACAAAACACATGGAGGTCATACGCCCGTTGTACATCATTGGGCACTGAAGAGTAACAGCGGGGAATTGTTATGGTGCTGAGATACTTTAATTCACATTCCCATGTGTCCCAGGCAGTGTGAAGATCTTGTGGCAGATTTGGGTCATCCCAATCTCTTCTTTTGGACCATAGTTGTTGAATGAGCACTTTTGCTCATGTGGTGAAAGGCACAATGAACCCCAATGGGTCATACTGCGTTGCTAACACTTGATAAGCTGTTCTCATTGTTAATACAGCATGTTCAATGGGACGATATTGGTATCCCAATGCATCAGCTGCACAGTTCCACCTGAGACCCAAAGTTGGCTCCATTGGATCAGTCCTGTTCTGTTCAAGCCATTGTTCTGCAGCTGAAGACCTTGCTTCTGTGGGTAGATGTGAGATCACAGATGGCTGGTTGCTAGCCCATTGTCTGAGGTCAAAACCACCCGTTGTAAGTAGACTGCGCAGTTGATCAACTGTAAGCTTGGCCTCAGATGTGGTTGTAAAGCTAGCCAGATAGTTGTCCACATAAAAACTCTGCTGCACTATCTGTAGAGCTCCTGGGTAACTCTCTTGGTTATTGCGGGCATGCTGTTGCACAGCAAAAATGGCACAACATGGGCTGCTAGTTGTACCAAATGGCAAGACTTGCCACTCATAGACGTCTGGACAGTTCTCAGAGTGCAGATCTCGCCAGATGAAGGGGAGAAGCGGTCTGTCCTCAGGCAGCAAGCGGACCTGATGGAACATTCCACGGATATCTGCACTTACAGCCACGTGATGTTGACGGAATCTCAAAAGAACGCCCAACAATGATGGGCCAAGTGCAGGCCCTGGCAGCAACTGATCATTCAGAGATAGGCCTTGATACTTGAATGAACAATTAAAGACCAATCTCGGTTTATCGTTGTGACACACCAGGTGGTGGGGAATATACCAGACCTCCTCTGACTTGGTGACTTCTTCGGGTTGAAGCTTGGTAACATAGCCTGCCTTGACAAGCTTAGTAATCTCACCAGAGTAGACAGCAGCTTTGTCGGGGTCTCTCTGAAGTTTCTTCTCGGTACTCCTCAGACTAGGCATGACAGACTGGATTGTGCTTGTGAGTTTTGTAACACCAGGTTTGCGCAGAAGGGGGGTGGCATAACGCTGAACATTGTCTACCTGAATTCTCTGTGTTCTGCATTCGAGAAGTTGAACTGCTTCTTGATCTTCCCTGGATCGAACCACCAGTTTCTCATTTCGATAAGGCAGGATGTCAAGTTGCCATAACCGCTCAACATTACGGAAGAGCAAGTCATTGGGACAGGTGGTTGCCACGAAAAGACACTGATGCACTGAGCTGTGGCTTGTGGTGCTCTCCTCGGCCCCTTGTAGGGCCCACCCAAGGGCTGTGTGCACTGCAGCTGGACCACCTTTGGTTCCTTGACGGACTGGCTTATCTGCTGTGATAAGATGGACATTGTCTGATCCTATCAGTACCAGTGGACGTACATTTTGGAATGACTGTAATGGGAGCCCTCTGAGGTGGGCATACCGTCTCTGAAGTCTCTGCACTGGATATGATTGCTCTACTAAGTCCAAACCTGAAGCTGTGAAGGCCCCAAGTATCTGGAAGCGGCTCTTTGGTTCACTTTTCGGAGAGATTTCCAAGTTGATCTTGGACCCAGAAAGGTGAGTGATGTCAGATCGTACTGTGCGTAGAGCCAGAGTTTCAGGTTCACCCTTCAACTGAAGCATTTGTACTGCCATTGGTAAGATCATGGTTTGCTGTGCTCCGTCGTCTAGTACAGCGTAAGTCTCCACTGAATTGAGCGTCAGCGTCAGTTCTGGCAGGCCAGGTAGTCAAGACGCTGCTAATGCTATTGCTTCAACTCTGTCCCGCCAGCTGATCTGCATTAGCTCGTTAACTCCCCTCGCTGCTCAATGGCCAAGCTCAAACAAGGCGCCCTATTTAAAGCACATTCAGTTTGCTCATACATGCTGCTGCTCGCTACTGCTGCCCGCCACCTCCCCAGCTCCTCCTTATGCATAATGTGGCATTTTGCTTTATGTCATGTTGCCTGCTCTGTTCACAGGGGGGATATTTTAGCTCTCACAGTCCTAAACTGTGTGAACGTTCCCTAATGCTGCTGCTGCTCTCCTCTGACTCTCTGCTATTTCATGGTGCTCATGAAAGGTCAGAGGACTCCCTGAACAGAGCCATACCGCCAAATTTCAATTTCAGGAACATCAACCTGTTTGCAATCATTCAATAAAATTCTTAAATAATTTTTATTGTCTGTGTGTTCTTGACTTAATGGACCTGACAGAACTTGGACTTGCTGTGTAGCAACACTGGAACCACTTTGAGAAGCACTCTGCAGGTCGCACTAGCAGGTGTGAGGTAAATCCGACTCTCTGACATACCTGCTGTGTTTGTTGGATCATCACGTGCTATGTGGTGAAGCACTTGTAGATGGATACCACCACAGTCACTGCATGGCTTTTTAAGGTTACACATCTCTGGTTCATGTAGTCGTGCACATCGCCAGCATCGCTTTCCATCAGAAATCCACATTTGTAGGTCTGTGACCGACTGCTCTTTGATGTTGTCACAACATGTGATGTAGTGCTCTTTACTATTGCAAAAGAGGCAGTGTACCTTGAGTGGTTTCTTTTGTTTGGGCTCTTTAGGATGGGTAGAGGGCGCAGTCTCAGCGGAGGAGGCACCATGATAAAAAACTACACTTGGCCCCTTTGGTTTAGCTGAGGGTTTCTCTTTCCCAACCCCTGGAAATTTCTCATGCTGGTAGCGCTGCACTAATCGAATCGACAGTCTCTGCTGCTGTGCTTTGACTTGTAGCCAACCGGCAAAGTCCTGCAGATTGTAGGGGTTAAGACTTATAGAGTTGAGCTTCCCCTGCTGTTGAAGGAACTCAATGAAGCCATCTCGTAGATACTTCGGCAGCTTGCTAAGTAGTCGGTCCACGTGTGAGCAGCAGTTCAGCTCCATCCCTCTGGATCCCTCTAATGACAGCAGCATACTGACCAAAAGATGAACTCTTAAGGCAAAGCTTTGAAAGCTGTGGCTATCATTGGGCTTTACATCTGGTGATGTAAGGATGGCTGCTATCTCACTTTGAGCCAGTTGATGTGGCTGACCGTACTGTAGCTGAAGGGCTTGCATAGCTGCTGAATACGGATATGGATGATGCCGGCAAGACTGCCCTATCATTTGAGCTTCAGGCAGTTTAAGATGCTCCAACAGTACATGGTATTTGTACTTCTCAGTTAACTCTGGGTAAGGCTCAAGCAAATTGTCAAACGCCAGCTTCATATTAGCAAATTCCCTTTCGCTGTCACTCGTGAAGTCAGGAATTTTAGGTTTAGGGGGACTATGCAATGTCCGATGAGGTATACTACCATCTGGTGGAACTGCAGTCTGGGCTGGCATGAGCTGTGGTGCGGCTGCTGCAGTGTTCACTGAAGGGACTAAACCAGAGACCATATTTTGAGAGGGTAGATAGCTGAATAAAGTGGGTGTGTTCACCGGCTGTATCTGTGAATATGGTGTTGCAAGATAGCGGTGAGGTGCCATAGAATGCGGATAGACAGGTGCCGGCGAAATTAGCTGTTGTGTCTCAAGGGGCTGGAATGTTCGTTCAGCTTCGTAAGTTACAGCTCGTTCTTGATTGGGAACTCTGGACGAATGAGAGGGAGCAGGCTCATATAGTTGTGGTAATTGTGAGTGATACGAAACAGGAGATGCCATGTCAGAGGAGATAGGGGAATACTGTAAACCTGTAGTTTGTGGATGACTTGGTTGAACTGGAGCAAATCCACAGTTGCGACTTTTCACCTCTGGTTCAGGATCAGTATTTGTTATATGTAACCTTTCCTCTTGTAGCACTGTGCCTCGTGAGAGTAAGGGTGGAGGGCTTACATAGCTAGAAGGTGCAGGTGAAGATTGTAGCGATGATGCAACAGACTATACCTGTTCATTGTCCTCGTTTTCCTGTTCCTCCCTCAAGAATGATTTAATGTGCTCCATCATCTTGTCTCGGCGATGCTTTCGTTTCTTAAGCCGATCTAATTTCCGGAGAAGATTGTCCATTTCAGCTGTCTCCTCTTTCTCCTTCTCGTTCATGGATTCCATTAATTTATTTAATGAGTCCATACTCAATAAGTCTGCTTGACTTGGACTGGGCGTGTCTCGACGCCCACCTTGGCTGGAGTCTGCATTTGCTTGACTTGTATACACTGCGGCTGCTGCTCCTCTCTGCTCATCTGACTCCCTATGAACAGGAATGGAGGAAAGGGCAGGTCGGTGATGGAAGTCAAGTATGTAATCCTCAAGGTGCCTTGGGGCTTGGCATTGCCGTGATGGTCTAGCTTGAGGAGGAGATGTTGGTTTGCCATCTGATGACATTCTGAAGCAGTTAAGGATCCGGCTCGAAGGACCATTTGTTGGGGACTGCCCACCGGTTTTTAAGGGTGTTAACCACTTCAGTACTCTGATCAGGGAGTCTGAGTCATCAAATTTCTTTCCACCATTTATTTAGGTACAGGGTTTCACCATATACACACTGATGCTTTGGAGGTAGTTTCTGCAATAAACAATAAATCAGAAATAAATAACTAAATGTTAAACATAAATATACTGTTACAGTAAACAGCGCACTTTTCCACATTAAGCAATATTAACAACTTGTAGTTTGTGGACGAATAATTACTGGAGTAATACAATATAAAGATGCATATAAACAACTTGGTACATTATACAATGTCCCCATCGCGATATGAAAGCATTACAAGTATAGAATATATCACACGAAATCAGCAACATGTGTAAACAAGATACTAACAACATTAGCAAGATAAGCCGCGATGCTAGCGGCATTTTCACGTGCATTTCACATGGTGAACTAATTATCATAAAGATCGCGAAAACCAACAATATCACAAAGGCTTAACATCGCAAATAGATTCAGCAGTATAACGTCCAGTATTACACACATAAAGTCATAGAATGAACTTACTTCGTCAATAACTTTTGCCCTGCACTTGACGGTGCTGCACAGGTGGAAAACTGCGTCACATTCTGTTAGCTCTGCATGCGTAACCAATAGCGCAACAGTTACGCCAAACACGTATCATAATAAAAGTCGCATCTTGCATATTTACATAATAAAAGCTCTTACCGAATATAAAGGCATAAGAGACAAATAAAAGTAAAGAATTCACAACACGGTTACTAGCGTAACCTCAGTTCCCTGAAATAGGGAACAAGTATTGCGTAGCCGGCCGCACTATAGTAACCTGGAGTGTTGTCGCTTCAGTCGTTAAACCTGCTATAATGGCGAATTCGGGGGACTATAGAGCTGGTAAGTCCCGCCCCTTCCGCTAACCCCACTGGACCTCTAGGTTGAAAAATCGTCAATGCAAGTGAATGAGAAAATAATTATTTTCTGGTCCCATTTGAATTTTGCCATGAATGTGACATATGTTGTCTGTGAATTTTTAATATAATGTTTCGTGTAAAGAATGCTACAATTTAGCGGGTAGAAGTTTGATACGGTTAGACTTTGTGTGAGAGCACTTTGTGGACTACAACTCTTCGCTGCTTTCGACGCGAATCTGAAGAAAGAACAGCCCATTTGGTTTGAATGGTGACATTTGGGTACAAAACACACAGGCATCTCGATCTGTCTCCACATATTATCGCAGCATTAGCACCGTGATTTGACAAGTGGAGGGAAATGTGTTATGGGGTGACGTCACATAGGCGACATGTAGTTGTAGGATTATCCTTGAACAGTCCATTTCATATGAACCCAACACCACATTCCACAGTTCGGAACGATTCCCCAGTGAACCATTAGTAAGTCATAAAACACAGTCATGGTGCCGAGATGGCTAAAGGAGATGTCACCCCGCTTCCCCTTGTTGTGCGTGTCTAATCTAAAACCAGCGATGCCAGGACAGCAGGAAAAGATTCCTTTGTTCCCCAAACTTACGACCAAATGGCCAAGAAACCCTGTGGTGACCCCAATGCATAAATCCACAGCCTTATCAGGAAACGAAGGATGCTAAAGCATTCTTATGGCCCAGAATCACCACAAACCCTAAACCAGGAGACTACCCCCCCCCCCTTTCTGAAGTCGTAAATTCCAGAGACTTTTGTCTCCAAAACCAATAGACTGAAATTAACCCACTTGTGGTTTAATACAAACAACGGTCTCAAAATTGCTTTCAATAAGCTGAATTGATCACCAGTATTTACCTCACATATATCTTAAGTATCATGTATATTTTATGTAACCTGTGGAGTTCTTTCTGTGTGTTTAACTTTCATTACAGCCTATTTGTAAGGTTTTCTACCTCAGTTATAGGAACTAATCACCAGAAGTTGCCTCATACATGTGTATTCTCTGTATTATGTATGCTGTATATTACTGAAGTTAATTTTGTGTGTTAAACACTTATCACAGCGAAATCCTTATTTAGTTCCACCTCAACTATGGGAAGTATATGTATTTTGGTACCTACTTGATGGGTAAATGATTTCTAGAATTTTGATATAAAGTAGATGTGTGTAGGATGCACCATATTTAAACTATTAAGTTTACTTATTAAAGCATTTAACTAAACTCTCAGGAGTTTGGGCACACGTGATCACGTGGACTTTACACTAATTACATGCAAGAACCGGAGAACGGGGCGTAGGATATGATTCCGTTGCATAGCAACCCACAGTTCCAGCAAACCACACTTAACCACCCATCACATACTTAGCTCACACACACTTTCACAGATCTGTGCCAGTCTCTTTTCCAGGTTTCCCTACCTTGTGCCAACATGTCTCGCACTGATGATCACACCTCTCATGGAAGTGCCATCTCGTGCTGTGTATGTACTGTTCAACAACTGTACTGCCAACGACATCAAGATCCCCAGAGCAAGTCACCTCGGATGGCTCATCAGCCAAACATTCCATGACTTTGAGCTCTCTGTACCTGTCATAGGCCCCATACCAGCCCACTTACTGCCAGAAGAAAGCATTGACCACAGAGTTTTCACTGCACCCCTTAAAACCATTGCCATCACCTCCATCCTGCCAGTGTCTCAAGAAAACGTCTGCAGATCAGAACTTACAGATGACGCACACCTCGCTGTGTACACCATCTCAACACAACTTGTGACAGAACCAAACAAACCGGTAATCACCACAGTCAAGGGCCTCTCCGACGACCCTACAGTGGAAGAGCCGTATGCAGGGTTCAACGCTCAGCTCCAACAAATTCTGAACGAGGCAGACGCCCTCCACAATGACACTGACCGACAGGGACTTCACAAAGTCCTGTATAAGTACAAAGACTCCTTTGCAAAAGACTCTTTGGACTGTGGACTCACCAACATCCACACGGTACGCATACCGACGCACCCAAGTGCACCACCAACTTTTGTACGGCAGTACAAAATTCCCATTGCATCATATGAGCCTGTGCAGGAAATCATCGACTCAATGTTGAAAAACGGAATCAACCGTCCTTGCAAGAGCACCTATTCAGCCCCCATATGGCCAGTCCTGAAACCCAACGGTAAATGGAGGCCCACCATAGACTATCGTAAGTTGAACCAACAGGTGCCCTTATCACAATGGCCCATGACACAGCTGGACCAAGAAATTCCAAAAATCAAAGGTGCAACAATTCTTTCAACTCTGGACATCGCTTCAGGATTCTGGACAATTCCTGTGCACCCAGAAGACCAACACTAACTCCTTTGGGAACCGACAATACACCTTCACCCGGTGCCCCTTTGGGTATGCCAATTCACCAGCAGAATTCAATATCTTCCTCAACAAAGCATGCCCTGATGCACGAACCAGAGGCAACCTTATCTACGTGGATGATTTACTCTTGAAGAGTACCAATGTCGCTGATCATCTGAAGGAGATAGATCATGTGCTGAACCAACTAACAAATGCAGGTGCGAAGATTGCTCTCCACAAAGGACAGTGGTGTAAAACCAAAGTAAACTATGTGGGCTTGCGCATCGGACCTCAAGGTATCGAGCCACAGTTGAGCCGCACCCAAGCAATTCAGAACATCAAAACGCCCACTAATGTGTCAGAACTTCGCAGCTTCTTAGGCGTATGCAATTACTCACGACAATTCATAGAGAACTACTCAGACATTGCACGTCCACTCACTTCCCTTCTCAAGAAGGACCAACCATTCGTGTGGTCAGAAGCTCAAGACCAGGCCATGAGTGAGCTAAAACAACGCCTCTGCTCAGCCCCATGTCTGGCCTACCCTGACCCAGGGAAAGAATTTTACCTGGAAGCTGGATTCTCCAGCCAATGTCTCAGTGCGGGCCTATACCAGCTCCACGACAGAGATAAGCGAGTGGTCGCCTATGCTAGCAAGACACTGCTTCCACCAGAGTCCAAATACTCAGACTGTGAAAAGGCTTTGCTCTGCACGGTGTGGGCCATTCAACGTTTCTCAAACTACATTGGTGCCCAAAAGGTCATCATAGAGACATGCCACCAACCTGTAACTTTCCTTAACAGCCAGCGAATCAGAGACGGTGTGGTCACCAACGCTCGCATAGCCACATGGCTGATGACACTCCAAGGACGTGACGTCGAAGCACGCTATGCCCAAAACCACAAATCATCCTTAGGCAATGGACTGGCAGCCTGTCAAAACTGCTCCGACGACACCCCAAACGCATTACCTGAACCTAAAGAACCTCCACAACCAGCACAAACAAACCACAGATACTTTGAGGAGAACGTATGTCAAGGGATGCCCACAGCATATGTTGACGGCTGCTCATATAATCACCAGGATAACCTCAAGGCGGGAGCAGGTGTGGTCTGGCTCAACGACAACCCCTGCCCACCACAACGGCTCCAACTGGGCCCTCACACATCACAATATGCAGAAATAGCAGCCATCCTCATCGCCTTCCAAATTGCTGTGTCTCACGACATCAAAGAACTCCTCATCTGTACTGACTCAAACTATGCTCGACTGAGCTTCACATGCCACATACCAATATGGAAACAGAATGGGTTCAAAACATCCAACAACAAACCTGTCAAGCATCAAGATCTCTTCCAAGCATGCGACGACATAGTCACGAAACACGACATGCTCGTCTATTGGAAAAAGGTCCTCGGTCACTCACGGCAACCAGGGCAAGACAAAGACTACAACGACCAAACTGATGCTCTTGCCAAAGCTGGCGCGCTACATGGTGATCCTTGGACTTTTAAACCCCTCCCACCCAGCCCATGTGTTTCTGTCATCACATGCCACCAGCACACACAAGGCGTGCAAAACCCCGCCTCCTCCCAAATCAGCATCTCACCCCAAATTTCCAATGACGACATTATAACTCTCCAAACTTCGGATGCAGCCATCCAAACTATTGTTAATCACCTCTCTGACCCACAATCAAACCCCATAACCACCTCTGACCTTGCTGCTTCCTCTGACCTCCGGCATCTTAATGCACTCCTGCACATGCTACATCTAAAACATGGCATACTGGTATATGCCCCTGATGAACTCACTACGTCCAAGCTTGTTGTCCCTCAGTGCCAAAGGGGGGTGATGCTCACACATTCCCACGATGCACCATGTGCTGGACACCACGGCGCCAAAGCCACTTATGAAACGCTAAGACAAGTGGCATACTGGCCTGGCATGCAGCAGGATGTAGCAGAGTATGTAAAAGGGTGTCTGGTGTGTTGCCAATTCCAACCGGCAAACCCGAACCACAGAGCACCACTACAGCGAAAAGGAATGTCCTTCCCATGGTCGGACCTCCAAATCGACTGGGTCGGACCCCTACCAAGGTCAACAAGGGGTAACAAATATTTCCTCACCGTCGTCTGTGAATTTACCAAATGGGTAGAGTGCCTTCCCGCTCCCAATGATACAGCTCAAACCACGGCCTGCCTCCTAATGAACCATATCTTTTCAAGATTTGGACTGCCGCTGAAAGTCAACTCTGACCGCGGAACACACTTCACTGCCGAAATCATGCAGGAAGTCTGGAAACTCCTGGGCATACAGGCCAAGCTGCACATCAACCACCACCCTATCGCCTCTGGGCAAGTGGAGCATTCCAACCGAACCGTGGTCAGCATGCTAAAGAAGTATGTGTCTGCGAACCAAAAGGATTGGGATATCAAGCTCCCGCTAGTGCTAATGGCTATCAGAGCAACTCCTAACAAGTCCACCGGGGTGCCACCCTTTGAGCTAATGACGGGACGGCAAATGACACTGCCGCTCCACCTGCTCTACCAGCCAGGTGACATGAGCCTTGTCACGGCATATACCACCCACCAGTATCTTGAAGAGTTGCATCGCCATCTAAGAACCGCCTTTGCCTTTATGCAACAACAACTACAGAAAAGTGCAGAAGGTCGCAAAGCCTATTACGACCAGAAGGCCTCTCACCAAGAACTCAACATCGGAGACAAAGTGTGGTACTACAGTTTTGTGCAGTCACAACAATCGGGTCCCCGTCGTCTGTCAAAGAAGTTCCTGCCTCGCTGGACAGGACCCCATAAAATCGTGGACAAGCTCTCACCTGTCGCTTACCGAATCAGGATGAGCCAAAAGCGCAATGAGCCAGTCCTACGTTGGGTCCACCGAAACCAGATAAAAAGGCACTTGGGCTCCAACAGACCAGAAAAGGGGGAAACCAAAAGCGACTGACACAGATCAAAATCACCACACACTACACCCCATTTAATGAAACACTCAATTGTCTTCATAAACACCTTACTCAGAGTTGTTCGAATGATATGCACCCACTCTTTTGAGATTGCCCCACTAACAAGAAGTAATTACTAGAAGTCACTACTAATGCTCACTTTCTTTATTCCCTTCCTTCTCTTCCACTCTCCACTCCTCTCACCTAAACAATCTTAAACCTACAGAAACTTGCCTAGGGCCTGCCGATAGGATTGACTCACTACGTCCACTGTGCAAAAACGTGGATTGCAGAGTCCCGTGAACTACCCGTTATGGCACTCTCGCAACCGATTAAATAATTATAACAATGCAGTTGTACGTAGATCCTCCATACCGATGATTTAGCTTTCGATCACCTATCAGGCAACGAATCTCATACGGAACGCGAAAATCTAGGAAAAATTTCAAACAGCACTCCGTTAACCTTGATCCCGAGTCGAAACAAAGGATCAAGGAGGATGGAACTCAGCTGATTAATTTGACCCCCATCAACACGGCCTTAAAGGTAAACGCTTGTCTTCCGCCAGTCAGTTCTCCCATAGTTCGGACCTGGTCGGCCACAGACACCGTTCTGTGCGCCTCTACTGTCGTTAGCTACATCATAATGCTTATGGTCCTTCCTCCTCTACCAAATGGTTAATGTAGAACAAGACTCAATGAGCAAAAACGCTGGCAACCAAGAGCGAGCAGAACCAGATCCCGAATCTGAGAACTCGACCAATTCAATTGAGATTACGCCTCTACCCGTGCGTCGCACAACCAAAACTAGGGTAATCAAGAAAAGCCACCATCATCATCATAATTGTTAACCTGTCGCGCCATAGGCCCACAATATTCTCAAAAGCGAAATCTTGCACCAGAACTCAGCTAAGTGATGGAGTGTTGTGTTGTGTTTGTATGTGTGGTTGTCTCTCTCTCTCTGCCTATTTTATCCAGCGCTCGCCGATGTCCTCACCTGGAACATCACCGACCGAAAGGGGGAATATGTAGGATTATCCTTGAACAGTCCATTTCATATGAACCCAACACCACATTCCACAGTTCGGAACGATTCCACAGTGAACCATTAGTAAGTCATAAAACACAGTCATGGTGCCGAGATGGCTAAAGGAGATGTCACCCCCCTTCCCCTTGTTGTGCGTGTCTAATCTAAAACCAGCGATGCCAGGACAGCAGGAAAAGATTCCTTTGTTCCCCAAACTTACGACCAAATGGCCAAGAAACCCTGTGGTGACCCCAATGCATAAATCCACAGCCTTATCAGGAAACGAAGGATGCTAAAGCATTCTTATGGCCCAGAATCACCACAAACCCTAAACCAGGAGACACCCCCCCCCCCCTTTCTGCAGTCGTAAATTCCAGAGACTTTTGTCTCCAAAACCAATAGACTGAAATTAACCCACTTGTGGTTTAATACAAACAACGGTCTCAAAATTGCTTTCAATAATCTGAATTGATCACCAGTATTTACCTCACATATATCTTAAGTATCATGTATATTTTATGTAACCTGTGGAGTTCTTTCTGTGTGTTTAACTTTCATTACAGCCTATTTGTAAGGTTTTCTACCTCAGTTATAGGAACTAATCACCAGAAGTTGCCTCATACATGTGTATTCTCTGTATTATGTATGCTGTATATTACTGAAGTTAATTTTGTGTGTTAAACACTTATCACAGCGAAATCCTTATTTAGTTCCACCTCAACTATGGGAAGTATATGTATTTTGGTACCTACTTGATGGGTAAATGATTTCTAGAACTTTGATATAAAGTAGATGTGTGTAGGATGCACCATATTTAAACTATTAAGTTTACTTATTAAAGCGTTTAACTAAACTCTCAGGAGTTTGGGCACACGTGATCACGTGGACTTTACGCTAATTACATGCAAGAACCGGAGAACGGGGCGTAGGTCCCGCCCAAGACCATATCTGATTGGCTGTCGCACAAGGAAGGACGGGTCAGATGGACACGCTTATAACCCAATGACAAGCACCTATGCGTTGCTTTTTGCCTTGCTTTTTGCCTGCCTTGTGCCTCTCTTTTGCAGTGACTTTTGCTCTTGCTGACCTTTCCATCGTCCAGCGTGTATGCTTACATACTCTTCAAACCACCAAGAGCTCACGCAAAACTCATCAACTCTTTCGTAAGATCCTTCGTTGAACTTCGTCAAAGAAACCCCTCTCAGAGTCGCTCCAGACTCAGAGGAAACTCCGTTGCATAGCAACCCGCAATCCAGGAAATCCCGCGAACGAAGCGCCACCCGGCAAAGCCAACCAACCACTCACCATCGAGTGCTGTCCCTCAGAACGCATCATCGACCGACTGCCAGCCAATCAGCGCCGAAGAGATTCCCTCTCCAGCAATTTCGTCACAGGGAACGCACGCGCTCAGGAGCATCTAAACGCAAGTACACAATATCTCCTAATTCTGGCTGAACTGGTGCAAATCTTATTACGAAAACGAACTAAGATTAAAGTGCTAGTAGCTTGATTCTCTCAGGTTGCGGTCAAGAAATAGTGTCTAACGCTAGACATTTGGGACTCCATTCACCCTCCGTTAATAACATCACTCTCTGTCACTGTTTGAATGAATGTTTGTGTGTTTTCGTGTTAGTTTAGTTTGTGTGTATTAGAGTAGTTCAATAAAGTCTTGGTTGATTTTACATACAAGCGTCTTGTGCTGTGTGCTTACAAGTTACTGCCTTAAACTGTAGATTTTGCTACCTTGCTCATATTAATCAGTTATCATAACTTTATGATATTATTACCGTAGGCCACGGGATAATATTCTGTCCAGAATTGATAAAATACCCTAATCTCAACTTATCGGTGGACGAATAGTTGATAAAGTGTTAAATATTAATTCTGAATAATTTGCATAATAATTCGGTTCTTATTCCCTGTAATTCAATCCCCTTTGAGTTATATTGATCTTAATTCCCTTATTAATCTTACATAGTCTTTCTCGTTATGTCTTTTCCACAACTGCTAGCCAAAGAATCATACAATATACTGTCAAACTCGTAACATGAAACATTATATAAAAAATTCACATACAACATATGTTCACATTCATGGCACAATTCAAACGGGATCAGAAAATAATTATTTTCTCCCATTCACTTGCATTGACGATTTTTCAACCTAGAGGTCCACTTGGGGTTTTACGGATGGGCGGGACTTACCAGCTCTATTATAGGCTAAGGCCACGCCCCCTTGGGGCGCTCTGACGTAGGGCTAGCTCATTGGTCGCACGTCAGAGGCGCCCGCATGCAGCTGAAGAGGTGCTGTGCAGCTGCAAATGCGTTTTACATATAAGCTTCAGTAAATCGAGGAAAAGGAGTTTCCCCACTGCGTATAGCTACGCAATTCTCGTTCCCTATCTCAGGGAACTGAGGTTACGCTAGTAACCAAATAGTTTTTGTTTTGTGCTGGTGTCTTCTAGCATAATTTCACAAAACAAAAGTCAGACCATTTTGTTTTTGCTGTAAATCCTGAAATTATACAATCTAATTGAAATAAAAAAATAATTATCATGCTACATGTGTAGCATCTTTGTTTGCATCATGATTACATTTAAAATGGCTGGAGACAGATGTTATAGAGTAAATAAACAACAAATAAATTTGCCTAAAGGAAAAAAAACGGCTATCGGAATTGGCCAATTTGCTTGAAAAAAAAAATGGAATCAGCAATATAAAATCTTAATCGGGCCACCCTTGTAAAAAATATTACATAAAACATTATTAACAGTCTTTTCACAGTTTTATTTTTCTAGTTTTATTAATTTGTAGTTTGTATGGTTAATATTAATGTAGGCTTATTGTCAGCGCACTAAGGTTTTAAAAAGGGTAATTCGGCCGGCACATGGTTAAATTTTTTTTCCCATCCTGCCCTTTACCTAAAATGAGTTTGACACTCCTGCACTAAACTGACTGAATGCTGAACCTATTGGACACTGATGATATAGTTTTATTATTTGCATACTGAGTTGCCATTGATCTTCTGTCTAGCTCTTTCAAGTCCAAAGCTTATTGAGTCAATGTGTATTTTCTGTTTCCCTCCAGAATGTCAGCTGCAAGCTCACCGTACAGCGGACCTGCTTTCACCCGGCTCATCTACAGAGAAAGTTGTCCACAAAGAAAGTTAAGATTGAATCTTTCTAAACGACCACCATCAGTGCCCTCACTAATGGTGAGAGAACCTTTATGGCTCCAGTGGACGGCGACACCCAACTGTTTGAAACGGGTGTGGCTTATATTATAAAAAATTACATATTGTCCATGAAATTTGGACAGGCGTGAACTTTTCTTGGTCCTGCATCCAAAAAATGCAAAACTGCTCCCTTTGAGTTGCCAGAGGAGGTAGAAAGCAAAAATGGCAAAAACAGCAGAATTGTGAAAGGACAAAATAGTCCTCTCAAAAATAGTATAAATTTAAGATAATCTCAGTCATCATTTTTATAGCTTTTGCATGGTGACTACGGATTTTAATACATACAGGTTGAATTATGATAATGTTTTGTGTAAAGACACATTTTATTCAGATTCACAGCCAATGTTGTATAAATAATGTGTAAGCACTAGTAATTGTGTTCACTTGCAGTGCATTAGCAACAATCTTCCCATTGTGAAGTTGTACATGCAGGTACTCAGGATGACACGAGTCGCTGATGCAGAGGTCTCCATCAGGAACTTGTCTCTGAGGTGTGGCCACAAGGTCTTTAAGGTCTTCTGGTGAGATGAGGCTCTGGCTGAGCTCAGCTTGGGAGCTCAAGTTGAGATTTCTTACCTCAAGTCGACTCTCAGGCCCAACGGACTGGCCAAATTCAATTCATCCAGCTATTGAGCTTTGGAGGTACACAACATCATGCATCATGTTACCTTATTATTCCCTAATTGATCTGTCTTCATCTTCCTACTCTTGTAAGTGTACCAAGTGGATAGACATTTCTGAACTTTTTATACTGTACATTCATTGGTACATTTCAAATATTGGTCACACTTTAGAATAAAGCCCTATTAGTTAATGTCAATGCATACATATGAATCTTTGTTACAGATAATAAAATACAACAGTTCCACAACGAGGCAGGGCCGTGATCCATGTGTTGTATTCTTCATTTCACAGGAAATGAAGGACGCTTTTGGAGGCTGCATGTGAAGGAGGCTTCGAATTGGCTTCAAGTACATAACCAGCCAGTGTTCAAAACTCTCTGCTTGCCTTAGCTCGATTCAAAACGGTAAGCTTGTAATAATGTTTTTAATTCCAGTGGCACTGGTGGATTTCTGCAGGAAATTCAAGCATGTCTTTGCGTCATTACGCCATTACGTCACATTCTGTACACATGACCAGCGCATGCGAATTATAACCCAAACACACCTCCATCCAGTACGTATTGGATCATCCAGCTATGTCATCGTGCTACAGGCTGCAGCGAGGGTTGTCTCACTGACAGCCGCATATTCTCCTCAAAACATTGGATTCATCCGCGCTGTGCCGTGCCGAGGCAAAACCCACATAAAGTTGATAATTCCGTGAATAACTGCAATTGCAGATTTCGAACAGAGATGGCGACAAAGAGGAAAACTACGGACTGCAGATTTAACTATAATGTTAATATTTAAATAGGTGTTTCTGTCAGTTCACAGTTACGATAACTTTAGCAAGTGTATGTGTAGTGTACTGTATGTTCACAATTTAGCTATAACGTTAGCATTTCGTGAGTGTTTCTGGCTCTCTGACATTACAGAATGTGCTAAATAGTTCTTATAAAGGTCATAAAGCTCTTTTAAATTTCCTGAATATAACAGTTACATGATAAAAAAAAAATATATATATATATATATATATATATATAGGTAAAAAAAAAAAAAAAAAGCATTTTCCTTTGATATTAACGCCTCACACTCCATTCCAGTAGGTGTCAGAATATGCACCATAAGCTGGTTTGCCAACAAAGAAGTGTTTCTGGCGGTTAACATCAGCATGTTGCTTTTAGTGAACGCTAGTTTGTCACTGATATGTTTTTGTAAAAATTCATAATTTTGTTTCCTAATGTTTATTTGTTCCATTTATAGTAATAACCTAACAAGCTTTTCAAATGACAATGTTAAGTTAACAGATGTTAACTTATTACAGTGAAATAATAACTTCAACTGGGTTGTTGAGCTAAAAAAAAAATCTATTTTTACAGGTTCTTTTGAAGATGCAGTGAAAGTGTAAGTATTGTGATGTTATATGTGACGAAATATGTTACCTATTAAAACATTACAGGTTAAAACATGGGAGCTACTGTAGAACTGGACCATTTTCTTTCATACACCAAGAATGTTTGTGCACATTTAGCTCCATTAATGCGCTTACGGTCCACTTATGAGGTCCACCAACGAATTATACACTTGAATTGGTTTTCACAGCTTAAGAAATGAAAACATGTCACAAAAAATGCTACAACATTGGTTGTGCAATACAATCAATATTGTGCTTGGTTGGCTCTGCTTTCTTGTTGACCATTTCTTGTTGTTCTAGCTATGTAACTTGTGTTCATATTTTACTCCACAACAGGCTCCAGACTGTCGGGAACGCGCTCAGAACCGTTTGCCAAGGTTGTGGATTACAGGTAATATAATGTTCAGTTTCGCTTCATAAGACTTCAATGTGTCCTCAGGAGCCATGGGGATTAATTTGGTGTTGCCTGTATTTTTTTTCTTTGACTCTCAAAGTGACTGTAGTCATTTACTTGTATGAATCAGCAAGGACCACAGTTTCAGCTAAAAACATTCTTTACTGTTCTACTGAAGAAAAAAATTCAACCTACATCTTGGATGGCCTGAGGGGGAGTAAATTAACAGCAAATGTTAATTTTTGAGTGAACTATCCCTTTTTCCATTTATAATGGAACCTGATAAGTTTCTGTCCCTCCATTGAAAGTCAATTTAACCAAAACTTTAAAGATCCAAAATGGTCTTTAAAGGCGTCGTAAAATTAATCAAGCTGTTTAATCCAAATCACTTTATATAATGAACAGATTTAATTTAGACTTCTATATCTAAAGAAAAAAGTTACACACATTCAAAGAGCACATCACGTATGGTAAACACGGAAACGAAAAACTTGCGTGAGGAACGAGAACCAATGGGGTTTGTTCTGGTGTGTGATGCATGCACAAGCTTCTGTGTTTATAAATGATGAGCTTTATGTGTGTGTCGATCATTGTGATGACGGAATTTTTATTTTTGGGTAGACTATCTCTTTAATATACTCCAGCAGTCATAACCAATTCCCACATTCCCTCGTGTGTTTGATTGTCTCATGACTAGACTCTATTGCTTAACATTATTAATGGTTATTTAATGAGAAATGTCATGATTGTGCTCTTATGTTAGGACTCTAATGACGATGACTCATTCTGCCATCTGGACATTAGAATCTTCCTCACTGAGCATGAAGGTGTTGTGCTCTCGTCTTCTCTCCGTCTCAATCAAGCCTCATTGAACATCATCATCGAGGAAGAAGTTATGATGGACAACATTGAAACCGTGCTAAGAGCTATGTGCATTCTGTTTGCAAGCAGTTTCAATGCTTACTTTTACTTGTTTTTTGGTTGACAAGTTTATTACATTGAAGTGTTTCCTGTTTTTTGTTTTTTTGTCATCAACAATGAATAAAAAAACCATTGGAACATTGAAATGAATGGTTTCATTTTCTTCCCTTCCAATTTATGTGACAGAATGCATTTATTACAATAAATATCAAAATAGTATAAGACATTACATAAATATAACATTTGTATAACATAAAATAGTTATTTAATACAATGAACACTCCAAATAAAAATAAATATGTGAACTAATGATTTTAAGTAAAGACTACTAATGTAAACTTGATTTGTCTACTGCATCCACTTAATGTTATGCTTGATCTCTTTAGTTTCACCTTGTGTGAGGCAACAGGTTTTTAAGGCAACAGGTTTCCGTGCAATTTTCTAGTAAAGTCAACTAATTCGGGTTAAGAGTGAAATACAGATGCATGCTGTCCATTGTAGTAATCAGAAATAGGAAGAAACCAAACACGGCACACAATGCTTCTTTAAAAAAACAAACAAAAAACTGTTTTGGTTAAAATCAATTTCAAAAGAAAGTATGTAGCCTACGAATAAAGCATCAGTTGTACATGAAAAAAAGTATAATGATTAAATTACACTTAATTTTACATTAATGGTTCTTTTCGGTATCTATCTGTGAGTTTATGGAGTGTTTGAGAATAGGTTTGTTAACAGACGATAGGTTTAGAATACTTAGAGATAATGAATTATGTTTTCCTTCAAGAAACCTATAGAAATAGAAAAGACTATCTTTTGCATGCGTCGCGTCTGAACACGTTGTTGTCTTTGGAGTTCTATCGATCTGATTTATAATTCTTGATTTTCTCTTTAAACTCACTTACAACGAACATTTTCCACTTTTCCTCACTGAGAAGCACTAACGTTACTGCTCAAACCTCATAGTTACAACGCGGACTGTTGAGCAGACGCGTCTCAAGCCTATTAGTGATCCAACGCTGGATACTCCTATAGGTTACGTCCGTGGATCACGGCTGAACGCGTCTTCTCCACACTCACTTACAAACAAACATTTATTTTTATTTTTTTCGCCTATCGTGCGTCTACTCTACACCCGTACCACTAAAAAGACGGATTATATCCAAGAGTTTAGTCATAAATTAGTATTAATATTGATAGCATCACTGGTAGCGTCGTTGCTAACTTACTGTCCATCTGTTAAAATGGCGAATATATCAGATGTACTGTAAGTAGTCTACCTTTTGGTGCAGGTGAGGACACATTTGAGCTGCACGCATTGCAGTCCGAGCTGGAAGCTGTTGAGAAACAGATCCACAACCTTTTAGTGAGACAAGCCGAGCTAAGAGACGGCGGTTAGCTCTTGAAACATCACGCCGATGCACACAAATCAGTGATTAACGTTACTAACCCGCTGATTCCGACCTCGTCTACTCCGTGCGTTACTCAGCATCGGTCCCGAGCGCCGAGCTCGCGATCAGCCATGGTCTCGTTCACTCCGGCTCCAACACGCCACCACGAAGCCTGGATGGTTCCGCAGCGGAAGATGCGAGTCAGGTCTAGACCAAGACTCTCTCCGACCCTCCCGGTTTTCGAGTTATCCACACAAAACCGCTTCTCCCCTCTTCGCGAAACAGAACGCGATGCTGTGATCATCAGCGATTCCATCGTTCGACACGTACACGCTACATTAGGTAAAAGTAAAGTGCACAGTCACTGCTTTCCTGGTGCTCGTGTTTCTGAAATTGCCGCTCACGTTCCCGAGATTCTGAACAGTGACGAGCACGTCGGAACTGTGGTCCTGCACGCGGGAGTGAACGACATCAGGCTGCGCCAGACGGAGGTTCTGAAGAAAGACTTCAGGAATCTGATCGATACGGTACGCAGCACATCGCCCGAAAACAACGATTATAGGCTACGTGCACAATAGAACTTCCGGTTAACTTCCGTGTTTTGAGTGTGCGGTCGACTACTTCCGGTAGGTCGTGTTGTTGTTGTCGTCGTGGAGATTTTCCGGAGTCGCTAGTTTTGAGTAGACATAAGTTAGACAAAGTTTCAACATGAGCGGATTTCGGGTAAAAGAGAGGCGGTTGGCGTTTCAACGCGTGAAAAAGACCGCACTCCATTGTTGTGTACCCCTGTGTGCGAATTCGTCCAGGTACAACAGTACTGTAAGCTTTCATAGCTTTCCAGTGGATGTGTTGGTGAGAGCCGAATGGATGGTAAGAGTACGGTGGGACGACTTCACCCCAAGCAAGACGAGTCGTGTTTGCAGCAGGCATTTCCAAAAGGTCGATTTTGTAAACAACCCGGGAAAATTGAGAAGGTTGAAGAAAGGGGCCATTCCTGCTCTTTTTTCCTGGAATAATTTTCAAATACCGCCACCGAGGGCGAGCGTGTGGGAGCGGAGACCCAGAGCGGATAGCCCTCCTCCTGTCCATTACATCGACTCAGAAGAAGAGATGGAGCTGGCTACCCTGGCACCAGATCATGATTACTGTATTACTCCTACCACAGCAATGGTCGCAGATCAGTTAGCTGAGGAAAACGATACACTTCGCCAGAAAGTAAAGGAGCTCGAACTACAAATTCAGGCTCTCCAGCTGCGGAGTTGTTTAGGACTGAAGCGCTTTGCAGGATCGGACGAGGACATCCGATTTTATACCAGGTGAGTCATAATTAAGTGTTTTGAATTGCAGGAAGCTGATATCTTGTACCATATTAACAGTGATGGAAAAAAAAAATCACACAAGTCATGCACTTTAGTGAAAGTAAAGATGGGCTACTACACATGTAAAATGTTGCTCCACTAAAAGTCCACCTTACAAGAGGAAGAGTATTTTCCTTCAAGTGTACATCAAATATCAAAAATAAAAGTAATGTAATTTATGACTAACATAATGAGATCAGGCCAAAACGTGTGCTACCTACAGCACTCAACACAACCTTTCATTGTCTTTTCTTCATATAAAATAAATGTAGTGAATAAAAATTAAGATAATTGATCATGTGTAACTAAATTAGACTACCATGACTAACAGCAATGTTATTTTTGTGTTTTTTGTTTAAAAGATTCCATTCTTATGACCACCTGATGGCATTCTGGAGGCTCATCGAACCAGCAACATCAAGGATGATCCGTGTGACAAGTGTGGCAGAGAAGACAACATCGAACAGATCAACTAAGTTGCTGCCCATAGATGAGTTATTTCTTTTTCTAAATTATCTATCAACCGGATGCACACAGAGAGAGCTTGGCCACCGATTTAACATCCATCGGACAACAGCCAGCAGGATCATCACAACCTGGGCCAACTTTCTTTACTGTGTACTGGGAGCTGTGTGTATCTGGATGACACCTGAAGAAATCACAGCCAGCCTACCTCCTGAGTTCAAGGAATATGCAGACACTCAGGTCATTGTTGACTGCACAGAACTGCGGTGTCAAACTCCATCCTCACTTGTGCTACAGAGTGAGGTGTACTCGCACTACAAATCACACTGTACCTTCAAGGCCATGATTGGCATGGCACCACATGGTCCTCTGACATTTGTTTCTGCTCTCTATGGCGGCTCTATCAGTGACCGTGAGCTCTTCAGAATGTCTGGCATCATACCTCTCCTGTCCCCTGACATGGCTGTGATGGTGGACAAGGGCTTTAGGGTGGACAACCTTGTGCCAGGAAGACTTCACAGGCCTGCCTTCCGCTCCAACAAGGAACAAATGGCAGCACAGGACGTCCTGGAGACACAGTCAATCGCGCGGCTGCGAGTTCATGTTGAAAGGCTGATCAGGCGGGTTAAGGAGAACAAACTTTTTGACACAGTAATCCCTTTGTCTATTTCAGGGAGCATTAACCAACTTTTCACTGTAGCTTGTATCTTGTGCAACTACCAAAATGGACCTCTGGTCAAAGACTGGAGAGAACATAAGAGCCAGGTAGAAATCTGACTGTTTGCTTCATGGCTGGCTGCTGCTCTTCCTCATTTTCCTTTTTTTTTTTTTTTTTTTTACAAACAATATACTGATTCACACCACAATTTAGTTTTAGCTTACATTTACTGACTTTTTTTAATTAATAAATTATTTATTTGAAATCTATATTAACTTGGTCTCTCTTTGTGTTGTTTAATTTCCCCCAAAGTGGGCCTGACTCATTGAATATTAGTTTAACTTCTAGCAATACATTGGTGTGGGTTCACCTTTGCTGTGTACACTTTAAGGCAAGTGGTCAATCCTGTGTTACAACACTGTTTAGCACATATTTTCTGATTAGTAACTTGACAAATTTAAATTAACTTAAAACAACCCACTTGAAGGCCTCACACTATAATGAGATATCAACAAGAACAAAGACAGTTATTGTTTACTGATAATTCATTTTATTACTGCAGATATGCATGTAGGTATGTGTAGAAAAAAAGAAGTCTGCTCTCTCTCTTATTTTTTGCATCACACCATTGTCCCGGTATATTCTTTGAATCAGGGTGTCTTCCTCCGCAAACACCACAAAATCGCACCACTCCATCCCTGTTAGGAGCAGCTGACCCTGCACCTGCCAGTAGTAACCATGACCCTGCTTCAATTCCAAGTTGCCGTCTTTCATTTTCAGATGTGGATAATCCACATAGCTCTTAATGTTTGGACATTTTATTTCCACAAGGCCGAATTCAGTACTTTCTGTTGGGTCAAAGACAACCCCATCTGGGGATGTACCTAGCCATGGAGTGTCAGGGTGTATTATGAAGCCACAAGGGTAGTAGTTCACCCTCTTGAGCTTGCAGTACTCTTTGATGGCATCAGCTTCCATTTCGAGACCCCTCTTCATTGCTGCTGTCTGACGGACCCCTTTGAGCAGCCGGTCTGCCATCTTATCTAAGGTGCATGGTTTAGCATGGCATATTTCCCCAAAATGTGAGGAAGTGAGTCTAGGTTTTCTCAGTCTATGCCAGTCTGCTGATGTACTTTGACTCCTAGTTGCATCCTCTATTTTGTTAGCCATCTCCCAGGTAACCTCAAGTGACTTGAAGTGCAGCTGTTGATGCTCAGTGAAAACGAACATACTGCATGATGTCTCCAGTCTGCAGCCAGCCAATGGCAAATCTGGGCGTGGTGGAGCGTCATGGTGAGGAAAAGGGCGACTTCTTGCCTTGGGTTGTTGGTATGACAGGGGACTGCCTGCTTGTACCAAACCGAGTGCAGAGTCCACTAGTGGCACCTCACAGGTGATACCCATTGTACAAATGGTTGGTGCAGAAACAGGGGTGAACTCTTTGTAGATCTCTGACACTCTGAGAATGGACAGGTCCAGCAACTCTCCACTGATGGCTTTGTACAGTGTGGACCTATTTGAAACAAATTGAGAAACACCAGTAAGATATATCACTTCTAGGGGTGGAACGGTACATGTATTCGTATTGAACTGAAACGGTACGGGAGTCACGCTTCGGTGCTTAAATTTACACAGAGAATACACGGTATAAAAATAAATAAAACTCACGTGCAAATTAATTGATGTAATGCGAAACTACTGTTAGATACGCGGGTTCTTTATCGAGGCGTGATCAAACAGTGTAAACATAAAAATGTACTCCATCATTTTGACATCATTCAAAATGCAAAGTGTTTAAGTTACTGTTAATTAAAATGTAATTTTAAATTTTTAGGAAAACAAATATATTAGTCAAATGTAGCAAATTCATTTTCAATTCATTCAGGTACAATTAAACATATCTCAAGGTCTTTTTGTCTTTTTATTAATTTAATTAATAAACTCATTATATAAAACTTTTGTCAGTGGACTACAGATAAACTGGTTCTATGCCTTTACTTTATTAACAAAACTTCTTTTTTTTTTGCTTTTTCCTCCATTGTACCGAACTCGTACCAAACCGTGATGTCTGAACCGAGGTATGAATCGAACCATGACTACTGTGTACCGTTCCACCACTAATCACTTAAAGGAGAAGATCACTTTTAAAATGAAAATTCTGTCATCATATACTCACCCTCATGTTGTTTCAAACATGTATGAATTTCTTTCTTCTGCTGAACACAAAGGAATATATTTAGAATAATGTCAGTAACCAGACAGTTTTTGGGTCCCATTGACTTCTATAGTAGGAAAAATATATACTATGGAAGTCAATGGTACCAAAAACTGTCTGGTTACTGACATTCTTCTAAATATATTCCTTTGTGTTCAGCAGAAGAAAGAAATTCATACATGTTTGAAACAACATGAGGGTGAGTATATGATGACAGAATTTTCATTTTAAAAGTGAACTTCTCCTTTAATGACGACAAGTAACAAAACTACAGTTTTCTTGATTTGATTGAGAAAAGTAGGCCTAACAAATTAATTAATAGATTACTAACTACTAGCCAAATTCTCACCTTACTCCCTCGGCCATGGTCCTCTGCTTTGGTTTGGCAGACAGCACAGCCATCTTCTCGACGGGACCTGGTTTAACACCCTGTGAATATAGGCCATAAGCAGCGATGAGCGTATGTGATGTGTAGATGTAGTATTGAAATTATTGTTACATTATTCCAAGACTTGCCAGGGTTCTTGGCTTGTGCCACTGTTGTTCACTCTCCGTACAGCTCAGCACTGGTGGAACAACTGGAATGTCTAGCTGAGAATAATGTGCAGACTGGAAAAGTAGAGCCACGCAATGGTTACAGAGCACTGATCCAGCTACACATGTACAGCTGTGATGGGCCAGCTCAACAGGGATTGAGTCCTTCAGCCCCACCTGTAACAAGATGTTTAAAAAATATATTTAAACAGGAGTAGTATAACTGATTTGTCATATATTTATATGGAATACTCAAGTAAGCTACTATTTATTTTTGTACACTGTTAGCTAGTAAAAACTTAACTTTTTACTTGTAAACACTGTTAGTAAAGGGATTAATCTTTTTCTTTTAATGTGGTCAGTGGAGCAGTTTAATTTGCAGGTACAATCAGAATCCCCACTTAAAAAGTACCAAAATTACAGTATAGCTCCTTAGACTTAGCAGATTTACATACACTTCTATACCTATCTTATGTGTTTCACCTTTCACATGGGATGTTCAGCATACCTGGAAAAACAAACTATACTACACCTACACCACTACATTGCTACTACAACACTGATTGCTGTTAGTGAAAACATAGTAGTAACTAAGCGTACACTGGTCGTTTTTGACGTGAATGGGGGACATGGTCAACCAAATGAACATGGTTAACCTAGAGAAAAGAAACAAAAGAACACGATTAACCCAGGAACATGGGTAACCATCTTAACACTACACTTATCCTACACTTAAACTGTGAGGTGGTTTAGATCTGTCCATTGACGGATGACATAACGCCCTCACACACACTACTCCTGTCACTGGATCTTTCTTGGACACTGAGAGGAAATACAAAACCAAATGAAAAATACACACAACCAGTTGATAATCATATTAACATTACAAGGTATTTAATAACACTAATAAAGTATGTTGTAATATTGACATGATTTAATGCGAGTTAAAATACTTGGCTGCTAGCTAGTCAATGTCTAACGCTAACAGCTGAGGTAACTGTTATCGCTACTCACCTTCAAAGTTGTGGATGTAACTTGATATGTACAATCGAAATCCTTTTACACGCTTGCAACCGGGTGCAGGTGAAGAGTGGTCAACAATCCTGTGGACATCGTTCACATCAATTTTCGGGAGGCCTTGTAAAGAACGAGTGAAATATGCCATCTTTCGCAATCAAAACCTGCCGTCTCGCTGCTATAGCAATGCCGCGAACCGGAAATGGTCGACCGCACACTCAAGGCGGCGGAAGTAGAACTCCTTAGTTACGTGCACGTAGCCTATTGTGTCAGGAGTCAGGACCGCTTCCCACGTACCGACTAGGACATGAAAAGTTTAGTAGACTATTCGCTCTAAATGAATGGTTAATGTCATGGTGCAATGAGCAGAAACTGCTCTTTGTAAATAATTGTAATCTGTTTTGGGAGCGTCCTAGGCTTTTCCGTGCCGATGGCTTACACCCAAACAGATTCGGAGTGGATCTTCTGTCGGATAACATCTCCAAAATGTTAAATACCGTTAGATGACTAGTTACCAAAAGTCCAAATCATAGTCTCTGCTGCACCAATTTAACTGATATAAATACTAGTGTAGAACATTGCATAGAAACTGTGTCTATTCCTTGTTTAGTGAGATCAAATAATAAATCTACTGCAGGATCTAGGAAAAATCTAATTGTTATTAAAACAGAAAATGTTGCTATTAGTAAACAAAAACAATTTCTAAAGCTAGGTCTTCTAAACATTAGATCACTCACACCTAAGGCAGTTATTGTAAATGAAATAGTCACAGAAAATAGCATAGATGTACTTTGCCTTACTGAAACCTGGCTTAAACCAAATGATTATTTCGGTCTAAATGAGTCTACTTCATCAGGATACTCCTATAAGCATGAGCCCCGTCTGATTGGTTGTGGCGGCGGTGTTGCAACAATCTATAGAGATATTCTCAATGTTACTCAGAAAACGGGTTATAAGTTTATTTCGTTTGAAGTACTTGTACTAAATGTTACGGTCTTAGATGTTAGAAAAAAATCCCTATTATCTCTAGCCTTGGCTACCGTATATAGAGCGCCAGGGCCTTACGCTGATTTCCTAAAAGAGTTTGCAGATTTTCTCTCAGATCTATTGGTCAATGTCGATAAAGCATTAATTGTTGGAGATTTTAACATACACGTAGATAATCCAAATGATGCGTTAGGGGCTGCGTTTACAGATTTATTAAATTCCTTTGGGGTCAAGCAAAACGTCACCGGACCAACTCATTGTCTTAATCATACACTCGATTTAATTATATATGGAACCGATCCAACCGGTATAGATATCATTCCACAAAGTGATGATGTCACTGACCATTACATGGTAACTTGCATATTACGTACTGCTGTAATATGTCATGCGGCGCCGCGTTATCGACCAGGCAGAACAATCCTTCCATCCACCATAGATAATTTCTCAAATTGCTTATCAAATCTGTCTCAGCTGCTGCCTGAACCCAAACAAACTAATAGAAACAAACCCATATTTACTAATAGAAAATAACCAAAATAATCCAAGGTTTTTATTTAACACCGTGGCTAGACTAACAAATAAACAGATGTCACCCGAACAAAATATTCTGTTACAGTTTAGTAGTAATGATTTCATGAACTTCTTCACTGAGAAAATAGAAAACATCAGAACCACAATTGTAAACGTTCAATCTTCAATCGCGCCTTATTATTCAGCCTCAATTATCACCCCGCAAGAACAATTACAGTGCTTCACAACTATAGAACAAATAGAGTTAAATAAATTTATCATTTCATCTAAAACAACAACATGTTTATTAGATCCTATACCAACTAAACTACTGAAAGAAGTGTTACCTATAGTGGAAGAGCCTCTCCTCAATATTATTAACTCGTCTTTATCTTTAGGTCATGTTCCAAGAACATTTAAACTGGCAGTTATAAAACCTCTCATTAAGAAACCACAATTAGATCATAATAATCTAGCAAATTATAGACCCATTTCAAATCTTCCATTTATGTCTAAAATACTAGAAAAAGTTGTGTCCGCTCAACTGGGCTCTTTCTTGCATGAAAATGACATCTATGAAAAGTTTCAGTCAGGATTCAGGCCGCACCATAGCACTGAAACTGCGCTCGTTAAAATCACAAATGATTTACTCTTAGCTTCTGACCAAGGCTGTATCTCAATACTAGTTTTACTTGATCTTAGTGCTGCGTTCGATACTATAGATCACAGATACTCAACAGGCGGCCCACGGGCCGCATCCGGCCCATCGGCATTCATTTTATGGCCCGCGTCATGCAAAAGATGAACGCACTTTTTTTAAATAATTTGAGCTCAAAAGTTGCGCGAATATTAGACAGTGTGATTTATATATGTATATTGCGGACGGTCGATAATCCATTGGTCGATTAATAAAAAATAACATTCATCATCGTGTGGAATGTTTAGTGAGACTTTATATAGTTACTTGATATCTTCGAAATGTACCATTAACTTGCTAGGCGCAACAATAGCAAAACAAGCGGTCAGGCAACTTGTGTGTGTGGCGCGCTATAGCTCGTGCGTTCAGAGCTGCGCACTTTCACAGCTGATTCGGGTGACGTTAGAGCTGATCTGCGCATCTCTCCTGCAGTGTGTAAATGGCCGACGATCCGCTTAACCAGGGCCGGATCTACCATACAGGCAATCTGGGCACGTGCCCAGGGGCCATTGCGCAGAGAGAGGCCCTCCGTGGTCGGAGTTTTTTTTTTTTTTTTGTGCGCCACCACGGACGCTGCTACATAAAAATAGTATACACAAGGCTTGGCCTCGATCTTGATAATTATCCAATCAGAATTAAAAAAAAGTGTATATTACATTATATGATCTCTTATTCATGCAAATGCTTTTAAACAATTCATGTGCGACAAGACAAAAGTGTGACTGTGACACACACACACACACAGACACAGACACAGAAAGAAGCGCGCACACCAGTATCGTGCGCACAGACAACACGCCAGAATACAGTTATCTTTCGTGCTTGGACTTACAATAACACACACAATTATGCCAAAATGTCCATTTTGTCGAGTGTCTTCATAACATAAGAGCTGTCTTATGATGAACGTGAAGAGTTGTGAGAGAATGAGACGTGTGTGAGATCCGCGTCTCCATCAGCTCTTAAAGAGACAGCAGCCAATAAAGCTTTCTGTCAGTAAAGTTAATCAAAAAACAAAAAGAACAGAGAAAATGACTCACTGCTGTTGACTAAAGGTTTTTTTTTTTTTTTGCTATAATAAGGATTAGTCTATATTTAATTTATAATTTATGCAATGCAGTTTGATAACTTTATTCGTTTTCGGTATATGTCCTAGGTCTACCTGTTAGACAGGCACAGGCAAATATGACATTTATTTTTAACTCTTGTATTATTGAGACAAATAACAATATTTAATTTTTTAAAAATATTATTTTAATTTGAAAACATAATGCATTTAGTTGTTTCTAGTTTGAGTTGAGAATTTCAGCATTAAGCAAGTTAACTCATGTTTAAACAGTAGCAAAATATAATAGCCTGTATTTGCTCAATGATTTTCTTCATACATTTTTTTAAAACTCTGAGTAGCCTATACTTTTTTTAATCTACTTCATGTTAATCTACCTTTTTGTTCCAGGTAGTTTTGTTGTTTTTATTTTCATGTTCAGTATAATTTTAAATTGGACAAAGACTAGCAAGACTTACCTAGGAAGGTGTTTTAATACTCTCTTTTTTGCATTAATATCGCAAGAAAATTATTATCCAGATTTAAATTTTTATTTTATGTTCAGTATTACTTTAAATAGAACAAAGACTAGCAAGACTTACCTAGCAAAATAGGTAATAAACTGAATTTCTATATTAGTAAAAACTGTAAATATTGTTATAAATAAAGTTTTACGATGCAAGTTGTAATTTGTGGCCCTTCACATTTAATATGGTTTAAATGTGGCCCCCTTGGCATCTGAACTTGAGTACCCCTGCTATAGATCATACAATACTCTTAGATCGACTACAAAATTATACTGGTGTTCAAGGACAAGCATTAAGCTGGTTCAGATCATACTTATCAGACCGCTACCATTTTGTCTATTTAAATGGAGAAAAATCGATCATAACTCGAGTAAACTATGGAGTGCCGCAGGGATCTGTGTTAGGCCCTCTGTTATTTTCAATATATATGCTGCCACTTGGAAATATTGTAAGGAAACATGGAATTAGTTTCCATTGTTATGCTGATGACACTCAAATCTATATTTCATCACGGCCGGATGAAAACGCTGAATTATCCAAACTGACAGAGTGTGTTAAAGATATAAAAGATTGGATGACGTGTAATTTTCTTTTATTAAATCCAGACAAGACAGAGGTAATACTTATCGGTTCAAAAAACCGCCCACAAAACCTCTTACAATACAACTTTAACATCGTAGGATGTCCTGTTACTTTATCCTCTACAGTAAAAGACCTGGGTGTTATACTCGACTGTAACCTGCATGTCTTTTGAAAATCATATTTCATATGTTACAAAAACAGCCTTTTCCACCTTAGAAACATTGCTAAGCTACGTAATATCCTATCAGTTTCTGATGCAGAAAAGCTAGTTCATGCATTCATGACCTCGAGACTAGATTACTGTAATGCTTTATTAGCTGGTTGTCCTGCATCCTCAATAAACAAGCTACAGTTAGTCCAAAATGCCGCCGCTAGAGTTCTTACTAGATCAAGAAAATATGATCATATAACACCGATTTTATCATCACTACATTGGTTACCTATAAAGTTCTGTATTATTTACAAGGTATTGCTACTGACTTATAAAGCCCTAAACGGCTTAGCTCCAGTTTATTTAACAGATCTATAATATAATAATAATCCATATAATCCATCGCGCTCTTTAAGATCACTAAATTCGAGGCTTTTGGTCATACCTAGGATATCCAGATCCACCAAAGGAGGGAGATCATTTTCACATTTAGCTCCAAAACTCTGGAATAGCCTTCCTGATACTGTTCGTTGCTCAGACTCGCTCTCCCAGTTTAAAACTAGATTAAAGACGCATCTTTTCGGCCAGGCATTCATATAATATTTTTAATCTTACAGTTCAAACTACAATCCGACCTCTAGTTCATAAATGCCAGAGGAGAACTGGCCCCCGACTGAGCCTGGGTTCTCCCAAGGTTTTTTTTTTTTTTTTTTTTTTCTCCATTAGGTCACCTGATGGAGTTTTAGGACACCATTAGGTCACTTGATGGAGTTTTAGGACACCATTAGGTCACTTGATGGAGTTTTAGGACACCATTAGGTCACTTGATGGAGTTTTTCGGTTCCTTGCCACTGTTGCCTTTGGCTTGCTCAGTTGGGGATATTTTGGGGATATTTAATTTTATTTTATCAATCAATAAATTCCACTAGAAACAAACCTTGTTGTATTATTGTAATTTAATACTGTGAAGCTGCTTTGATACAATCTGTATTGTGAAAAGCGCTATACAAATATACTTGACTTGACTATAATGAATGGGATGTGGTGGGAGAACAATTTGCTTTTAGTCATGGAACAAACACCAGTGCCAGTTTCATTTTATTTGTTGAAGAAATATAAAAAGGTCTTTAAGTGTATTGCTAACAGAGTTTGCGGTAACATGTAGGTCCTATTTGAAACTATACACACACAAAAAAAAAATGTGTGTAAGAAGACTGGAGCTAAACAAGTAAGGAACCTCATGGTCAATCTTGTGAGGTCCATTAAGTTTATTTAGTGGATGTGAAGAGGAGGAGGAATGTAGAAGTGGTTTAGAGTAGCCTATTAAATAAGAAGAAAGTAGTGCTAGATAGATTATATTTAAGTGAGATGTGGAATAATAGGCTAATGAACGCTTACATGTTTTATTACTGACTGACAGACAGGTGACCTGGGGCTCGTTCTTCGTACGTCGCTAACTCAGTTAGCTGGATTTGATTGTTGACGATTTGGCATGATCTTGGATCGTTTGGTTCTTCGAAGCTCATCCTGGACTTGCTGTCATAGCAACAGCTGCGCAAGCTTAAACCTGCTCGGGAGCAGGCTTATTTCATGTAAACAGGATTAGATCGCGGCTTCATAAGCGGAGCTGATACGGGACGTCCAGCGCAGCGCGATAGTGCACTTTCTGAGATGTTTTTTTTTTCTCGTGACTCGTGAGATTGTCGTTTACATTATTAAATTGTTGGAAACGCACATTTATTTTCGACTTGTCGGAGTCTGGCTTTAAATACAGCACAAACTGTTTGCATTGCCCTAAGATTATTTGCGAGTGGCTCTTTCGATGCAGAGAACTTGATGGAAAGTGCTGTCTGTCGTGTCATTTGGAGTTTACCTGGCGCTTTTAGGTTTAAAAAAGTTTTTTTTTTTTTTTTTTTTTTTTTTTTGTGGCATTTCCAAGCCACTTTTTTTTAAAGCAATTTTTTTTAGGCTATCATCATTTTTTATGAAGATCATACAATCATGACCATGCCGATTACAGTATATGTCACTCAGGCTTCACTAACGTGATACCATAGACTATAGGCTGCCATCAAGGCCTCAATGAAGGGGATTATGTGAACAGAAAGGGGGATTATGTGAACAGAAAGGGGGTTCACAATGTAAATGTGCAGCCCAGTTACAATTGGGATTCTTAATATTCCAGATTAATAATATTATATCAAATAAAAAAAGGCAGTTGACTAAAATCTTCCATAATCACAAATGTGAAAGCAAAAAGGCCAGGATCTGTGCATGACTTAAGAATTTTCAGAGATTCACATTCCTGCACATTATTTGAAAGTGGTAAGGAAAGTTCCACAATTAAATATCAAGCTCACTGTATTACATACACTTATTGATCCTAACAGAACTGCACTTTTTCATAGGTGATTATGACATGTTCCTGCAGACAGGTGTTTTATGACCCCATTCCCTGACCCAAACCAGTTACAATGCAGCACCAGGACAAGGGCACACAATGAAATGAACTTTGGCTAACTAAAGGGAAGATTTCAGAGTCTGAGAAGTCTGAGGGTTGCACACCTGACAGGGCCTGTGACATTGTTGCATGTGCCATATTACACAACATTGCAAAAAAACCCCCAACACCTTTCATTAAATGTTTAATAAAAGACAAATATGCTTAGTTCCTTGAGTTTTATTTCAATTGTTCTTTGTAAAGAAAAGCCAGTGGTAAAGTGCCTGCAACAAGAGATATTAGACACATGCCTCATGCAACAAATAAAAAGGAAAAGTTGGCTATACACTGCCCACCTGTAGGCCTATGTCTCCTCTGTCTGTGCAGACTCTTCTGTAGGCCTTTCTGTAGATGTGGAATCCTGCAACTTATATTGCAGCCATAAAGCATACAAGTATAAATTAAGTAAAGTTATTTATGCACTTGCAGGCTAGTTCCTCCATATGACATGTTATCTTAGAGGGTTTATTCACTGTCCAGTGCAATGGAAACAAATGGACATTACAAAGTCTTATACTTTCTTTCCTTTGGAAAGTTAGAAAATGTCCACTTACTGCACATATTTCAGCCACCACTTTCTTGGGAACAGATACAAGTGTTGATGTATTATGTAAAAGTGCACAAAAGAGGAAAACACAGTGTCATACAATGAACTACACTCGGGAAAATGTGATCAATAACTCATGGCAAAATATTTTTACATTAACATAAGTTTATCAGTTTTCACTTTCACAAGTCAAAGCAATTCATCATTACTTTTAATGCGGCCTTCATTTAATGCAGCAATATTTGTACAATTATTTTACAGTGTAGGCTACTAAGATCTTTTCTTTTTTTCAGCCTTTTTCTTGGTTGCTTTTATAAACAGACAACCATTTATTTAGCAGTGCCTTTTATAGAAGAGAAGAGACTATAATATAACTAAAAATTACCATTAGGCTATATGTAGAATATTTTTATACTTCACTTTTATTTGTTCCCATGTTCTAGTGTGGTGACTCTGACATTACAATGAACAAAGTAGCCTAATTATGCAATTATTAAAATACAAAAAAGGCTAATAAGTGATAAAAACATCTAACATGGCCACTTCTAACGGATTTAAATTGTCTGCTACTTTTTGCCAGCCCTCTCTCCTGGCTTTTGCAGACTTTGAGGTGTTCCCTGGCGTTTTGATTAAACATTAAAATTCCGAATAAACTTCGACTAAAAGTTCTTGCTCTGCTGAGGAGAAAAACTGTGCGCGCTCTTTGGCCACGCTGAACAGCCAATAGCAGCGTTGCTGATCAATGTTTCTACGATCGATACATATCCCCTTTTAAACCAGCGCATGAACGCGCAGTTATCTCAGATAACTCAATCCAGCTATACTAATCATAAACAACAGGTGAGTTCGAAGAACCCAATTAGCCGGATCATGATTAGCACGATGATATCATCTTGGATGTGTCATTTGATCTCGGATGTAATAAGCAACGTACGAAGAACGAGCCCCTGATCTGCACGTCTCGAACCCAAGTATAGGTCTCTGCGGAACAACAAGAAGGCGTTTCCCAAGTATTGGGCGTTTTCAAACCGGTCTAGGCATTTTCCAACCATCCAATTAAAACCGTACGGAAGCCCTATCAGAAGCGGAAATGCGTTATTATTATTTCTCGTACAGAAGCCCTTTCAGAAACGGATATGCGTTATTATTTCTCGTTTTTTCCATGTTTTTTTTTTTCTTGATTTTTACTATTATGTCGATATCGCGACAACATGTATGTCAAAATAAAATATGTGTATAAAATACAGGCTACAGTACCTATTTTCTTAAAAATTAAATTTTAAAAAAGTGTTACATTAAACTACGGAGAGATCTTTATTATGGAATTCTTTCATAAACCAAATTTCCCGTTCTTATGTTATAAGATACAGATCTTGTATAATAGCCTGTGAGTGTGTATTATTTTATAATCTCTCATACCTGCATGCAATTTTTCTCTAAATGTAAACCTTAAAAGCTAATTTTTCAAAATATGATATTTATATGTAATGACTGATATTTAAGTGATATTTGTAGCTTAGATTAAATGATATATAATGTAAAACGTATCGACCTTTAAATTAAGGTAAAATGTGTTAACTTAGAATAATGACTCTGAAAACTTAAAACATTAGCATCACTTTATTGACCGTATAGATACTGTAACCAATATGATGAAAAACTATATTGATAAATGCAGCATTCTCTACTTAATGTAATAGTAAAAAAGAGAGAATCCAATAAAATAAAATAAAATAAAATAAAATAAGCAAGCAATAAATGTGGCAAGTTCAAACATGAGGAACACATTGCATGAAACATTAGATGCTTCCTCCAGCCTCATAGAAACAGTCGTCTCCGCAGTATCCTTGGAAGTCATCAGAGCCAAAGAACCCCTGCATCACACCTCTTTGCCCTCTTCCTCTGTAGCCTTCACCACAGTCTTTGTATGTAGTCTCACAATGGAGACATCTGGATAGACTGTATGGAACCCTGTACAGGTTTCTGAAATTTTCCAGTTCACGACACCTGAAAAAAAAAAAAAAAAATTGTCAGCTGACATCATCGTCTTAATATTCAACCATACATAACTGAGAAAAAACAGAGAGAGAGCTGTGATTAACTAAACAGTGACACTAATAAAACTTACTGTCCAACCACCGAAAGTGAGCCTCTCGGCGGAAACTATCCATGCTCACAATGCTGTTGAAGCACCTGCAGGTGAGGGCAAGGGAGCCAATTGCAACGTCACCATCTTGAAGTAACAACAAATACATGCCTCCTGTATGTTCAGGGGTTGGTCAACGGTTGCCACTATGAAGGGACAAATGAAGAACATCAGTAAATGACAGTCAACATTTACTATAAATAATAGAGCACCTCAAACAAAATAAATCATAGCAGTTTTGTGTGGCTTGTCAATCCGCCTTCTCTTTCTTTGCTGGATTTCCATCTTGATAAATTTATGACATAAAAACACATTAATATAGTATATCAAGTTTCATTGCATGAAGATATGAAAACTAAAAGTCACACTAACTGTAAAGGCATTTTGCAATCCTTGTCATTATTTTTTAGAAAAGGACTAATAACAATAAAAAAGAAAGAAAGAAAGAAAGAAAGAAAGAGTCAAACACCTTGGTGGGAATTTCTCCAGCAAAAGGACAGACCACCATCTTCTTATACTTGGTATGTCTGACTATAGTTGGAAAAAGCACAAGTTTATCAAAACAATTCTTAAACTTACAGAATGTTTTTTAATGAGCTTGGAAAACACACCTGTGAAAAGTCAAATGTTCCCCCCAAGATGACATAGAGAGCATACAGCAACATGAATTATGTATTAATAACTGCACATATGTTTAATTCTGACATGGCACCTGCAGAACCAATAGTAGCCATTGATCCTACCATTAGAATGAAGACTCCACAGCTGCAAGACAGCGCTGTGGTTGAGGCTCTTGTCCTCTCCGCTGAATTGTGATGTGCTGAATAGACAACAAATTCATCCATTTTAATTGAAAAAAAGTTTCCTCTTCTGTACATAATCATTTTACATTTTAACATTCATCCATTATGTTAGTCTATAGGATTGACTACACATGTGAGGTATTAATGCCTGCACTGATATAATGAAGAGTGTTGAACATTGACTAGTGAGCTGATCTCACTGCTAAAAAAGGTCAAATCTTGTTTCTATTTAAATCTAGTGGTCTGCAGAGGTTTTTGTTAGGGTTATGTTTAGGGGTACATAATGGGTTATGAGATATAATATAAATAACAGAAAAATTATAAATATTACATTAAAATTGATATTAAAAATAATAAACTTAACAAGCAATGCTTTTTCAGCTTTTCTGTGGAGCTTTTCTTGTTTTCTTACAGCGCACCTCACACTCAAACACCATTTCATATATAAAGGGAGTGTGTTCTGGACTTAATGAAAACGTTATTTATCCAAAATTATTATAGTTTTTAATAATTTTTTAATTAGATAAAATTTTCAGTCCGATTAATGTGCACAACACTTTCCTTAAAATGTATTTATAGTTATTTTTTGTACATATTAGTACCTATACCCCCCGGTTTCACAAACAATTTTAAAGCCTATAGTCCTACACTAAAATGTATGATCTTAAAATATATCAGTGCCTTTGTTTTGTCGCTTTTTTTTCTAAGCATGTTTATGAAAATTATTTAAATGTCCTAATTGAACTATGGACTAATCCTGGTTTAGGCTAAACCCTGTCTGTGAAACCGGGCCATAATGTCCTGGGGACATAAATGGCACCTATTCGGTGGAATAGTCCATTAACATTTGTTTACAACTATTGTTTTCTAGTCTGACAAGCTAACTATTTTTTTTATATTAGAATACTCCGACAGGAAAAAAATAAGCAAACTACCACTATCAACACTAAAGTAACAAATTATGCACCAACAAGTTAGCGAATGTTTGCTAATGGTTAGCGATACATTGTAAGTGGCAGACCTCTTGGAGCTTTTTCTGTCTAATCATGTTGCAAGCAAATTTACACAAACTAATTAAAACGTTAACTTAGACAAAATGAGAATTTACAAAAATCCACTTACATCCATATGCAGGACAGGTGATCTCTCTCCTCATTTCACCGCTTTCTCGCTTTATCACTCATATATCTGATGGGAAATGCATATTCAAGTATATTAGGAATCGCCCACTCAAGTTTTAGCAAACCAGGCACAGAGGTTGTAAAACGCCTACCCAGTTGGAAAACGCCCCAAAATTGAGGAACGCCCTTTGTTGCTCTGCAGAGACCTCATTCTCTCTCGAACACCCGCTTTCACTACACAGCGCACACCGCCCTCTACTGGCGAACACAGGTATGAATAATGGCTCCTACAAATGCATTAATCCGTGTAATGAATATGTTTGTTTTGAGTTTATCAGCACACAAAACGGACTGAAGTTATTAACTGTAAACCTTTACCTTTACTGGTGATTAAACTCACGTCATCTGCCAATAAGGGCAACCATTAAAACACTACTAACCAACAGCAGCGACTTCAGCAGTTTAATCACGTGCCCCTTTCGTCACAGATAATAGTGAAAGCAAAAGAAAGCTGATGTTTCTCCATTTTAATAAAATAGTAGATTCCTTCCTTATGTGTAACTTAGCTAGCCTACTCGATGGAACAGATGGAGGAGTTTGTGAATCGGTTGGCTATGTAGACACATTTTGATAAAAGGTACTGTTCGCGTACTCGAGGTGACTTCCACAATAATATTTTCTCTGAAAATAAATGTGTGTATCGTGTGTAGCCTATATGATGATTTATCAAAAGATCTCTATCTATTTATTTCTCCAACTCTCACGATCTGGTCAGATCAATTATAAAGATGTTTAACAATGTTTAATTACATTAGTTTTGTGTTTGTTTGTAATTTCCACCCAGAGTCAGTGGAGATCAGACTGTTTCAACTGTTCAGCTTTATCATGGATGACAGACAAACATCCAGAGATGAAGATTTTTCTAAAGGATGCAGGTACTATGAATAAACACATTAAATAACCTTTTATATAATAAAAAAAGATGTCTCCTGAAGAAAAAACTGACATTCTTTTTTTTTTTTAAATACATTGTTTTAAAGGAAATTTCTTGAAAACAATGTCTAAACCCTCCTCAAGTGCTTTTCATTAAAACGTTTTGTTTTTACGTTTCGTTGTTCTGTTATAGTTCAGTTCAGCAGGAGAGATCAGAACCAGCGCCCAGCTGTGTGTCTTTGAGGAGTGACAGGTCTATGAGTCATCCAATAGATTTTAAGAATGAAAATTCACAGACTGATCTCAGATATAACATTTTTATAAATACATGATTGGCATTTTAATATTATGGTGTTTTTGTTTTTTGTATTTTGCGTTTATGATATTCATACTAGACATTGTTGTCTTCACCTGATGCGAGAGAGACATATCTACAAAGTGTTAAAATTTGTTGGCTTGGACTCAGATATAGCATTTTATTGAATGAGATGCTTATATTATTTTAAACATCCAGCTTTTGTGGACATTTTAAATGGACTGTAGGCTAGTCATTTTTGTTGGTACCTGGGCGTTGTGAAATTCCAGGTAATGTGCAGCAGTGCTGCTGCTGATGAGGCCTTATATTCAGAGCTCAAATAATGCCCTATATATTCTGACATCAAACCCATCATAACCTCCTCCAAAATTACTCTTCCAAAAATTGCCAACAAATGGTACCAATGTAATCAAATTAAACTTTATGAAATAAATCATGTTATTGGTAGAAAACATTGTTTCTACTCAGATAATCACTGGGACTATATCATCTGCACATATTGCCAAATAGGCACAAGGTTTTGTTATCAGTTGAAGATCCTCCTTTATGCCTCTTATGACAAAGTCCACTATCTTTAAAGCATATTTCAAAGAAATGCGATGGTTTTTAACTCCTCTAGGACTCTGATTTTATTCTGTTGATTCTTATGAAAAGAATAGTGAGGCCGATTTAGTTAAAACACTTTTGTAATTGTAGTTTTTTGTTTATTTCTCTTTTTATATTTTGCTACTTTTATTCTCACCATTAAAATAGCTCTGATAACTGGCATGAAGTTAAATTATAAGCAATTAATCAACAATGTATTATTTTAGTTTAATATGTACAATATATAACAACCTTTTCAAGCTAACACAAAGTTTGTCTTGACAAACTTTTTGTATAGTTTTTGTTTTTAGTGTTATTACAGTTGTGCCCTTGAGCAGTTGATTTATTAGTAAGTGCATTTATTTATTAACTGTTCATAGAATTATTCAGGTGATGTAAAAAATATATATATATTTTTTAAATCCACCAATATAAGAGTGTCTGATTCTTGATTCTCTTCATGATGTTTAAGGTCAATCCCACCACAAAGATCAGCAGTAACAAAACCCGTCAATAAGAAGAATGACCAATCTATCAATCAACTACAGGACTTTAATGAAAGCAGGGATGCTGGTGTCAGGTAAAGTGTGGAATTTTTGATTGAGATCAAAATGAAAACACATTAATAATTAGCACATTTCATAAATATTATGATATGTTCTTGGTTATAATACAGAGAACAAATAAGATATTTTACTCTATATTTGTATCTCTATATTTAACTTATATAATACGTGTACCATGGAATTTTAATTTTGCAGCCATGAAGTCCTCAACACATTTAGATCAAATCTGATGAAGAAGTTTAAGTGTCTGAATGAGGGAACAGCAAAGCAGGGAAACCCAACACTCCTGAATGAGATTTACACAGAGCTCTACATCACAGAGGGTGACAGTGGAGAGATCTGTAATGAACATGAGGTGAGACAGATTGAGTCACAATCCAGGAGAGCAGCAACAGAGGACAAACCCATCAAATGCAATGACATCTTTAAACCTTTACCTGGACAAGACAAACCCATCACATCTGTGCTGACAAAGGGAGTCGCTGGGATTGGAAAAACAGTCTCTGTGCAGAAGTTCATCCTAGACTGGGCTGAAGGCAAAGTGATTCAGGACGTCCAGCTCATATTTCCACTGCCTTTCAGAGAGATCAATTTGATGAAGGGCAAAACGTTCAGTCTTTCAGATCTTCTTCATGTGTTTTTCCCTGAAACAAAAGAAATGGAAACATCCATTGACGAATATAAAGTGTTGTTCATCTTTGATGGTCTGGATGAGTGTCGTCTTCCCTTAGATTTTCAAAGGAATGAGACTCTACGAGATGTAAACAAAAAGAAATCAGTGGACGTACTGCTGACGAACCTCATTGCGGGGTTTCTGCTTCCCTCTGCTCTGATCTGGATCACCTCTAGACCAGCAGCAGCCGATCTCGTCCCCTCTGAGTGTGTCCATCGAGTGACAGAGGTACGAGGCTTCAATGAGTCACAGAAGGAGGAATACTTCAGGAAGAGAATCAGTGATCAGAGTCTGGCCAATACAATCATCTCACACCTGAAGTCATCAAGGAGCCTCTACATCATGTGCCACATCCCAGTGTTCTGCTGGATCTCAGCCACTGTTCTAGAGAAGATGTTGAGTGAAGCAAAGAGTGGAGAGATTCCCAAGACTCTCACTCAAATGTACACACACTTCCTGATCCTTCAGTCCAACATCAAACATGAGAAGGACTATAAGAAGAACCTGACAGATGAAGACATGATCCTCAAACTGGGGAAAGTGGCTTTTCAGCAGCTTGTGAAAGGCAATGTGATCTTCTATGAGAAAGACCTGAGAGAGTGTGGCATTGATGTGACAGAAGCATCAGTGTACTCAGGATTGTGCACTCAGATCTTCAGAGAGGAGTCAGGCCTGTATCAGGCAAAAGTCTTCTGCTTTGTTCATCTGAGTGTTCAGGAACATCTAGCAGCTTTATATGTGCACCTCTGCTTCATAAACAACAACAGGAATGTATTTGAACCAGGTTTGTTGTCTATGTTTAAGGACTGGTTTAAACTTAATTCACCAGAATATGTTTCATTTTCTGAGCTCCATGAGAGAGCCGTGAATGAGGCTCTACAGAGTAAAAATGGGCATCTGGACCTTTTCCTGCGGTTCCTTCTGGGTTTGTCAGTGGAGTCTCATCAGATTCTCCTTCAGGGACTAATGACACTGAGAAGAAGAAGGTCTGGCAGCAATGAGAAAACAGTTGAGTGCATCAAGGAGAAGATCAGGACCATTGACTCTCCAGAGAAATCCATCAATCTGTTCCACTGTCTGAATGAACTGGGTGACCAGTCACTAGTGGAGGAAATACAACAGTATCTGAAATCTGGAACAATAAGTGAATCCAGACTCTCTTCATCTCAGTGGTCAGCTGTAGTTTTTGTGTTGTTGACATCAGAGAAGAGTCTGGAGAAGTTTGATATTAATACATTTGTTGGAGAAAACAATAAAGCTGAAAAACTGAAGGTTCTTCAGAAGCTGCTGCCCGTGATTAAAGTTCAGTAAGTATGAGTGAAAACTATCACTTTACTGTTAAAACAAAAGAAAGCTGATAAATCTATAAAACATACAAACATTTATTGTATCAGTAATAGGAGCAATATGGCAGCATACTTGTTTTTATTTGAATTTATCTATTTTATTGATGGGAATAATGATGGGGAGATGTGATTGGGAAACAATACAAGCTGACTCAAACTTGTGTTAAAGCACCTGACAGCCAATGTCTTCAACATGAGGATTCATTCAAGTTTGATGTTACAAATGATTTAGTACTTAAACCATTGATACCATTTGATCGATGTTACAAATGATTTAGTACTTAAACCATTGATACCATTTGATCTACGTTAAAAGTTAATTATTTATTGTTGCAAATTTGACAGTGAAACTTAGATAAGGTTTTCATTAACATTTTAAGTATTACATTTTAAACAGACAAACAAAGCCCAACTCTTATAACAGAGGTAAACAACATCAACTGGTTAGAGCCAAAGACTGGACTAAAAAGGCAAAGGTCAAAATATATAAATATGACATTTTAATATATATAATAAAGCATGTATAATATGACATTATAAAGCACAAAATATTATTTAAAAAAAAGGCTATCATGGTTGAGATGTCAGTTTATGGTTGTAAAATTCATGTCGTGGGAATAATTTTTCTTAATTATACGCTATACAAAGAGCGTGATTTATCACTGATCCAGTACTATGAAGTAGTTTAGAGCAAAGCGTGGAGTTAGTTGGTTTAATTTTATGTTGTTTATGTCGTGTCGGTTCAGAATCTTGTTCTTTTGCACACTGAGAGTTTGTTATCCTGAGTCCATACCATCTCCCATTTGTCTTTTATTCACACTTAACGCTTTCTCCCATTGTAATCTGTGACACCATGACCTCGAGGTTCCTGAGTAATTTTGAGACAATGCCATCCATTGGTGACCAAGTGCAGTGTTTTCTTTACTCCATCTACAAATTGTCTGTTTTTTCTCTATTTTCTATTGCTTTTTGTTTTCAGTTCATAGTGTTTACCAAGTATGATATTCATCTCTCTACAGTTTGAGTGATTGTGGAGTACCAGAGAAATATTGTGCTGTTCTGACTTCAGTTCTGATATCAAACCCCTCACAACTGAGAGAACTGGATCTGAATTATAGAAAACTGCGAGATCCGGGTGTGAAGCTTCTCTCTGTTGTACTGAAGGATCCTGACTGTAAACTGGAGAAACTCTGGTAAGATCATCTACGGTATATCATAGTGAGACATGTTATTGTCTTCTGTAAGACTAAATCAGGGTTCCACAAATCTGGCACTGGAGGGCCGCTGCCTTACTGAGTTTAGCTCAAACCCTGATAAAACTCTCCTTCCTGTTAACTCTGAAGTCATGGATTAGCTTGTTCAGGCGTCTTTAATTAGGGTTGGAGAAACTCTGCAGGACAGCGGCACTTCAAAACCGGATTTGAGGAACCCTGGACTAAATGCTTTGATGTAAATTTTAGGACTACACTGCAGAAAATACATTTCTTTCTCAGTATTTTTGTCTTCTTTTCTTTTTTGTATTCTTAATTGAAGATAAATTTACTTGAGAAGCTAAATGACTTAAAATGTTAAGTCTTGTATACTGATAAATTGCTTTTGTATCTTAATTTAATAATTTTTAGATATATATTTAGACTACGTCTGGATCGGATTCAGGACGATGATTAAAACACAGATGGAGTAGATCAAGTCCAACAACACCCCCAAAGCTTCACAGTCCTATACCTCGTCCTGCGTCGACATTTCATTAAGTAACATTAGGCAGTTTTGATTTTACATATGCGTCTGCTTACATACGTGACCCGTTCTGGCAAAATGAGTCGCAATGAGCAAATTTTCATGACTGAGCTACACCTGTTTGAATTTAATAGTCAAAGTCAATTTTGAGAAAAATCGAGTTAAAGTTTTCTGAAGGTACACAAGAAAAAGTGAGGGTACACTACAGCTTAAAATATAGAAGTGCTGGTGCGTACCGTCCCACTTCAAGCACTGGAGGCACATCATCACTACACACGCTTATACAGTAGAGAACTGTTGAGAATACAGTAATAATACTGTGAAAACTAATCTACAGTAACATACTGGATGCAGATTCTACAGTAGAGAACTGTTGAGTGTACAGTAATATCACTGTGAAAACAACAGAAATAATTTATAGTCTACAAAAAACATATCAAACTCAATATAGCAATGCACTGGAGAACAGGGGCCCCGTTCTTCATACGTGGATTACTGTTATCTGGATTTTGCTGTTGACGGTTTTACATGATCCAGGATTGTTGGGTTCTCCGAAGCTCATCCTGGAGTTGCTGTCATAGCAACAGGTCCGTAAGCTCAAACGGGAGCATCTTATTTCATGTAAACAAGATTTTCAAGCGCAGGTGATCCTTAAAGTCTGTTCCAGCCACTGCTACTCTCTTACAAGAGTAATGAACCAGGTACAATAATGACTCAAAATAATAATAATAATTTAAAAACTCATTTGAAAATAATATTACAATGTTGTGTAGTCTATCATAATAAACACAGTTTACTCACTGAAAGTAATAATTACCTAATAATTTTATTGGAGTCTTACATGATACATCATATCAGACAGGCCTACAGTTAGTCTGAGCCGTACATTAATTTGCAGATATTATTGGAGTGGTTTGTTGCAGCGCAGGCGATGCAGTTAACTTATAAAAAAAATGCTGTGCCATTAGAAAAATGTTCTTGCCCCATAAGAAACTTTAATCAATGCTGTCATTTAACAAATCTGCTTTATGAATTAATTAAAAACATAAAAAACCAAAGTACACCTGATGCACATTTCTTTGTTCTTCATTTTCTAGAACTAGTTTAAGAACCTTGCTGTATTTTTATGTTATTAATTAAGAGAAAGTACACCGCCATCTTATTCCGACGAAAGTGACTTGAATGCACTGCCGTCGTAAACACGACTTCCCAGCAGGACTTATAGACGATGACGTCACCAGGGGGGCCAACTCCACACAGTGATTGACAGTGTGGGAGGGGACGGGGCCAACTTCACGCAGTGACTGACAGGGTGGGAGGGGCGGGGGCGGGGCCAACTTCACGCAGTGACTGACAGGGTGGAATGCATTTTCAGTTTGCACATTGAATTTTGCTTCATTCATTGCGGGACATTTAATGAAAATGCAATCGCAAGTGTCTTAAAGGGGTCATGAACTGGATTGTTTTATTATTTTATAATGTTGCCTGGGGTGCCCTTATAATGTTAGTATGATTTTTACATCAAAAATTGTCATCATTTATAAATAAAAGCCATTTTTCCAAGCCTGATTTCTGCCTCAGATTTGAACGCTCTGTTTTAAGGGGCGTGTCTGCTGTGAGACTTCAGTGCAAACGCCCACTGCTGTGATTGGCTGACATGCTTGCATGAAATAGCTAGTATTACAGGAACTCTCTCGAAAACTTTTACTACGTTTTTACTATTACAGCTATCGAGATTAACAAATCGTGAAAAGTATCGTTTAAAGCATTATATTTAAATCTATTCCATCACATGAAAGGTTGCAGCATGATGAGCACTGACTGAGCAGATGACAGACAGTCTGTTGATCGCGTGAATAAAGATCTTATCATTGCAACGCAATTTTTGCACTCTCACAAATGCTTACACCAAATCACAATGCAAACACGATGTGAGTACACAGTAAGAGCTTCGTTGTGTAGTGTAACACTGTCATTATTTCATCACGAGTTTGGTAAGTGTCCAGATAAGCTCTCGCGGCTCGCGCTGTGCTGTTTGATTGACAGCTTGGGCGAAATTTGGGATCGTTCTTTGATCGCTTTCTGTAGGCTATATCATTTAATAACAGATTAAAAAAAGATTATTTAACTACGAGAAATTATGTGAAGTTGATCGTTTAGTCACTGATGCATAAACAGTATTGAACGATTTTAAGAGAAATATCTGAACTTGAATAATTACACCGAAATCACTGATCGCAGATCAGGCATTAGAATACACATGGTTACTTACATGTTGCTGGCAGATCCGTGTCGGGAAATTGTGATTGACTGATTTAATAAAGTTTAACCATGCTGGAATCCGAAGGAAGCTATGCAGACTGTCTTCTTCCACAAACAGGCGCTGCACAATATTTAGTCAACAGCATGTTTATTGCTTGTAAGTAGCTCGATCCGGTTTAGCAATTATCATGTCATCCTATGTTATTTAGCATGTTTGGGAGAATCGGTGGGCGGGGCTAAACAGGCCGTGTTGAGGTAGGCGTTGATCTTCTTTTGTGGAGGTGGTGTTTTATCCTCTTTGACGTCATAGTTCCCCACTTTGAAAAACGAGTCGTTTGCTGAGCCTGATGTCTATAAAAGCTTTTATTGGACTAACAAGGTAGTTTTCAGTTCTGAAACTTACAGGATATTATTATAGTATGATGATCTCTTATATGTCAAAAGCTCAAGGAAACTTTGATTTCTCAGTTCATCACCCCTTTAACTGTGAGTGTAAATGCAATTAAGAAAAATAACATTTAAATTATCATTTTTGCTACATTTTGAACATGTTAAGCATATCTAATAATTTCTGTGATACATTTTAATTTTACAACCTATAAAGTTTTAAAATATGTATTCAATTTACATATTAAAACTAGTGTATGAAATTGCAAATGTAAATTATATCATTTTATATAATTTTCATTTTCATTTTGCACCAAACGTTGCACAAATGTAATGGAAAATGTACATTTAAATACAGAAATGCATTGTCATTTTGCATATTACATTTCAAATGGAATATTTCTACCCATAAGCTTCTATAGCGTTCTCATTGGTTTGCTGGCATTTGGGGGATTTCATGCGAAAGGAAAGCTGACAGTGAATAGACCTACAGGGATGACATCAAAACCTGGAAGACTAATTCGCCACTGGTTGCCTCCAATTTATGGAAGCTTGTTTCCGCCACGAAATAAAACTTTAAAAGATAATTGTGACTTTTTATCTCACAATTCAGACTTTTTTTCCCTTAGAATTGCAATGTATAAACTCGCAATTCTGACTTTTTCTTGCAATTGCTATTTATGTCACGCAGTTGTGAGTTTGGCCCTGTCACAAACGGCACCCTAAACACTCGCGGTCTTCCTCTGAGTCCGCACTTTCATGACGTAACGCCAATTTGACTGTCGGGAACAAGTCTGCTGCGGAGCTCGCTTCAGTGCGCATTTAGGGCGCATATCGACCGCAGAGGGGCGCTCGTGAGTACCCTTCTGAAACCTAAAATTACTAAATGGGACACCCTACTGTCTCATCGACTTAACGGGCACGCAGAAGCCATTGTAAGTCTACAAGACTGAAAGTGAAGTGTGCCATTTAGGACAAGGCCTTTATGTCTCGGTGAGTGGATTCTGACAAAATGAAACACCTCTGATTGGTCATTGCGTTCAATAGACCAACAAACATGACTGTGATTGGCTACATTTCTCACCGCTGTAAAAACATTTGACGTTCTCCAGAGCTCAAACACAAAAACACACTTGAGAGTTTGCCAGTATGATATTATTACAGAATCAACTGAGGGTGATCTTGCATTCGTTTGAGAGTGCTGTGATGTTTTTTACCCATGTTTTAATTCAACAAAAAATGATTTGTGATCAAGCATTAATTGATGGACCCCTGCAGTTCGGCTGTGGACCCTTGTGTTAAACTGATCTGATCTGAACTGAGAGAGTGAAGAGTGTGTCATTGTTCTCTACAGGTTGTGGAATTGTGGACTCACAGATGAAGGTTGTTCTGCTCTGGCTTCAGCTCTGAGATCAAACCCCTCACACCTGAGACATCTGGATCTGTCTGCGAATAAACTAGGAGATTCAGTTCATCTGCTCTCTGCTGTACTGGAGGATCCTCACTGTAAACTGGAGATACTGCAGTAAGATGAACTCTCTGATAAACACATTATTCTTTATTAGTAATGTAATAGTTTTTAACTTTTTTACTCAATGATCACCAACTTTGCTCGTTAAACCCTAGCTTGTTTTCGGGTCTGAAGAAGGAGTCCAACCAAACAATTACACATCCACACAACACAAATGAGAGACAAATTAATACATTTTATTGAGAGCTCATTTTCTGTACAATTATAGTTTGACCAGGAAAACCAAAACCAGTAGTTTTATGTGTGATTCATAGACACTCAGTTAAACAATAAATTACAAGTGATACTTACTTCAGTCCAAATGCACATTAAATAAATATTCAGTTAAATCAGTGAACATCACAGGTGAGCCAATGCTTGATTAAACATGCTAATCATAAAACATAAATGTTCTCCCCAGCATATATACATATATACAGTAGGCCTATATTACTCCACATCACAAACAAGGCAAAACATTACACAAAAACACAGAGTATAAATGTTATATTAAAACAACAGTGTTTTTGAACAGCCATAGACTTCCATAGGAATCGAGGAATACGGAAGTAAAGTTTTTTATTGCAGTAAATATCATTACAATAAGGCAAAACAAAGCTATAATAAATGTCCTGAAGAACAGAGCACAATATAAAAAAGGAAAAAGAAATAGAAAAAATAATAATATAAGGGACAAAAAGGTTTCTAATAATTTACATTTCTTTAATAAATGTATTAATCTTCCACTTTTCAATGCTGACATTCTCTGATCCTCTTCGGTCAAAAATGACACTTGGTGACTTTTGTTGTATTAGCTATGTGAACACACACAAAATAGTCATAGACATGATTCGGATATGTTAAAAGGTTGTAAAAAAAAGTGTCACACTTGGCTCCTTCGTGGTCAAAAATGATTGATAGGAAATTAATGGGAAATACGAAAAAATACGAAAACTCAGAGAAACTTTTGGTGGTACAAACTACAAATCAGCCACTGTGCAGAAAAAAAGTGAACAGCAATGAAGGGGTGACACTCTAAAACATCAAGAGTGCAAATAAGACCCCCCCCCCCCGCACACACACACACACACACACACACACACACACACACACACACACACACACACACACACACACACACAGAGAGAGAGAGAAATGAACTGGTAAAACTGCAACAGCAAATTTTGAGAATATGCAAAATAAAATCAATAAATAAAAAAATACAAAAGAGACTCTCTCTCACTCAAATGCACAGATGCACACACACACACACACACTCACTCTCTCTCACACACACACACACAAATAATAATTGTGTTTGCTCTTCTTTTAGCCTAATAGGTGTTCCTGATATCTGTTGCATATGCAACAATACATAAAATAATTAGTTTGTATGTATATAGTTAAAATAATATTTATTATTATTATTATTATTACATTTTTATTCCTGTTTTTTAACCTACAGTTGATAATGATTTTGCTGTTATGTTATGTTTTTGCTTAGATCATAATTGCTGTTCCCTTCTGAAGTTTTATTACCATTTATAGAATTAAACTGAATAAAATACCAATTAATTGCAAAATGTCTGTATAAAGTGTTTTGAATTATCACTATCCATCCCTTATTTTGTTAGATTTAATTATCAAATACTGAGTAACAAAAATGCTTGCATTGTGTTAATTTTCTAACCAAATGTTATTGTTTGATTGTAATCATAATGCAAAACCTGATATTTATCTAACAAAAATATCTAAACCTTGACAAAAAGTAGTCTTTTAGAATGTCTAAATGTATATCTAAATAAAAAATAAAATAAAAAAACTAATAAAATGTGGAAATCATGTCTAAAAAATACAATGGGAATCAAAAAGCCTCTCTATGTATTTACTGTGCTATGCATAAGTTTAGACACCCATGCTAAAGTTGACTAAAAAGAGGAATAAAAAATCATCTTTTGGAAATTGAACTTAATGCCTTAATTTAAAAAATTAGGAAAAATCCAACCTTTAAGGACACCAATTTTCTTTGTGAATGAATAATGTATCGTAAATAAATAAATGTTCTTCCTTAAAATACAGGGTGCATAAGTTTGGACACCCCTATGTTAAATTCCCATAGAGGCAGGCAGATTTTTATTTTTAAGTATTTTATTTTTTATTTTTTTTAGGTTGGATTTTTCCTAATTTTTTTAATTAAGGCATTAAGTTCAGTATATAGGGAGCTACAGTACAGCCTACAGGCGGTTACACAACATTACACAAGTTTTTATGTTTAACGCCACTGGATGACACTTTTCTCACTTCAAAAAATGGATTTTAAAGCACTCTATTTTAATGTGAAATGTTGCATTTATTGAAAAAAATAATAATAAAAATAAAATTAAAAATATTAGTTCTAATTTAAAAAAATGCTCTTGAAAATGTATAATTATTGCATAGTACCATAGAAACCTTTCAAAATTCTAAATAATAATAAAAAAATATTATTGAACAAAAATATATTACATAGGTTTTCCTGAAAAAAAAAAAAAAAAAAAAAGTTAAATTTTTAAGGCTTCGGTCACTTTTGACCGCGAAGGAGCCAAGTGTGACCCCTAAACGAAGAGGACCAGAGATTTACAGTAAATCCCCCCCAAAAAAATTAAAATACAGAAAACAGTGCACTGAAAAAGTGTGTAGGATTTAAATGATTGAATCATGCACATCAGTTCCACATGAACCAATTAAGTTCAACAAAGATAATTTGTTCACATAATGTCAAAATCATGAAATCAAGTCATTTCCAAGTAACCCAATTAAGAAGTTTTAAAGTGATTTTAATATGGTTCCCTAACTGGATTAATTCATTCAATTTCTTATAATTTTGTGTCACATGACTGAATTATAAAATTGTATTAGATAGCTACGAAACTATTAATTAGCAATCGCATATATTAGCATGCTAAATGCTAAGCATGAAATCTAATTGTAAAGTAATAAACATATTAGAAAAAAATATTATTTTAAATGGCCATTAATGGATCATAATTATTGGACAAATACCAGTATTTAGAAACAAAAATATCTTCAAAATATTAAATTAATATTATTGAACTAAAATATAGTACATTTAATTGATAGAAAGTTACACTTCAGGTGTTATTAATGTTATCTCTTTATCACTCCATAGTTACAGCACTGCATGGCATTTGTCCCTCAGTTTCTCCTCAAGAACATGGAAAACCGGCATCCTTTATAAAGCAGTGTAGAATATAGTGGCATTGCTTGTCACTACATTCAAATCACATCTAACATTACAATCTTTAATAAAAAGGTAATTTTACACAGTTTACACAGCGTCATTGTTCTCTACAGGTTGAGTTATTGTGGAGTCACAGATGAAGGTTGTTTGAGGGTGATCTTGCATTAGTTTGAGAGTGCTTTTATTTAAATTTGTCTTTGATGTTTTTTACCCATGTTTTCATTTAACAAATGATTTGTGATCAAGCATTAATTGACGGACCCCTGCAGTACGACTGCGGACCCTTGTGTTAAACTGATCTGATCTGAACTAAGAGAGTGAAGAGTGTGTCATTGTTCTCTACAGGTTGGGTGCTTGTGGACTCACAGATGAAGGTTGTTCTGCTCTGGCTTCAGCTCTGAGATCAAACCCCTCACACCTGAGATATCTGGATCTGTCTGGGAATAAACTAGGAGATTCAGTTCATCTGCTCTCTGCTGTACTGGAGGATCCTCACTGTAAACTGGAGAAACTGTGGTAAGATGAACTCTGATAAACACATATATATTTTGTCCTTTGTAAATATATTCTTTATTAGTAATGTAATAGTTTTTAACTTTTTTACTCCATGATTACCAACTTTGCTCGTTAAACCCTAGCTTGTTTTCGGGTCTGAAGAAGGAGTCCAACCAAACAATTACACATCCACACAACACAAATGAGAGACAAATTAATACATTTTATTGAGAGCTCATTTTCTGTACAATTATAGTTTGACCAGGAAAACCAAAACCAGTAGTTTTATGTGTGATTCATAGACACTCAGTTAAACAATAAATTACAAGTGATACTTACTTCAGTCCAAATGCACATTAAATAAATATTCAGTTAAATCAGTGAACATCACAGGTGAGCCAATGCTTGATTAAACATGCTAATCATAAAACATATATACATATATAAACAACAGAGGCAGCCAACCTCTTTATGCATGCTATGATCTTTTCCCATGTAACATATTGCTTTACAAGCTGGTCCCAAGCGAACACTACAACTTTGAAACCAATTGAGTCACTGTACAAACAGACAATAAAAGTTCTTGATAGAAAGGTAAATAGTTATCACTGTCAAATAATAAAAAAATACAATCTATTCACTTTAGACAGTTTCAGTTTTTTTTTAGATGCTTGCCTTGTTTACAAGGTGTTATATGGGCTAGCCCCTCCGCCACTTAACCAGTTCATAAAGCAGAAAGACAGTAGAGGTAGGGTAACAAGGGCAGTTAGTAGAGGGGACTGTATTATACAGGCGTAGTAAGCTTGGACAGACGGCATTCTCAGTTAGAGCTACACGCTACTGGAATAGTTTACCTGGTGAATTAAGAGAATGCAATAATTATTTAACTTTTAAACATAAACTTAAGACATGGCTTAAGGCACAACAGACATGTAACCACTAGCAATTTACATATACATTTATTTTAACATATTGGACTTATGTCACTTTTGTAATGTATTTTCTTGTATTTAATCTTTTTACAGTATTTGTTTAGGCACTATACTGATGATACTTGGAACTACATTGTTGTTGTTTCTTCCTTCTTTATTCTTGGATAATTTTAAGGAATTTTTTTTTTTTTTTTTTTTTTGCAGTATTTGTTGAAGCACTGTACTTATGTATTGATGATGTTGGATATTAGTTAGTATTACCTGCTCAGGGACTACAGATGAAAATGAGCTATTTAGCTAACTCTGGCACATTTACATTGAAGTTTTACTACGGTGTTGATTAATATACATTGTCCCTGTTAAATAAAAATATAAAAATAAAAATAAAATAAAAACAAAATTATGTTTTTGCTTAGATCATAATTGCTGTTCCCTTCTGAAGTTTTATTACCATTTATAGAATTTAACTAAATAAAATACAAATTAATTGCAAAATGTCTGTATAAAGTGTTTTGAATTATCACTATCCATCCCTTATTTGTTAGATTTTTTAATTATCAAATACTGAGTAACAAAAATGCTTGCATTGTGTTCCTTTTCTAACCAAATGTTATTGTTTGATTGTAATCATAATGCAAAACCTGATATTTATCTAACAAAAATATCTAAACCTTGACAAAAAGTAGTCTTTTAGAATGTCTAAATGTATATCTAAATAAAAATAAAATAAAAAAACTAATAAAATGGGGAAATCATGTCTAAAAAATACAATGGGAATCAAAAAGCCTCTCTATGTATTTATATAGGGAGCTACAGTACAGCCTACAGGCGGTTACACGACATCACACAAGTTTTTATGTTTAACGCCACTGAATGACACTTTTCTCACTTCAAAAATGGATTTTAAAGCACTCTATTTTAATGTGAAATGTTGTATTTATTGAAAAAATAATAATACAAAAAAATATGAATTATAATGGGAAAACATGCTCGTAAAAAAATGTATAATTATTGCATAGTACCATAGAAACATTTCAAAATTCAAAATAATAATCAAAAAATATTATTGAACAAAAATATATTACATTGGTTTTCCTGAAAAAAAAAAAAAAAAGTTACATTTTAAGGCTTCGGTCACTTTTGACCGCGAAGGAGCCAAGTGTGACCCCTAAACGAAGAGGACCAGAGATTTACAGTAAATCCAAAAAAAAAAAATTAAAATACAGAAAACAGTGCACTGAAAAAGTGTGTTGGATTTAAATGATTGAATCATGCACATCAGTTCCACATGAACCAATTAAGTTCAACAAAGATAATTTGTTCACATAATGTCAACATCATGAAATCAAGTCATTTCCAAGTAACCCAATTAAGAAGTTTTAAAGTGATTTTAATATGGTTCCCTAACTGGATTAATTCATTCAATTTCTTATAATTTTGTGTCATTATAAGATTGAATTATAAGAATTATAAGATTGTTTTAGCTAACTACGAAAATATTAATTAGCAATCGCATATATTAGCATGCTAAATGCTAAGCATGAAATCTAATTGTAAAGTAATAAACATATTAGAAAAAATATTATTTTAAATGGCCATTAATGGATCATAATTATTGGACAAATACCGGTATTTAGAAACAAAAATATCTTAAATAGAATAACAAAAATATTAAATTAATATTATTGAACTAAAATATAGTACATTTAATTGATAGAAAGTTACACTTCAGGTGTTATTAATGTTATCTCTTTATCACTCCATAGTTACAGCACTGCATGGTAATTGTCCCTCAGTTTCTCCTCAAGTACATGGAAAACCGGCATCCTTTATAAAGCAGTGTAGAACAGCGGTTTTCAAACCCTGGGTCTTAAAAAATGGGTCGCCAGGATGATTTAAGGAAAATATAATTAAATTAAATTAATTTAATAATTAATATTAAATTAATATAATATTAAATAGCCATAATTAATATGGCTATTTAAACAATTAATAGATTATTAAAACGAAAGAAAAAACGAACAGCATGCTGCTGAGTTTGGTTCATTTCTGTGAGGCGCGTGCCTCACAAACAAGTTGACGGAAAGGAAACCGACACGGCAGTTTGTTTGTTTTCATTATTTTACAAAAGCAAAATGTTGTGTTTTATTGCGAGTGTACACAAATATAAATAAATACTTTGCAGTTTCGAATGATGTCGCACATTTTTGCGCATGTGAAGAGGGTGTTTTTTTTTTTAAGAGGGATCGATATTGGAACGTGAGTGAAGTACAAAGAAGCCCATGTGCGTAATTTCCTATGGGGACAGGGAAATTTGAAACCACTTTTCAAAATCCAAAATCCCGTTTGCTATTTATTTATATAGTGTGCACGCGATGTTCCTGGACGTGGACGCGTGCATCGACATAGGCTCGGTCCTGCTCCTCTGTGGTTTCGCGGTTGCGGCACAGGCGATGAAACGCCAGAAACAACAACAGGTGACTTTAAGCTATCGTTATATGATCCCGCTCTTATTCATGCAAATGCTTTTAAACCATTCATGTGCGACAAGACAAAAGAGAACGCGCTGTCAGTGTCCTCCTGACACACACGCACACGCATACACACGACCCACAGATAGACGCGCGCCAGTATCAAGTTCTCTTTCGCGCTAGAACGAACAACACAGATGCCAAAACGTCTCGGTTACGTATGTAACCCTAGTTCCCTGAAGAGGGAACGAGACGCTGCGTCAAAGCGCTGCGGGAACGCCTCTGCGTGATTGCGTCATGAAGCACGTATGAAACCAGTCCAATGGCGTGACGGAACGTCAAGTGACGTCATCGACCAGGAAACTATAAAGCACACCTGGACCAAACAGCGTCAGCTTCTGATAGGCTGAAGCAAGTCGATCACGGGCATGCCGGGAGTATGGCAGGGCGACGCAGCGTCTCGTTCCCTCTTCAGGGAACTAGGGTTACATACGTAACCGAGACGTTCCCTTTCAAGGGAACTCGAGCTGCGTCAAAGCGCTGCGGGAACGCTAATACCCACGTCGCCATAAGAGCAAATGCCCGTCCATGTGAAGTCAGAGCGCACATTCGGACAAAGCACCTGCGCCCCTGGAGTGGGGCTGAGGTCAAGATCGTAGAATCTGACGAATGTGTGCGGTAAGGACCAGCCTGCCGCATCACAAACATCAGTAGTGAAACTCATGACAATAAAGCTATAAAAGCAGCCATACTCCTAGTCGAGTGAGCTCATACAGCCAAAGGTGAAGGCTGACCAGCCGACCTCATAAGCAAGTGAGATAGCCTCAACCACCCACTTGCTCAACCTCTGCTTAGATGCAGGACACCCTTTCCTGGGTGATCCAAAGCAAACAAACAACTGTTCAGACTTCCTCCACAGCTCTGTGGACGTAAGCATCTAGTGCCCTAACTGGGAAGAGCAGATAAGCTTCTCTTGGTCTGACGTCAGAAAAGGAGGAGGACAGAAAGCTTGCAGTATTATAGGCCTAACAATATTGGTTGGGACCTTAGGAACATAGCCCGGTCTAGGATGGAGAGAAACCTTTACCATGCCGGGCAAGGATTCCAGGCACGAGGGAGAAACCGAGAGTGCTTGAATGTCTCCAATACTTTTGAGAGACGAAATAGCAAGAAGAAAGATAGTCTTGAGAGTAATACATTTCTCAGAAATCTCTTCAATGGGCTCAGACTGAGCTAGGGAGAGGCCTTCTAAAAGACGGCCAGGTCCCATGTCGGCACCCTCGTGCGAACTGCTGGCCTCAGCCTCAAAATTCCACGAAGAAAGCGTGTTATAAGCGGGTGTCTCCCCAAAGAGACTCCACTCAAAGGGACGTAGTAAGCCGCTAGTGCTGCCACATACACCCTTCAGTGTGGAGGGGGATAACCCTGTGGAGAATCGCTCCTGCAGGAACTCCAGCACTGCACCCACCGGGCAGTTAACCGGGTCCAACTGGTGTTCTCTGCACCAAGGAGTAAATAATCTCCACTTCAAGGCATATAACTTCCTTGTGGACGGAGCTCTGGAGTGGAGAATGGTCTCAACAACCTCAGTTGAGAGACCAGAACTTATAAGCTGGGCCCCCTCAGAGGCCAAGCCCACAGTTTCCACAGTTCTGGGCGGGGGTGAAGGATCGACCCACTCGCCTGAGAGAGTAGGTCCCTCCTGATCGGAATTTCCAGAGGAGAGCCGTCGAGGAGAGACACTAGGTCCGCAAACCATACTCGGGCCGGCCAGAACGGGGCTACCAACAGAAGACTGATGCCGTCCCGACGGACCCTTTCCAGAACTCCCAGGAGCAGAGCAATCTCAGGAAATGCATACAGACGTGACCTCGGCCCACGCCTGCACCATGGCATCCAACCCCAGAGGGGCTGGATGACTCAGGGAGAACCACAGTGGACAGTGTGATGTCTCCCTAGAAGCGAACAGGTCTACCTCGGCACGAGCGAAATTCTTCACCTCGGGATGGAGTCTCCATTCCCCGGACCTCCTCGACAGGATGTCTGCACCCTGATTTAAATACCCCGGGATATACATAGCTCTCAATGAAAGGAATTTCCCCTGGGCCCACAGAAGGATCTGGCGAGCCAGCTTATACAAGGGGCGCGAACGCAGACCCCCCTGATGGTTTATATAAGAGACCACCGATGTGTTGTCTGACCGGACGAGCACATGGTGACCCCTGAGGTCTGGGAGGAAGTGTTTCAGAGCCTGGAACACCGCAAACATTTCTAGACAATTTATGTGCCATAAGAGATGATGGTCCTGCCATAGACCTTGGGCTGAGCGACCACTCATGATCGCTCCCCAACCCGTGAGGGAGGCATCCGTCGTTAGCGTGACGCGACAACAAAGAGCTCCCAGCACGGGCCCTTGGGAAAGAAACCAAGGTTCTTTCCACATAACCAGGGCACGAAGACATCGTCGCGTGACCTTGATCATGCGGAGTGGGTTTCCCCTCGGGGAGAACCCCTTGGTTCTGAGCCACCACTGCAACGGTCTCATGTACAACAGGCCGCAAGGTATAACGTTGGACGCTGCTGCCATCAGACCTAATATTCTTTGAAACTGTTTTACAGTGAGTGACTGGCCTAGCTTTGCTTGTTTCACCGCTGAGAGGATCAAGGTAATACGAGCAGGAGACAGACGTGCATGCATCGTCCTCGAGTCCCAAACTACGCCGAGAAAAGTGGTCCTCTGTAATGGAGATAGCACACTTTTCTTGACGTTTAGCCTCAAACCCAATCTCTTGATATGAGCAAGAACGACATCTCGATGCCAAACCGCTTGTTGCTCCGATTGGGCTAGGATCTAGGCCGAACGGAAGAACCCGATATTGGTATGCTTCGCCCCCGAAAGCAAACCTCAGGAACTTCCTGTGTTGTGGAAGGATGGAAACATGGAAGTAAGCGTCTTTTAGATCTATCGTGACAAACTAGTCCTCGGATCTGATTTGTGACACGATCTGCTTGAGAGTGAGCATCTTGAATTTGAGCTACCCTACTGTCCCTACTAACAGGCGCAGATCTTTGGGGTTGGCAGACCGGCCCCCTGAGGGCACCGAGTGGAGACGGGCACCGTATAATGAGGTGGAAACCGTCTTCCCCACGGTGGGGTGTATTTTGAACAGCAGGCACAGTGCCCTGAAGCGGCGCACCGGCAGGGAACAACTGGCCTGACTACTCAAGAGCCCTCCTCGGAGGGAGCGAGCAACCCTCAGGTAAAAACTCGCTGGGACCTTCTGCGCCCCGGCATGAAGGCGGGGTTGGCAGAACGGCCCACCTGAGGGCACCGAGGGGAGACAGGCACCATATAATAAGGTGGAAACCATCTTCCCCAAGGAGGGGTGTACCCTCAGAAGCCCTACACTACTGGCGTCAGGGCTCCTTGGCCTACTTTAGAGATAATAACGATCCTCAGATCCGTTTTATCATAAGTACTGATATTAGAAAGGGCACGAAGCACTCGGCGCGTCCCCTTACCATAAGCATGGATTTAGAAAGTGCATAGTATTTTATGCAGTTAAAAGGCCAGAAAGATATTTCATTTAATTTCTCAAAATTAAATAAAACCATAAACTATAGATTTTAGAAAGGGCACGAAGCACTCGGCGCGTGCCCTTACCATAAACATGGAATTTAGAAAGTGCATAGTATTTTATACAGCTTTTTTAAATTTCTCAAATTTAAATACAGCCAGTAACAAAGTATTTCATAGTCTGAATTACAGGCTGAATATTCATATTTGAATACTGAAAGAATCATAGCTTGAAAACACACATTTTAGTTGTGATAATAGAAATAAGAGAGAAAGGGAAACTCCTTGAGCTCAGTTTCATCCACCTTATAAATATATTGCGGATCTACCCTTTCCAACCCTTTGAGATCCAACCCTTTGATTCTTTATGTTGCCATAATCTACGCGCTGCCTCAGCAAGCGCGAGATCTGAGCTAGTTAAGACTCAACAGGGGCAGTGCTAAAACTTCCTTATTGTGCGTGTGTTTTTCTACACATTGGGACATTTTTTTATGAATGAAACTGTCAGCCCACACAGACGTGCATATAAACACCGCCCCCAAACAAACACTTTAACCGCGTGTTTTGCTTACATTGAAGTGGCGAGTCTATTTCGATAACTACAACATTCAGCTCCTCAGAACTGGATAATTGCAGTAACCGCAATGCGTGCTTCCGACCCCGAGATGAGACAATGGACCTGGCAGGTGAAGGCAGAGAAAAGGCGAAGCCCATCTCTAAAACCCCTCTGCCAGATCCATTTGCGAACCTCGTGACTCGAGCCGCCGCTCTGCCTCGGCAGAAGCGGGACGCGAGCCACGAGAAACGCGAGCCGAGGCGCCCTCCTCAAAGAGCGACCGGCGGGAGCACAGCGTTCTCACAACATGCTTATATTCAGTCCCCTCGAGGGCTGATTGAGCGTGCTGCGCTCCCAAACGAACAGCACACAATATGTGTATCCCCACCCGTGATTTGTAGATAGGTAGGGATGAACACACTATTGAAATGCTGTTCGCTCGCCATATAAAGTTTTTTTTTTTTTAAATATATATTTATGGGTGAAAACTCCTGCCTAGCAAATAAGATAGACAAAAAACACCAGGGACATAGATTCACATAGAGCGCTTGCTGAATACACAGAAGCTGACGCTGTTTGGTCCATAGTGTGCTTTATAGTTTCCTGGTCGATGACGTCACTTGATGTTCCGTCACGCCATTGGACTGGTTTCATACGTGCTTCATGACGCAATCACGCAGAGGCGTTCCCGCAGCGCTTTGACGCAGCTCGAGTTCCCTTGAAAGGGAATGTCCGTTTTGTCGAGTATCCTCACAAGAACAGTCTTAAATGAGTTAAATAAAATCTTAAATGAAAGTAAAGAGTAAGAGAATGGGATGCGTGAGATCGTCAGCAGCTGCTGGTCCTAAAGTGGCAGCAGCTAATTCTCTCTGTCAGTAAAGTTAACCAAAGGACAAAGCAAACAGAGAAAATTACTAACTGCTCTTGACTAAAGAATGCTTTAATAAGGATTTATCTATAGGCCTATTTGGTTTATAATTTATGCAGTGCTGAATGTTTTGATAACCTTATTCAATTTCTGTATATTTCATATGCCCCTTTCACACAGCGCTTTGAACCCGGGAAATTGCCGGCAAATTGCCAGAGTGCCTTCTGTGTGAACGCAAACACGACCCGTGATTTATGCCGGGATCGATGCCGGGTTGGGGACCTAGTAACATTGCCGTGTTCAGTCCCGGAACGCGCGCTGTGTGAACAAAAGCCGTAATAATGCCGTGTCGTATTGATGACGCTGAAGCCGGGATCGTTCTCCAGCTGTGAAACGGTACGTAATGCGAAAGTTTATGATCGAATCAGAGAAAAAAATGCACAAGCGTGGTTTCTCGTGAGAGAAATCGCAGCTCATAAGCAAACTTCAGACGCTGCTGAGACATTAAAGTCACATCGATGTCACGTGTCTTTACAGGATTTTTACGGGTTGTGTGTGAACGCACTCTCTGATTCCGGAAAATCACTGGCAGTGTGAATGAACCAAAATCAAACGAACCCGGGTCAAATCCCGGGTCACTTTATCCGTGTATTTTCCGGAATCTCTGTGTGAAAGGGGCTTTAGAGGCACAGGTATGACATTTATAATGGGTTTATGTAAGGTTTGTTTTAAGTTCACTTAAATTAAAAGTTATTATATTTTTTTAAGCCTAATAAATATTTAAAATATATATTTTTTAATATTTAAAACATTTACATTTTTTCTTAAAAGCCTATAATAAATAATAGTTTAGCATCCAAATAAATCGCAAATATGGAAAAAAATGTATTCGAAAGAGAGAGTTACGTGAGCCCAACGCCGCTTAATTTAACTTTCGCTTTAAATTATTTCGTTTTGGCTTGTTTATAGATTCTTTCTTTATTCATAAAGGATTTGTTGTGGAATATTTTTTGTGAATTTTTTAAGCATACAGCAAACGATAGTAGGCTATTAATTGGTTCAAATTCTTACAATGGTTAATGGTTAACCGGTTAATTAGCATCCCTGTAGCTTTAGCTCAAAAGAGGGCAGAAATCAACTTTGCGTTGCAATCGCGTCACGGATGCATCATCAAAAGCGAAGAAAAATGCTGAGCTGAATTTTTGTGCCAGCTGTGCACAACAGAGCACTTTTAAATGAGAATAAAGTCTAATGCGCCTTTAGCCCCATTGTATTCTGTATGCTTGGCTTAAGAATAGGCCTATATAGGCCTATGGGTCGCGTCAATAAAAAAAAATAAAAAAAAGGGTTGCTCTTGAAAAAGTTTGAAAACCACTGGTGTAGAATATAGTGGCATTGCTTGTCACTACATTCAAATCACATCTAACATTACAATCTTTAATAAAAAGGTCATTTTACACAGTTTACACAGCGTCATTGTACTCTACAGGTTGAAATATTGTGGAGTCACAGATGAAGGTTGTTTGAGGGTGATCTTGCATTAGTTTGAGAGTGCTTATATTTAAATTTGTCTTTGATGTTTTTTACCCATGTTTTCATTTAACAAATGATTTGTGATCAAGCATTAATTGATGGACCCCTGCAGTACGACTGCGGACCCTTGTGTTAAACTGATCTGATCTGAACTAAGAGAGTGAAGAGTGTGTCATTGTTCTCTACAGGTTGAGTGGTTGTGGAGTCACAGATGAAGGTTGTTCTGCTCTGGCTTCAGCTCTGAGATCAAACCCCTCACACCTGAGAGATCTGGATCTGTCTGGGAATAAACTAGGAGATTCAGTTCATCTGCTCTCTGCTGTACTGGAGGATCCTCACTGTAAACTGAAGAATCTGTGGTAAGATCATATATGACTCACGCATGAAACACAATGTAAAGTCTATATTTGAAATGTTCAGCCTTTTTCTGCTGCTGTGTTATTGCGCTTATTGAACTGTAAGTGATTGAACACATGAGATGCTCTTCAGGAACATGATTCTGCAGGACTGAGTCACTGAAATACACACTGTCACATCACAATCAACACTTCAGTCTCTTGATTTTAAACCGACTCGATCTCAACACATTCAGAACTGAGAAATGAAGAACATGCTGGATTTATTCTTGCAGTTCATCACGTTCATCTTTCTGAGGGACTGTTTTTAAAATATTCTTTACACGATTAAAACAAATCATTACTCCACACTGTATTAGTACAGATCTAAAGACTAGATGTTTAATAGTCATGTTTTGATCATGTCTGTGACATTTTAGATCTCAGTCCAATGATCCATCAAAAGATTTTATTTGTGCTTTAAGTTTGTATTTTCTCTTTTAAGATTCACTGCTAAACTGATCTGAACTGAGAGAGTGAAGAGTGTGTCATTGTTCTCTACAGGTTGAGTGGTTGTGGAGTCACAGATGAAGGTTGTTCTGCTCTGGCTTCAGCTCTGAGATCAAACCCCTCACACCTGAGACATCTGAATCCGTCTGGGAATAAACTAGGAGATTCAGTTCATCTGCTCTCTGCTGTACTGGAGGATCCTCACTGTAAACTGAAGAATCTGTGGTAAGATGATATATGACTCACGCATGAAACACAATGTAAAGTCTATATTTGAAATGTTCAGCCTTTTTCTGCTGCTGTGTTATTGCGCTTATTGAACTGTAAGTGATTGAACACATGAGATGCTCTTCAGGAACATGATTCTGCAGGACTGAGTCACTCAAATACACACTGTCACAATCAACACTTCAGTCTCTTGATTTTAAACCGACTCGATCTCAACACATTCAGAACTGAGAAATGAAGAACATGCTGGATTTATTCTTGCAGTTCATCACGTTCATCTTTCTGAGGGACTGTTTTTAAAATATTCTTTACACGATTAAAACAAATCATTACTCCATACACACTGTATTAGTACAGATCTAAAGACTAGATGTTTAATAGTCATGTTTTGATCATGTCTGTGACATTTTAGATCTCAGTCCAATGATCCATCAAAAGATTTTATTTGTGCTTTAAGTTTGTATTTTCTCTTTTAAGATTCACTGCTAAACTGATCTGAACTGAGAGAGTGAAGAGTGTGTCATTGTTCTCTACAGGTTGAGGGATTGTGGAGTCACAGGTGAAGGTTGTTCTGCTCTGGCTTCAGCTCTGAGATCAAACCCCTCACACCTGAGAGATCTGGATCTGTCTGGGAATAATCTAGGAGAATCAGATGTGAAGCTTCTCTCTGATCTGAAGAATGATCCACATTATAAACTGGAGACACTATATTGTAAGTAGATTATTTAGTACAGATTACAAAATGCAGTATTTTGTAACATATTTTGTTAATATATCAGTTTCGTTCGTTAATTAGCTTTGTAACCTAATCTAAATAATTTAGAATACTTTGGAATACTAATAAGGTTTGTAACACAAAAGGTCTACCAAACACAGGACTTGGTTTTCCCCTGCATATTATTTTAACAACATCAGTTTTACACAGTATTTCTTGAAGAAAAAAAAATATTTGTATAAAAAATTATAACCTTAATTTGTTTTGTTTTTCCTGATGCAACACAATGCATTAAAGGCTGGGGTGTGTAAACTTTTTAAATTGCATGAACTAAATGAAAACAAAGATGATCTTGAAACAAAATGTACACATAATCATAATCCTGTTTAAAGTTTACACCCCCTGCTCTTAATGCATCGTTTCCTTCTTGAGCATCAGTAAATGTTTTCACCTTTTGTAATAGTTGTGTATGAGTCACTCAATTGTCCTTAATGTAAAAATATGGATCTCAAAATCATACAGTCATTGTTGGAAAGGTGTCAAATATGCAGAAGATTCTGGAAAACCTAAAAATGTGCAAAACCTGGAGGATTTTTCTGGAGAACAGCGGGCAGTTTCACTGCTCAGTTATTTAGATCCTGTAATAAACATTATTTGTTCTCATTATTCTAAAAACACACACAGTCTCTGTGGAATGGACTACATATGCCATATTATCATTTAATCAGTTAGTACATAGATGTTGTCCGACAGGAGGTCCGCTCTGACATTGTCACAGAAGAATCTATATCACTCCCAGAAAAGATTACAATTAATTGCGAGAGTAGTTTCTGTTCATCACATCATTCATATAATGTGAATAATCTACTGAACCTTTCGTTTCCACGACGGTAAGTGGGAAGTGTTCCTGACACGATGATCTGTTCACAATGGTCTTGATCAGGATCTTCCTCATCTTGTCGTTCTCCTGCGTGCAGAACAACAGCTCTGATGTTCTCCTCACCTTTATATCTCTGGCTGTAATATTAATGTACTCTGTATGTATCTCTGCCTGTGTTTGTTCTGAAATGAATCTACTGATGTGATGTGACCGCAGTAATGTCTCATACTCCATATGTGACTCTGTGTGTTTAATTGTAGTTTTCTAAGGATCAGCTGATGGTGAATAAGGAGCCGCTACAGAGACATCACAGTCACACAGTCAACAGAGACCGAAGACGCAGAGACGGAAAATGTCACAGCGATCTCACTCTCGTGTGTGTGTGTGTCAGATTTCCACAATGATCTGATAGAGGACTTGAACTCACTAATAAATGTAAAATGGCATCTTTTCTGTTTTAGAGTCAGCTAGTAGCCTAGTTGTATCATTTCTCCCGACACTGCCCTCTGTAACCGGTAGGCGTGGCTTGGGAGTGTCCTCTAGGGCAGCGAAGCAAGTGCATTCTGGGAGTTGTTGTCTTTCATCCATGAGCCAAAAATACATTTTCTGGCTTTTCTCAGTCTAGAAGGCACCAACTTCTAAAATAATTTCACATTTCTACTACATAAATGACTGTAGTAGACCGAAGACGCAGAGACGGAAAATGTCACAGCGATCTCACTCTCGTGTGTGTGTGTGTGTGTGTGTGTGTGTGTGTGTGTCAGATTTCCACAATGATCTGATAGAGGACTTGAACTCACTAATAAATAATGTAAGATTCTTCTGTTTGTGATGACCCATGAAAACTGCTGAAGACGCATCTTTTTGTAGACTAAACTGGGAATGGTCACATCACTTGCATATTGTTGGTTTTATTGCTTCTATTGCTCTCCTCATTTGTATGTTGCTTTGGATAAAAGTTTCTGCTAAATGATCATGTAAATGTAAAACGTGCTGAAAATGACTTTATTGATTAGATATTGCACTGCTTGAATACAATGTTGATGGTGTAACTTCCAATATTCAGTGACAATTAGATTATTTTAATCAACAAGATATAGACGGTGTATATTAGTAACTTATTATTTAGGAAAAGGTGAGTTTAGAGAGTTTAGAGATTTACAAGAATGAGAAGATGATTTACAGAAGAGTAATAGAAGTATTTTAAATGAATATGTTACCGGCAAATAGTGACGAAGATGATTTCATCAAACATTTATTTCTGGATTTTTTTTTTTTTTTTTTTTTTTTTTTTTTTTAAATATCATGACCTATTAAATTTTATCCTTAAATCTCAGTTTTCCCTCATGTCTCAGTTTATCAGTAATTGCTGCCAAGGCAATTCGAAATGTGACTTTTAATTCATTGAATCTGTTATTTTTAAAGGGATACTTCACCGATTAGCATTAAGCTTTGTCTCAGTAGAAACCCGGTAGTATTTTCGAATGACCGTGCTTCCCTCCCTCATGTCCCCCTGAGACGAGAGATTTCTGTTTTGTGTGAGGCGAGAGACTACAGCCAGTAGGAGGAGCTCGTTCTGCATGTTTTCAACCTGTCCATAGAGGGATGGGGGATCTCACGATAAAACAGTTTCTTTTCAGTTTGGAGTAAGCTAGTAGCCTAGTTGTATCATTTCTCCCGATACTGCCCTCTGTAACCGGTAGGCGTGGCTTGGGAGTGTCCTCGTAGGGCAGCGAAGCAAGTGCATTCTGGGAGTTGTTGTCTTTCATCCATGAGCAAAAAATACATCTTCTGGCTTTTCTCAGTCTAGACTAGAAGGCACCAACTTCTAAAATAATTTCACATTTCTACTACATAAATGACTCAATTTAAATACACATTCATCTTTCCAGCGGTGAAATATCCCTTTAAAGGGACAATATGTATCTTTTTAGGTAGTTTATTATCTAAAATCAATATTTTTATTCATAAATATGTCCTCAATGGTGTCCAAATACCTCTGCCAATGATCTGACTTGTCCTCGTAAACGAAGAATTTATTATCTTTATATACATTGGACGGGTAGGTCCACGGAGGTTTCCATGTAGTTCCGCCATCTTGAAAAACTATAATAGCAGAGAGGGACAAAAAGTACTAGGCCAACGCGTTTCCACAACGCGTTTTCGCGAGCCAACGTCACGTGACTGAAGCCAGCAGAAGCGGAGGAGCAGAGCAAAGAGAGGCGCTTGTCACTGCCGCGGCAAGTTTAAAAGGCTGCACTGCACGGTTAAGTCACAGGATAACGAGTCATCTTCGTCGAAAAAGTCCAAAATAAGACCGTAAAATGAAACGTGACCGGAGATTAAAAAAACAAGGGTTTATGTCGGGATAGCTAATGCAGGAGAAAGCTTTCAAAAGAGACGCTGAAGTTGCCTGCTTTCTTCTCGACAGGTAAGTCAATGTTACGGTCTTAATTACAGGCTTTTTTATTTTTATTTTTTTTATTAGCCTATATAGACCAGCGTTTCCCAGCGGGGTGACGCGGCACCCTGGAGTGCTTCTGGCGAGAGCAGGGGTGCTGTGTAAAAAAAAACAATTTTTTACCATCAATCTCGGATCGTCAGAAGTCTCTAATAACAACAAATAATGCGCACAAATTTATAAAAATGCAAATCATAAGTTTTCGGCGTTGAATTGCGTAGGTTGCGCTTGCGCATGATTTTATTCCTGTGCCTCATTCCCAGTGCGTCCACATAAAGCTGCCTATTTTTCATTGATGCGCTTACAGTCAAATACACACGAAAACATTGTCACAACGTCCGTCTTGCCGCGTATTCACATAAACACATCGATTATGTCCGTGCTGCTGTCAACTCAACGCGTGCGATTAATGTTTTTCAGTTTAACACGTTAAAAATATTTAACGCAATTAAAGCAGCATTTTTTTCTGTCATCCTTTGGCTAGCGTTACATTATATAATCACGTTCTTCTTCATGCAAATGCTTCTAACCATGCAAGCGAGAAAATACAAAAGAGAATGCGCTGTCTGTGATGCTGACACGACGCGCGCCAGACTCGACTTCTCTTTCGCGCTTTCGCTTTGAGTATCCTCATGAGAGCAGTCTTAAATTAGTTAAATAAAGTCTTAAATGAACGTTAAGAGTTGTGAGAAAATGGGACGCGTGTGGGATCCACATGTGACAGTGCAGCAGTGACATCAGAATCAAATAACACTTCATTCATAAAAAGATGCCATTAAACAATTATTTGAAATAGGCTATACTGTCTTTATGATGTTTCTACATTAATTTGGAGATTTACTGTGAAATTATTAGGCTACATAAAATATATAAAAACAAGCTATCTTGTGCAATTATAACAAAATTATCCCAATAATTATCACATTATCCCAATTATTATCCCAATAATTATCCCATACACTGAGTGAGCAAACATTTAGGTGAGATTTGCAATGGTAATTGAGCAATGTTTATATATGAATAAAAAGCCTTAATTGAATATGTCATTATGTAAAGTGATCTCTTCAGAAGAAAGTAATGATTTCCTAGATTTTAAATGGATGGAAAAAAAATAAATAAAAAAATAAATAGATAAAAATATCTATATGACAGTAGGCCTATAAGTTCTTCCCTGTGGTATTGAAAATTGATACATATATTTATTTATTTATTGCTCAAGTCATACATAAATGTTTCATTCATTCATTCATTCATGCATTCGTAACATGCATGAACGAAGAAAAAAAAAGGAACAGGAAGAAGAAAATCTTATGGTACCTGTCATTTATTTGTGCACATCAAAAATAAAATAAATAAAACCCCAGCACATTTCAAGGTATAGAATCAAAGTAGTATCGTGACAACACTAGTGTAGGGTGCCACACATTTTTTTAAATTTCAAAGGGTGCCTTGACTGAAAAAAGGTTGGGAAACACTGATATAGACAGTAGAACATAGTTAAAAGTTAAACAGGCTCTTTGATGAATAGCAGCTATTGAGTAAAGTAGAGAAGGCCCTATAAACAAGGTTGTAAGTTTTGTTTGTTCAAACTGTAACATTCGTTTGTTCGTTGTGTCAAGTTGTAGTTTGTTTGAAATAACAAACCAGTTCACCCGAAGGAAAACTCGATGAAGTGCTATTAGAGGACATCCTGTCATAGCTTTTTGGTACATAATGGCTACCGTAGATGCAACACACATTTGAAAAAGCGAGGCGCTAGAGAGCACTATTCATTTGATTGCAAAATACAATTTCACCACTAGATGGGAGAAAATCCCACTTAGTGTCCCTTTAAGATTATATTTTAATGAGCAAAATGGTCTAGTCTGCTCAGAGGGAGTTGAGGGAGTATCTCAGGACTTTTGACCCTCATAGGAAAAAGAAAACTGAAAAGGTTTGTCACTTAATGAATTAAAGCTCATTCAAAGTCTGATATCATTTAGATTTCATATGTGGAAACCTTCAATGCAGTCAATCAGGTCATACAACAAGGTTATCATTTTTAGCACAGGCCTATAAGAAGTGTTAATGTTCAGATTCAACATATAATTTAAAAACGATTAAACAATATTGATCTTAGGCTATAGATGCCATATTTCCATGATTGAAAATATGGCTGAGAGACAGACATACAGTCCATTCTATGGGATTTAGAAACTATCCAAAGTCCAACAACAAATTATCACAACACTTTTTTTTTTTTTTTTCATGAATGTATTTACATTGAAATTACAACTGCAAATATAATGTTATGAAATATAACATTTTGAATATAGAAATACGAAATATTGGAAATAATGAAATTATACTTTTATATGGCAAGTTACGGTTACAGCATTCTTAAAGGGGATTATGCCCATTTTTACAAAATGTAATTTAAGTATCTGGTGTCCCCAGAATGTGTCTGTGAAGTTTCAGCTCTAAATACCCCACAGATCATTTATTATAGCATGTCCAATTTGCCCCTATTTGCCCACATTTCATGTGCGGGACTTTCACCTACTGTGAAGTCAGAGTAAGGGGAAATCTGGAGCCGCATATTTTCAGACACTGCTTCTGATTTATGGGGATTATGAAGAAAAATAAAAAAAGGAGTGGGTGGATTTTTACCATTAAAGGCTGGTTGTTTACACATATCAGTAAAAGTGAATTTTGCATAATGGGTCCACTTTAATTAGTGAAACTTTGAATCTTTCATTCAAATGATTTGTTCAAGACTAACTCGTTCATCGACGACACAAGCGACCACTGTCTTTATGAATGGGTCATTAAATCATTGACTCACACAATTTGAAAAACCCCAATTGTGTCTAAAAATAGTTTAATTTAAAATAGAATAAAATATACTAAAAATACTAAAGTATTTGAAATATATTTATTTTATAGTATTTTGATGCACTTAAGTTTCAGACAGAATGTCAGAGTGGATGTTGAAAATAATACTTTTTCAGCATATATATTTTTGTTTTGGGGGGTTTTTGTGCAAAAAACTTATACAACATTACAAGTAAACCCCAAGGAACATTAAATAATAATAAAAAAGTTCATGTCATGACCTTTCATTGTAACAGTTCCTTTGTGTTTGGACTTTTTGTAGTTTTCACTGTCTCTCTGCCTGTGTTGTTAATTTGTCACTATGGTTACTCGTTTGATTAGTTATTGTATTCAGCTGTTGCTTAATCAGTTCTCTTTGTTTTCTCTCTGTATAAATCTGCCTGTGTTTCAGTCTTCTGGTATTGGTTCTTGTTAACATGTGATCTGAGTTTGGTTTTACAGTCTTTTATTAAAGTCTATTTTGAATCTTTTTTTTTTTTTCAGATCCAAAGACAGTTTGAAGAAGCATGAAACCTTAAAACATTTTCTTTGTGTACAGGAATGCACCCTTACGTCTCTTATGAACTGGTTTTACATTTCTCAAATGCATGGTGAAGTTGCTCGGAAGTCATCTAAGAAATTCTTCCTGAACTGAAAATTTGTTTTGTTACTTAATTACTTAAACTTTCATGATGGTGAAACTTTCATTGTTTTTCTTTAACCTATTTTACACTTGTAAGTTTCACTCTCGGTCCAATCACCGATCAGTAAAAAACAAAACAAAACTGTGGAAAAAAAAATGTGTACAGTGTATTAACATAATAATTTGAATATAATAAGATAATGTTCATTTTGGATGAAGACTTATTTAGCATACACAAAATGATCATATTCATCTGAAATGATGGGCCAATCTGATGATCATCATGTTCACAAGAAAGCAAACAGAAGACAGAGCATAAAAGATTATTGAATTTACAGTTTGCTTGTTTTTGTGTGTAATGATGTTTATTCATTTATTTTTATTATAGAAGGTATAATAGCTCACCACTGTAATAGAGGAAATGCAAACTGTCAAAAGTAGCTCTCATTTGTCCACTGGCCAAAGTGTTTTAAAGACACAGCTGTGCAGTGTTGAGCTCACTGCTGTCCTGGGACACTGAAACCATTGTAGAACATTACCTTGAATATGTGAAGGAAGAGCTGCTCTGATCTGATCAAACTCTGTTTCTGTGCAAATCAATCCATGCATTATAACTAACCATAATAATAGCAGGCATGTGTGACAGTGAGTATCTGTTGTCTCATTTCACTGGCCAGCTCTGTGTACTTCTCTCTTCAGTGGCTCTGAGCTCCAGTCCAGGGTTAGGGTTAGGGTCAATGCCTTTCCCAAAAGCATTGTGAAGTTGATCGTGGAGACCATTTGCCACCAATGTCCTCTACGATCAACTTATCTCACAATGCTTTGGGAAACGCAGCCCAGGTTCTTCTCTCAGATACCCAGACACTGGCCTTATATCGCATATATCCAGAGTCTTTATTGCGCAACCACAAATGCTAATGATCACAATACATGTATGTGTGTAAGTCGCATAGTTTGACGTAGGCAACTGCATAGATAAAAATAGAAATCCTTTTCATTGCTGTATGTGTTCCACCCCTACTTCACAAACCATTGTAAATATTAAGACAGTCACATAATCGGAAAATGACAGCCAAGGAAATCACATGTAAACTATTGACCTCCTTTTTAAACCCATCCTATAATGCATTGCAAAAAAAATGTTTTATTTTTTATTTAAAATAAAAATAATATTAAATAATGTTTATTAGGAGCCAAGCACCTATTGTAATTTTAAGTTTTTCTTATTATTATTATTCTTATATATGGGGGTCTATGGCAGCCCTATGGACTGGACATTAATTATTAAAATTGGCACACTTACATGAATCACTCTTCCAATGGTTATTACTTTTGCACCCTTTGTTCTAGAACAATTAAACTTGGCACACTTGATTCCTCTCATCATGCTCCCTCAAGTTCCCCTCGACTCCCTCAAGATTTGCCCAGTTATTATTGGATTAGATGATCTCTGGACCAAGCCGCACAGAAAAGACTAAACAGAATTTTAATATTTCCTTTTGTTCAACAGTTGATGATGTGAAACAATGTCGACTTAAAATTAGATTAGATGGTACATGTCGGCCAAATACTGATCTATCCAAACAAAACTCAGTACGCTTCATCAACACCATGATCTGAGGTGTGAAAGCTGGGAACAGTGCCACCTACAGGTCCTGAGATATTTATTTATTTATTTATTTTTTTTGCTAATAACTTTTGAAATGTTTGTCAGAAAAATCATAATCTTGACATATCGACACAAAATGACATATGGATCATCAACAGCATGTCCTGAAGGTACCTGAGAAGTTTGAACACACCATCACATAGTGTTCCTGAGATATAAGGATTTTTGCAAAAAGGCTTATAAGTTTTGAAAACATTGTCAAAAATGTGTTATCCTGGTGTCATTAATTTTCTTGTTTTATGCCAATTCAGACGATACCTCATTTGTCATTTTCCATCATTTTGTTTACTCCACATTAGTGCAGTTTTTGGAGGATTTATTATATTTTCTAAGTTTATATATATATAAATGTTAATAGTTTTTTTATATAAAAAACAGCATTTTATGCCAAATTCACTTTTAAAAAGACCCCTATTTCTAAATTTCATTCATGGGGTCATTATCCCCCATGGATCATTTGACATGGTTTAGTGTAAGATTTTTGCCCATCATTTGGATGGAAATACAGTTTTAAAAGTAAAACAATGATCACTTTAACCAGTAGATGGCTGCAGAGCTCCACTATATGCTATTTTCTATCTGACTCAACGTTTTTCCAGTCAGATTAATATCTACATATTATAAAATTACAATTATAACAATAAAAGTTACTTTTTGGCCAAGTTTAGCTATTTTTGAACTGGAAAAACAGTTTTTCAATAATGTAACATTATGATTAGAATCAAACCTGAACAAGATGTTACAAAGAGAAATGTTGGAGTCTTAGAGTTTATCATTTATTTCAAACATCTGTTTTTCATGTAATTCTACAAATTTAAATTGTGTCACTTCATTTATGTCTATGTGTTCTGTGTTACTGATTTTGAAGAAAATTTTGTCCATTTTCCAAGTGGGGTCTGATGCTTAGAAAATGGACAGAATTGATTTGATTCTATAACATTATTATTTTTTTAGTACAAAAAATGCTAAACTTTAACAAAAAGTATTTTTTTATTGTTATAATTGTGGTTTAATAATATGTAGATATGAATACAACTGGAAAAAATTCTATTCAATTCAAATTTATTTGTAAAATTTTGTAAAATAAAAAATTGTAAAATTACTTTTTTTTTTTTATATATATATTTTGTTATAAAATTACATTTTGTTGCCTGGGGTCTCTGGAGACCGCAAACAGCTCAAATGTGACTTTTTTTAAAGCCCTATATAAAGGTGACTTGACTTGACATGTTGTTGTACTTTTAAATATATTCATCTACCAGATTCATACAAAGCTACCTACAAATGATGAATGATATAAATAAGTATTTTATACTAGTATACAGTATATATTAAAAACCCATTCTATTAAGATTATGGTATAATATAGTAACCTATAGTAGTTTGTGAGTCGATGAAAAGCTAAAAATTAAACGGAAAGTAAAATGAAAATAAATGTGGCTGCAGAATTAATCATAATAAAAATCTAATTCTGACAGGCTATCTGTGATTTAAAAGTCTGTTGTGTTTCAGAGTGAAGAGCAACACTGTGTTACACGCGTTCAGGGGTTTTCAGCGTCTCTGCATGCGCAGTGAGTTTGTGTTTTCGCACAATTTATTCCTATTTCTGTGGAAAGAAGTTTGCTGCGTTCACCAGAATTCGCCAAAGAATAAGCTCGAACATCTGAACGTTTGAAAGTGAAGAATTTTAGACATGAATATTAGCATTGTAACTTGTAGCGTAAAATCAAATAATTATTTTGCCGATAATTAGGCCAAGCAAATACTCTATACTCGCAGCCCTATATTAAAATAAAACCAAATAAAATTAAACAATAATAAATAAATAAAAAGAATATTTAATCTGGTTACCTGCATTCCTTATGTGACCGTTCCCAACGTCAGAAAACCATGAACATTAAAATGTTATGTTAAAATCTGAAACTCTATATATACTCTTTTGAAAGACGTCCTGGGATTTTTTGTGACCACAGAGAGTCAGGACCTCGGTTTAGGGTCTCATCTGAAGGACAGTGCTCTGTGACAGTATAGTGTCCCCATCAGACCCACACAGACCACAGGGTGAGCGCCCCCTGCTGGCCTCACTAACACCTCTTCCAGCAGCAACCTAGTTTTCCCAGGAGGTCTCTCATCCAGGTACTGACCAGGCTCAAACCTGATTAGCTTCAGTGGGCAACCAGTCTTGAGCTACAGGGTGATATGGCTGCTGGCTAAATAAATACATGCATGGCTTTAGAAATAAACTGAATTGAATTGAATTGAATTGAATAGTGTGCTCACAATGAATATACAGAAGATTTACCCACAGTATGCTGCAGACTTTAATGCTTATAGATGATTAGAGAAATTATTTTAAAGTTTGTTTATTATAGTATATCAAAAAATCATGATCAATGATTACAAAAATTAAAGCTCATTATAGCATTTTAGGGGAGGAAAGCAACAACAAAACACCAAAAAGAAAAAGAAAATTACACCATTGTTTACAATTAATATCTGTTTTCTATTCCAAAAAATTACAGAAATTGGAAAATTCAGTACTGCAAACCTTTTTGCACTGCAAACCATAGAGGAAGTTCATCAAACTTAAATAACTGAAACCTAAAACCATTTTCTTTGTGTACAGGAATGCTGTCCTAGTTTCTCATGGACTGGTTTTACGATAGTTTCTCAAACGCATAGTGAAGTTGCTGGGAAGTCCCTGCCTTATAAATTCTTCCTGGAGCTGAAATGTAATTTGTTTTGCATTAATTTTCAAAATATTCTTGTTGTTTTCTTCTTTTTTTTTTTTCTTTTTTTTTTTTTCAAGGTACACTTTGTAACGTTTTTGTTCAAAACTTAAATTTAAATCAAGGTTCCTCAAAATCTGGTCCTGAAAGTATAGAAGTAGTAGAAGTAGAAGTAGAAGTAGAACTCTGTAGAACTTGATTAGCGTGTTTGATTAGGGTTGTAGGTAATCTCTGCAGGGCAGATTTAAGGAATCCAGATTTAAATAATTAGTCAACACATCAATACTTCTTCCAAAACATGTTTTTGTATTACCCTGATTTACCATGGTAAGCCTATTATAAGATGTTTTTTTGCGAGTAATTGCGTACATACGTCACTCGCCCGTGCGTGTCTCGTCCTATATCCGTAAATACAGAAAAGTTGCTCCGGCTAGCTCAATACGTGTATGGTGTGGGAGTGACATAGGTTAGGTGTCATGACGAGTGTGAGACATGGAACACACTAAATCTTAAATCTCGAGGGAATCACCCGTTTTAAAAAGAAAACGCCAATCAGTCTGCTAGCAAAAAGAGAACGTGACAGCATAGTCATGCAGAACCCGAAGCACAACCAAAAAATGCTCTTCTGCAAAATGCATGCAGTTTTGCGTTTTAACTGTTAGAGGGTCAAAGTTACATAGTGTACCTTTAAAATGGCATGGTCATGAAATAAAATATAAATAAATTTAAATAAAAATGAAATATATGTAAATATAATTGAGTATTTATGCATTTAGGAGTATGAGTATTTTTGAGTATTAACATAGAGGTACTTACTTGTATAATCACCAAGTCTTCAATCTGAGACTTTGACAAACTTTCCAGACTTGTGAATTTCACTCTCAACCCCACCATATCACCTGTGCAAATGTGAAAAAATCAGTGCTGCATAATTATAAAATAAATGTATGTGGAATTGACAATCTCTATGTCCAGCCAAAAATCCCTCCAAACTATTTTATGCACTGTGAAGAAAAAAATGCAAGTTGTCTGATAATACAATCATTCCTTATTTGATGAACCTGTAATTGAATTAGTGTTGTTGCTTGTTTCTCCTTGTAATCGTATCTTTGACTCATTGTAATAGAAGGTATTGCTCACCATTGTAACAGAAAAAAGGCAAACTGTCCAAGCATCGTTCATCTGTCCACTGGCCAAACTGTTGTAAAGACACAGCTGTGCAGTGTTGAGTACCAGCCCATCCTGGTGTGTTAAAACCATTATCTGGCTGTGTAATTTCAGCCCTGATCATTTGTCTCCAATATGTGAAAGAAGAGTTGCTCTGATCTGACCACAGTCTGTTTCTGTGCAGACCAATCCATGCAATTATATCATGTGTAACATTCAGTATCTGTTGACGCTCTGTCTCATTTCTCACACTGGCCAGGTCTGTGTATTTCTCTCTGCAGTAGCTCTGAGCTCCAGTCCAGGTTCTTCTCTCAGATACCCAGATATACTTCTGAGAGGTGTTTTCTCTACCTAACATAAAACTTTCATTAGATTTATGTCCATTTTCAGTCTATACCAGATTCAATACCAGGAGCTGGACAAGAACATGTACACAACTAGAGGAATATTTGTGTTCCTCTTAGTCTATGTTTAACCTAAGTTCTAAAAATTCTAAATAAAAATAATAATAATAAGAATTGTTTTTTAGCATTTTCGAGGCATGGGTTATATCATATAGAAGCAATCTCTCTTGTGCATTTTTGAGTAGCAGAATTCAATTTTTGAGTAAAATAAGGTCTCTTAACATAACTTTTTTTTGTTCTACAAAAACTGATACATGAATTTTGAAACCACTGTGTCATAAGCAAATGTTAATACGTTGCTATATTAGGGGCTATGAGTATTCAAGCTTGACGAATCAGACAGTCGTTTAGTCCTCAAGCAGAAACATGCTAACAACTTACATTTCACATTTGAGGGGAAGGTCTCTTCAGAATAATGTAAAATACCTTATTTTACTCAAACTGAAAATTGCTATTCTGAAACCCATTTAACATTTCTGAAGGAGTCCAGTCTTCAGGGCTGATATTATGACATCAAATTGAAAATGAGTTTGGACTATATGTTACAGATATCAGATCCAGTTCAGCATCAGGTTTCTGCATGCATCCTCAGAGAACATACAGGAAGTTCTTGTACTGACAGTATGAATTGTTGTTTTTACGGTTAGGTGAAGTATGTCTAATTTCGCAAACAATCTTAAGAATTTCAAGGATGTGACTCGACTAATTACTGTGCCTCTCACATTTTCCCTGTCACTTATTTGCTGGTTGTGCCTTACATTGTTCAAGATTTGTCTCTCCCACATTCAGAGGAAGCATGCTGAAGCCTTGAGGGGCTGATCAAAACAAGTTTTAGAATTTAAATGAAATGTCTTACCATCATAGCAAACAAATGGATAATTATTGTCACATGATGAATCAAACCAGGTTCCATCAAACATATACATGTAAACACACATTTCTTTTCCACCATAGTTGTTTGGTTCATGATACCAGTTCCTGAAATCTTTCTCTCCTTCCTGATAGAAATCATTGTCTTCCAGTGACCATGTCCAGTTTTTCACATCATCATACAGTCCAATCCAGGCTGAACCATTGTAACTCCCATTAACTGTGTTAATCAGCCTGTTCATTTCCTCCATGTTATCAATGGTGGCCAGATCAGTGTAATTCTGTCTGCAGTATCTCTGAGCTTCAGTCCAGGTCTTATTCTCAGACACAAAGTGATACTGGTGGGATGATGTCAAAGATGACACTGTGGAGAAAGTGTCAAATTTTAGCATTATTTATTAGACAATATTGGCCATTCAGACTGACATCTACTCACCACTGTGGCAAATGAAAGGTAATGCAGTAATGCAGTTTTCATTTGTCCATTTCCCAGTGTCTCTAAATGAGACTACAGTGCAGGATCCTTCATGATATAGCTGACCTGTCATCCAGTTACTGAATGAAGAGTTGCTCTGATCTGACCAATATCTGTTTCTATACAGTCCAATCCAAACATTGTAAAAAGAGTAATTCTTGAGCAAATACTGGATCTTATGGATTTCCATCTCATTCCTGATGCTCACGAGGTCTGAGTGATTTTCTCTGCAGTAACTTTGAGCTTCAGTCCAGGTTTTGAATTGGTTAACATACACATATTGTGTAGTGGCATTCTGTCTTCCTGTAAGTATTTATATATATATATAATATGAATAATTGGCATTTTACTTTTAATTAAAAAAAAATATATATAATGCTGTGTAAGACCACCATCTTACCATCATAGCAGACAAAGTGATTCAAGTTGGAGCATGGAACATCTTGCCATAAACCATAGAATGCCGACATGAACACACACAGGCTCTGTCCACCCCAGTTCACTGGTTGCTGGACATAGCCTTTAAAACCTCCCTCTAACGCTGCATTATCCAGTGACCATCTCCAGCTGTTCAAATCATCATACAGTCCAATCCAGGCTGAACCATTGTAACTCCTATTAACTGTGTTAATCAGCCTGTTCATTTCCTCCATGTTATCAATGGTGGCCAGATCAGTGTAATTCTGTCTGCAGTATCTCTGAGCTTCAGTCCAGGTCTTATTCTCAGACACAAAGTGATACTGGTGGGTGCATGAAGATTGTGTGCAGCTTCCTTTAAGTCATTTTAGAAAATACAAAAAAATAAAACAATAAATCTAACTACTTAAAACCAGCACAAACAAACCACCAAATGTGCAAAATGTTGTTGGGAATCAAGATTATTAGTGGAGTTGATTTTTTTTTTTTTTTTTAATTCAAGAAACCTCTCCTATACTTGATTATATATTCTGTCTTGCTTCATAGTTGACATTCAACACATTCATAACTTTTTCATGTTCACTAAATGTATCATGAAATAAATCACTCTATAGGCTTCTTCAAATACAGTTCTTTGGATTCATTAAAAAACAAATATCTAAATGAACTCACTGTTGTAGCAGAAGAAAGGGATGCTGGAAAAGCAGTTCTCATCGGTCCATCGGCCAGATTCCTTGAGTGATACAGCAGTACAGTGCTGAGAACCTGCCTGCAAATAATCACTTACACCATTATCTGGTTGCTCTGCTACATAAGGAATTTCTGGTTTCCAGTTTTCATAATTGGTAATCTGATGGTCAGACCAAGTTCTGTTTCTGTACAGGCCAATCCAGACTCCTCCAGATGCTCTCTCGAGGATCCTCTGGTTCTCAGTCTGATTTCTCACATTGGCGAGATCTGTGTAATGTTCTCTGCAGAATCTACGAGCCTCTGACCAGGTTTTCCAGTCATTGATTTTGATGTAATTCTGTGTGGTATTCGCTCTACCTGAGATATAAAATATGAAAAATATATATGCACAGAAATTCTCACAGAAAATGTTAAACACATCTAACGAATTAAAAGTCCTTACCATCATAGCAAACAAATGTGTTAGAATTGTCACATGAGTGATCAAACCATTTGCCATTATAATCCATGTAAACACACAATTCTTTCCCACCACGATTGTCCGGTTCATGATACCAGATCCTGAAATCTTTCTCTCCTTCCTGATAGAAATCATTGTCTTCCAGTGACCATGTCCAGTTTTTCACATCATCATGCAGTCCAATCCAGGCTGAACCATTGTAACTCCCATTAACTGTGTTAATCAGCCTGTTCATTTCCTCCATGTTATCAATGGTGGCCAGATCAGTGTAATTCTGTCTGCAGTATCTCTGAGCTTCAGTCCAGGTCTTGCTCTCAGACACAAAGTGATACTGGTGGGATGATGTCAAAGATGACACTGTTGAGAAAGTGTCAAATTGTAGTTTTAAAAGGAATAATTCATTACATTTAATTTGTTACATTTATATAGCGCTTTTCTGGGTACTTGAAGCGCTTTACACATACAAGGGGGAATCTCATCAAACACCACCAATGTGCAGCATCACCTGGATGATGCGACGGCAGCCATATTGCGCCAGAACGCCCACCACACACCAGCTTATTGGTGGAGAGGAGACATATATATATGGGGATGATTAAGAGGCCATGATGGACAGAGGGCACTGGGCAAATTTGGCCGGGGTTACACCCCTACTCTTTTTACGAAGGACATCCTGGGATTTTTAATGACCACAGAGAGTCAGGACCTCGGTTTAATGTCTCATTTGAAGGACGGTGCTCTGTGACAGTATAGTGTCCCCATCAGACCCACACAGACCACAGGCTGAGCGCCCCCTGCTGACCTCACTAACATCTCCTCCAGTAGCAATCTAGTTTTCCCAGGAGGTCTCTCATCCAGGTACTGACCAGGCTCAACCCTGCTTAGCTTCAGTGGGCAACCAGTCTTGAGCCCTATTCGGACGGGATTAGTTTAAATCTGTCTTTTTTCGTGTTTAAGTGCTATAATCGGGTCCCCGGTGCATCCACCAACCCAGAAAATATGAAAAGTAACGACCCAGTAACTTTGTTTTGGTAAGCATTTCTCTGACTGCAAGCATGTAAAAAATAAGCAGATCAGATTTCACTCCCCTTCTGACGTAAGAAGGGAATTTTATTATAATATTACCGCCCCTTAATCTGCACGTTTCCACCCACGGCGCCGCTGAACACCCACGACAGCAGTTTAACCAGTTCTAACGCAATGCCAAAAGTTCGAGCAAAGCATGCAAACAGTTCTGCTTTGCTGCACAGACGAGAACAGAACATTATTTCAACAAAAAAATTCACAGCCGTCTTATAGAGACCTCAGGGAACTCTGTCAACTTGTGTAAAAGTTAAACATGACGGTAAATGCAAGTCGATGAGACGAATCAATGTAACTCCACAACAACTACATAAATGTATCCACTAACCATTCAGAAACGTCCAGGTGCATCTAAAAGTTGCAACCTCTTCCTGAGTCTCTCCGTAAGGCTGCACTCCGCTACTGTCATTTCTGAGATTTTGGATTTTAGAGTGTTTTGTTATTGACTGAGTATCCGAAGCTCAAGAAAAGGATGTCTTCTGAATGAGGGCAGGGAGCACCCGCTCATTTGCATTTAAAGGGACACACACAAAAACTGTGTGTTTTTAATCACACCCAAAAAGGGGCAAATTTGACAAGCTATAATAAATGATCTGGGGGGTATTTTGAGCTGAAATTTCACAGACACATTCTGGGGACAGCATAGATTTATATTATATCTTGTGAAAAGGGGCATAATATGTCATCTTTAACGTGGAGAGATGGGGTAAAGTAATCATTACCAGAGCTTCTCAGTGATTTTAGTCCCATCTCAATCATCATTACGGACAGTGTCAGTAAAGATTACGGCGACTTTTACCTTCTGTAAAAAGGTTCGGAAAAATTACCTCAGGTAATACTAATCCCGTGCGAATAGACCCTCTGTAAATATGTGCGTAAATATTCCGTCATTTCCCGTTTAAAAGTAGTTTTCCACGGATTTTCGAGTATGGAGGCGTTTGAAAAAGCATTCAGTTGTGTTCTAGGTGGTGGGACAAATCTGTGTCAAAACTCAAGATTTTTCCACATATTAAGATCAAAAAGAAGGTTGAAAGCTCTTGTTAGAGGCATGACACTTCTTTTAGCGTTAGGTAAGTGCCTATTACCAACATAATCCAATCTGAATTTAATTAATACATTGTTCAACTGGACCTAACTATTTTGTATATATAAAATAAAGGTTATGTGTTTGTGCACATGATATCAGGAAGCAACGTAATACGCAGATGTCGACAGGAAGCTGAAGGTGGTACGTAAATCGAGTTGCCCCTCCCACTTACTGAGAATTTTTATCCTGTGCGAATTGATCATTATTATTACAGACGTCCTGTGGTAAAATTACATTACTCCATCTACCGTTGTAAAACTAATTCTGTCTAAATAGGGCATTTTAGTTGATTTAAATGGCATCTTTTCAGTGAAGCTAAGGATAAGATAAGACTATCATTGTAATTAATGCAATTTAATTGATTACAGTCTATGATTAAGGATATATATACATACCACTGTAGCAGATGAAAGGAAATCTAGAAAAGCAGAATTCATCAGTCCATTTTCCAGAGTTACTAAATGAGACTACAGTGCAGGATCCAGGACTATCTGGCTGTCCTGTCCTCCAGTTACTGAATGAAGAGTTGCTCTGATCTGACCAATATCTGGTTCTGTACAGTCCAATCCAAACAGAGTAATAATTATCTGGAAATAATGACTGAACCTTGTAGTTTTCAGTCTCATTCCTGATACTGACGAGGTCTGTGTGATGTTCTCTGCAGTAACTCTGAGCTTCAGTCCAGTTTTTGTACTGGGAAACAAACACATAACTTGCACTAGCATTCATTCTTCCTGTAAAAAAAATTATATATATACATTTTTTTTATTATACATTATGTCTTAGTATTATAAGCATGTTGTTGTAATTACTTGAAAAGCCCAACAGCAGTTCTCACCATCAGTGGTTGAGACTGGTTGGTTATTTCAGAATGATTAAACTTGGTCTATATATAACATTGTCCTGTATAATGAAATTGCTCACCGTCATAGCAGATAAATGGTAATTCACTATACCAGCCTGTGGTATACCACATCCCACTATGCATATACACATACATGTATTGTCCTCCATAATTCACTTGGTCCCATTTAAACCAGTTCCTGAAGTCTTTCTCTCCCACTTTGAAGAAATCACTGTCCTCTAGAGTCCATTTCCAACTGTTCAGATCATCATAGAGTCCAATCCAGGCCAAATCATTGGATTCACCTTTGAATGTGTTGATTAACTGGTTTGTTTGTTGATCATTTTCAATGGTGGCCAAATCAATGTATTTATCTCTACAGTATCTCTGAGCTTCTGCCCAAGTCTTGGATTCTTTCACAAAGACATAATGACGAGGAACACTGAAGCTGAAGCTGAAAAAACCTATAAAAGACATAAGTTTAGTTGGGAATTCGAATGCAAAATGAGTAAGTGTAGATCAATAATTTTATTTGATAAATAATAAAAATAAATAACTGTAATACCAGAAGCCTGACAAAGTTGTTTAGCAACTTCTATGATGATAAAATATTTAATGGAAATGTTTGGCTTACCTGATAACAGAAGCAGGATAAACATGTTTACTGTATGCAGAAACATTATGAACTTTAAAATATGCAATTATTTTTAAATGATTAATGTTTTTTTAGGTAGTTATTGGCATGATTTATTACTGTAAAGTTTTAAATGCCAGGATGAATATCCATTTTTAGCAGTTGTTCAACAGTTTACCTTTGGATGTCTGCTCTTGTCTTTTCTCTTGATTTGCTGTTTTGGTGGTAGTTTATCATCTTCATATTTATAGTGATTTACAGAACGGGTGGGATCATGTCTGTAACGCCCATGACATTATAAAACCTGTCTGATCACATAGTTGCCATATCAGATGTGCATACATGCTGTAATTACAGACTGAAAAAATAAATAATAATTATTTGCCATATGCATCAAAATAGCAAAGGTTGCATGCTGTACTTCTTTATGATTCGTTCAGTGCTCATTATTATTTTACCTTTATTACGAAGCAGATCAAAACATCTCAAACAAAAGAGAAACTGATTCTAGCTGGTATATTTTCCTTGTTCATAACCATCTGCACTCCCCAGACTGAGGTCAATAAATCTTTAATGTTCATCTTTATATATCAGAAACATTCCCTTTTGTTACAGGTATCACACATTTTGTTTGTCAGTGTAAACAGTAATTGTATTTTCTAGATGTCAATAATATATATATATATATATAAATAAATAAAAATAAACTTTGGCAACTAACATGCTAACATTAATTGAAATTTTTAGCTTGCATTATCTGTTGTAAACATAAGCAGTTGAAACATATCTACTGTGTGAAGAAACATTATGTACTTTTAAAGTGTGTAGCCTAGTAATAATATTAATAATATAAATCACATATCACTAGTAGCCTATTTCGTTTTTCAAAAATTGTTTAAATGCAATTTCTGAAACTATGGCTACATTTCTTTAAAACAGAAAACCACAAAACATGCACATAACATGCAAAACACCACACATCTTTAAAATAATAAAACAAATATTTTGATTTCCTAGGGACTTTAATTGATAGGCTAATTTTGTAGCGCCTCCTTGTGAAGACTTGTCATTAATGCAGCTAGATCTTCTGTGGCCTCCTGTGTTCTATTCTGAGTCTTTTTTATTTAGTTGAATAAAAAAGAACGACTTTTTTATTTAGTTGAATAAAAAAGAACGACTGTGTACCTCATAATGTCCTGTGCCTTTCACCTGGACTGCTGTTCAATGAACAGATAATGGACTTTGGAGGTGGTTTCTGTTTTTAGCTGTGAGAGATGTCTGCTGGTTCAGAAAGAAGAAAGAATCTACTACTTTTTATTGATGTATATATATTTTTAGCCAATGATATAGTATAATATTTTTTATACTATATAAAGTTTTTATTGTTATTGTTTACAATAAGATAATTATTATTGCGAACTATCGCACCTAACCAATTAAGGACAAGTTATGGGCCACCATGCACGCCCATTTTAATTTACAGCCTATTCTTCCCGTTTATACTATTTCTAAAACGACCCTCCTCTTCCTCTTCTGCATCACATCACGTGACAATATTATCTTCCGGTTCATGCTGCGGTTCCGTAACGTGTCGTCACTGGGCATGTGCCGCTGTTGGTCGGGGCATCATGGCGGTGCCGTGGAGCCTGTGCTGGAGGAGCAGTGCTGGAGCTGCTGTACTGGACTGGTGTTGTGGGATCAGCAGAAGAGCTTTCACACACACGGCTTCAGCTGGCAGAAGAACCGCGTCTTCCTCCGCTTTGACACAGGTAACGCGATCACGCTGATGATGATGATGAAGGTCACCGGTGTGAGCCGATGAATGACAGATCACTGCCTTACATGATCACATCAGGTTTGAGATGAGGATGAGTGCGAATGTCTGGCGCTGTAATAAAGGGTCTTAGATCAGATGATTGCAGGTGTGTGCAGAACTCCTGCCTGAACTCTGTGTTAAAGGTCATGAACTCGTGCATTAGAGACTCACTGCTCAGTGTTGCATGCCATTCAATGTCACTGGTACACAAGATTGTTGCACAGGAAGTTTTGTGAACTTGTGTAAGTTGTGTTGGCAAATGTTAAGACACTATATCCTGAGCACAGTTTGTGTTTTGATGGCTGTTGCACAACTTTCAGCTTTATATGATATGGTTTTTATGTTTTTCAGGTTTTATTCCGGCAGGGCCCTGTACATAATTCTGTACATAATTTTAACAAACCAATGATCCTAGCAAGGTATGTCAATGTCATGGATAATAAATGTGCACTACTAGTTAGTACAAATGTGTATAGTTACACTGGGGCTAGTTGTCACACAGGGAAGGTGTAACATGGACTATAACAAAAAAACTATTAGGGTCAAAGTCTAGTTGCATAATGTTATGAGTATTACTTATGACAGTTTCAGTTAGCCAAAATATTTGTGCTTTTTTTTTTAAATGCAATTATTAAAACAAAACTATTTAGTTGCTGTTCAGAAGTTTGAGGGTAGCAGGATATATATTTTTCTCTTTAAATACATCAATAGTTTTAGTAACAGTAAAGACATTTAAATTTTTATAAAAGATTTGTTTAAAACAAAAATTAAGCAGCACAACATTTCAATATTGATAGTAATTCAAAATATTTCTTGAGCAGCAAATCAGCATATTAATGATTTTCTGAAGGATCGTGACACACAAGACTGGAGTAATTAAATGAATGACATTCTACTTAAATATAGTCATTTATATTATTTACATTTAAAATATATTCAAATAGAAAAAGGTTATTGTGATGTACATAAAATAACTTCATATTATTATATAAATTCTCTCTCTCCACATATATATATATTCGCCCCCAAAAAATTGCAGTTGTGTAAATGGGTATAGACATTACATATAAATTATGTGCTGGGCAACGATTAGTCGCATCCTAGATAAAAGTTTGTTAAATAATATATGTGTGTGTGCTGTGTGTAATTATTTTGTATATATAAATACACACATATGCTTGTATATATTTAAGAAATATTTGCATGTATATACTGTGTATATATTTATACATAATTTATATTATATATATATAATGATTTTTTCTTAAATATATACATGCATGTGTGTGTATTTATATACACAAAATAATTACAGCACGTGAGCACACACACATGTATTATGTAACAAACTTTTATCTTGGATGCGATTATTCGCGATTAATCATTGCCCTAAATGGGTGATTAGGTAAAATGTATTTATACTACCCCTTTCAAAGTTGCAAAGACGTTAAACAGACTACATTTTAAGTACATACATAATTTACATATAATACATATGTATAATATGTAATTTCAAGTACATTACATCATTTTAATTGTACATTTTAAATACATTAAAATACTGACTTTCAAAAATAAACCAAACCTAAGTGTCAGTTTGTCAACTAGCCCTGCCCTCCCTTATTTATAGATTCATTCATACATGCACATTGCTTTTTTTTTTTTTTTTTTAATAACTAGAAACATGTTTTTTAATTGTGTTTATTGAATCTTTTTTCCATGTTTGTGTCTCAGGCACAGGTATAGATGTCTGTACTCAACACCACGGGTGTGTTGCAGCATACACAGTGATGCAAAGTTAAAAGATCCTTTCTCACTCGCACAAAAGGACTTGCAAGATTTATACGAAGACATAAAAAAGGTACAGCAAGAAAACTGCATAGTACTACATAGCAGTACTTCATAATTTCTCTGGGATGTTTTATGCTGTTCTATACTCAAACTGACCTTCTGTAATGTCTGTTCAGCAGCTGCTGGTGTCTAAAGCCGAGCTCAAAGCACTCTGTGATTACTACTTTGATGGAAAGGGAAAAGCCTTTCGACCAATGATTGTGATCTTGATGGCTCGAGCTTGTAACGTCCACAGCAATAAAGAGGGGTGAGAAAGCACTTCAGTGCTGTGTGTGTGTGTGTGTGTGTGATGCATCAGTCAGTGTTAATAAGGCACATCTGATGTCCTCAGGGTTCTGCTTCCGGCGCAGCGCTCCATCGCTATGATCTCTGAGATGATCCACACTGCCAGCCTGGTGCACGATGACGTCATCGATGACTCGGACACAAGGCGTGGGAAAAACACCATTAATAAATTGTGGGGAGAGAAAAAAGTGAGTAACTCGTCTGATTATAAAACACATCGGTGGTTTTCTGCTGTTTATCACACATTTTGGTACTTTGTTGATGTCTAATTTGAAATCGGAAGGACAATCAGTTGGGAACTATGGAAGCTTGTTTCTACCAGGCATTATTAATAATAATAATAAAAAATAAAAAAAACATATTTGTGAAAGTTAAATTTTTTTTCTTCAAAATCGAAAGTTTAACCCCTGTTTTCACAAACACGGTGTAAGTCTAGTCCCAGACTAAAATGCTTGTTTGAGCTGTTTTAACTGAGAGCTACATGCACTGACATATCTTCTAAAATGTCAGTTCCATGATTTTGTCTCGAGATGCACACCAGTCATGTTTTTTCTCAGGCACGTTTATAAAAGCTACTTAAAGGGATACTTCACCTCTGGGAAGATGAATGTGTATTTAAAATAGGTCATTTAAGTAGAAGAAATGTGAAGAAATTTTTGAATTTGGAGCTTTCTAGACTGAGAAAAGCCAGAAAATGTATTTTTGGCTTATGTGGATGAAAGACAACAACTCCCAGAATGCACTTGCTTCGCTGCCTTAGGAGGCCACGCCTACCGGTAAGAGTGCGTAGGCTAGCAACAACAATAGCTAGCCTACGTGATGAGTTTGCGAGGGATTAGAGATCGTCCAAAATGTCCGGGATTCGGCTTTTGCGTTCTACAGTCGCCATTCATTCATCATGTTTACAGTGGCGAGCAGGACGAGGCTGACGGCCGCGGGAGAACAGCGCGAGGCCGGTGGCATGATTACTGAGACGCGCCGGGTCTCGCATCTCTCACGGAGGAGCGGGAATTTTTCTTGACAATGGTAAAACGCACATCAACCGATCACTGGTTTAGCGTTCATGTAAACACTACATTCAAATTCACCAATCGGAATGAATTCAGTTAGATTGAAAGGTGTGCATGTAAACAATGAATGGCGACCGCAGAAAGCAAAAGCTGAATCCCGTACATTTTGAACGATCTCGCCCGCCGGACAAGTCCGGGGAAAGGAGGATGGTTACTTACTCAGCTTTCTCCTACTATTCAGCTTTCTCCACAGAACAAGAGCCTGCTAGCTTAGCTTCCAAAGAAAGACGGCTGACACTGTGTACATTCTGTGAGTGAGATCCCACCCTGTATGGGCGAGCTGAAAACATGCGGAACAACGCCATCTACTGGCTGTAGTCTTTAGCCTCTGTCCAGAAAATCCTCCGATGACGCAAAATGACGATATTTGCGTCATCGGAGGATTTTTTCCAGACAAAAAATACATAAATCTCTTGTCTCAGGGGGATATGAGGATGGAAAGCATGGCAATTCGAAAATACTACAGGTTTTCTACTAATACAAAGCTTAATGCTAAATCCTGAAGTAACCCTTTAAATGTCTTAATTGAACTAAGGCCTAATCCTGGTTTAATCTAAGCCCTGTCTGTGAAACCGGGCCTATATCTTGCTATTCGGACATTATATAACTCGCAATTGCGAGTTAATCTTACATTTCAGATTGGTGGTTTTCAACTGTTGGTCACACATTTTGGTTCTGTGTTGATGTCTAATTTGAAATCTGAAAAAATCAGTTGAGAATATGCAAGCTTGTTTCCGCCAGGCAATAGAAACTAAACATAATTGCGACGATTCTGACTTTCCTTCTTGCAATTGTGAGTTCATATCTCACAGTTCTGACTTTTTTTCTCGCAAGTCGGACTTTATAACTCGCAATTGTGAGTTTCTCACAATTCTTAGAAATAAAGTTGCAATTCTGAGAGGCATTCTGACTTTATTTTTTGCAATTGCAAGTTTAGATCTCTACATTTCTAGAAAAGCCAGCACTGCGAGATATGAATACACAATTCTGACTTTTTTCTTGCAGTTGTGTTTATATCTCACAGTTGGCTTTTTCCCCCTCATAATTGTGAAATATAAACTCGCAGTTGAGAGAGAAGTCAAAAAAGTTGCACTTACCTTTCTTGGCAGAAACAAGCTTCTATAGAGAATTGAATAATGTTGTTATTAAATATAAATATATTTGTCTCTGTAATTGTTAGGCTATCCTGGCTGGAGATTTCATTCTGTCTGCAGCCTCCATGGCGTTAGCGCGTATCGGGAACAATACAGTAGTTTCTGTGCTGTCACAAGTCATAGAAGACCTTGTACGAGGTGAGTCTCCACAGATTTATGCACGAGACTTGTTTTATACAGTGGACCTGTTATTTATGTTTTTCACTGATAAATTCCAGGTGAATTCATGCAGCTAGGGTCTAAAGAGAATGAAAACGAGAGATTCAAGCACTACCTCGAGAAAACCTTCAAGAAGACTGCAAGTCTCATTGCAAACAGTTGTAAGGCAGTATGTACGTTCCCTTTTAACAATAATAAGATGAAGTTCAGAGCTGAAAGAGAAGTTGAACACCAGCATTATTTCTTTTGAATTTTAGGTGTCAATTTTGGTGAATTCTGATCCTGAGGTGCATGAGATAGCCTATCAATATGGACGAAACGTTGGCATTGCATTCCAGGTAATTTTTTAATTTATTTGTGAAATGCTATTTTCACTTGGTTTAAATAGCATCTAGTCTATCACTATTTACACTTGCTATAATAGCATTTAATTTTATAAAGCATTTAATTTACACAGTGTAAATAGAGTCTGTCATTAGCCGCTTTCCGACGGGAGGAACCTTTTCACAGTTCCTAGAACTATTGGCTATAGTACCCGGATGTCGGCGTGTTCGCACCGCAGGAACTAGGAACGATTTTAGTTCTAGGAACTCCATTTGTAGGAACTAATTTAGGTCCTACTTCGGAGTAGGGTCTAAACCAGCACTATAGGAACTACCCGTGACGTTAGTGTACGCTGATTGACCGAGCGCACGCGGAACACCAGCACCTGCCATTTTTAAAACAGCTAGAATGTAAACACAGATTATAGCCTATATATTTACTCCAGAAACTAACTATACAAACATGGAAAACAGTGATAGATGGGTCTCTAAACATTTAAGCTGAAGAGAAAATCCAACGCAACTTTGAGGGGACCAAGCCAAACATGATTTATCTGCCCAGCTAGCAACACTGGACATCAACCACACGGCATAGCTAGGCTAATAACCTTTTTTCATATACTGTCTACTTTCTATAACAGTTCTATCTAATAAGATATTAAACAGTACTGTTAGACAGATTGCTAACTAATAAACACAGAGAATGCGAGCATTGTTTGCTCTAGCGTTCTCAGCGCCGCCAAAATAAAGGTCCGTCACGCCGTCAAAATAAAAGTCACCGTGCTTGCGTCACTCCCTTACCCCTCCTACCAGTTCCTATGGCCACTTGGCCAGTGTGAACGCAAACAGCAAAACCGAGTTTGGGGGAGAGTAGTTCTTAGAACTGTTTAGAAGTGTGCAGTTCCTAGAACTAAGTTCCTAGAACTACTTGGTCGGAAAGCGGCTATTGTTTGCATGTTAGTTGTAAGGCCGGTGACACACTGGATGCAAGCAAAAATGTAAGCGTCTCAGCTGCGTGGCGTGTCCATTTTTAATTCGGCTCCCATGTTAACAGGTTAGAGCTTGCACACTGCCTGCGTGAGACACGCGTCTCAGGCGACGCGCGGAAAACGCGTGCATGCTAGAAATAGAACCGACGCCTATTTTTCACGTGACACGCAAGCGTGTTGGAAGCGTTTCCAGGCAAAATAGAATAGGAAAATATGTTTATATGTCATTTTGTACACAAATACATATTAATTAATGACATTTTGATGTTTGAAAGTCTATAGGTTGACATAAATTCAGATATAAATGTAATAAAAAAAATAAAAAAAAATAATTGATTTTCAAATATTGCACCTGTCAAACATAGTCTATTTTGCCGTCAATACTGTTGACGGTGTCCTTTATCAGTAGGCTTTATATATCCCATTATTTTTGCCTATACATATAATTTCATGTCATTTTATTTTTTAAACATTCGGGTCATGGTGTCCAATACAGAGGTCATAGCATAACATATGAATAAAATATAAATTTTTTCCCCATTTGTTTCTTATGCTCTTAACAATGTGATTACATGAAAAAAACATGACACACTACAATAACAACGTAGTGTATTCTGAGTGATGGTCCAACATCAGATAGGCTAAATAAGCTCTTTAAAGCTACACAAATTTGTAAATGTTATTGAAATAAACAGACAGCCCACACCCATTTTTCGGATTTTGGAAGGTGTGTGTGAAAAAAGTTGAAATTGTTGACGTGAAGCCTGAGCCTGAGCCTGGTCTGTCGGCGGCCTCCCCATGTCACCAACAGCAGCAGCAGCGCGTCAGGCACGGTTCTGGTGTGTAAAGACACAGAAAACGCCACGCAGCTGCCGCGCAGCTGACACGCAACAGAAACGCCACGCTCACGCCACGCAGCCAGTGTGTCACCGGCCTAATGCAGTGGTCAGTGATCTCCAAGTTAACAATGGTTCTTTTGTTGCAGTTACAAATGCAGGAAGTAATTGAAGTTAATTATGAATTATAACAGAAACTTCAGCAGCAGAAGTTTCTTCTGGATAGTGATGCACCAGAAACTGAAAATTCTGGGCTGAAACTGAAAATTCACGATGCACTTGGCAAAATTGAAATGGTCATTTAGCCGAAAACCGAAGATTTTATTTAATTTAAAATTAATCATATTTGTTTAATAATAAACGTTGTACAAACAGCGTTTTTTGTATAAAATTTTAAATAAAATAAATTGTTTCTACTAGGGCTGGGACGATACACCTATTTCCCGATTTGATACTATCACGATACCTGGGTGCCGATACGAAATGTATTGCGATTTAAAAAAAAAAGTTTTTTATTATTATTATTATTATTTAATTTTTTTAACACTAGACCATGGGGAAAAGTTAAATCATTCACTTATACAGACTGTACATGATGTATAAGACGAATCATATTTACAAAAACAATTCATCATATTTTTCTCAACTTTGTTTCAAACAACTTTCTGACTTGTTTCAGAATCATCATACAGTACTACATTCTCTTTAATAAATGATTCAATAACAAATACATTTTTTAACAGTCACTTGTGAAACAATGTAATCGATAAATGCGTTATTTTAACGCTATCATAGACATCAGTGTTTATATTTGAACTTTAAACTTTTATCCCAGTACTTCTATGATGATTTGAACTTTGATTATTGATTATGATTATTGTATCGCATATATAATAATTCTATGAGGAAAAGACTGCTGTTTCATGACTTCTCTCTCTGGGTCAGCGGCAGCGCCAACACAGATTTGAATGTTGCGATATGAGTTTAATAGACAGACGAATTGAAAGATCGCGTGGGTGTTTGAATCAAGATCACAGGCTTTTAAAGATGAATCATGCAGCTCTACTGTCTTATCTCTCTCAGTATATGAGTAGCGCGAGGGCTTTCAGTGCTTTCAGTCTCGCGTCTCTTTCCACTTGAAAGGGATGTTATGTCACTCAACACTCAAAGATAACAACACATTTCATCCTCTGTTGGAATGAAAGTGGCTAACTTCGGTCAACCTCGTCTATAAGCAAGGACAAAAATAAAGCAATTTAATTTGAATTAATATCGATTCTGTAATAAAAAAAGTGATTTTAAAATTGCGATACCTAGGTGAATCGCTTTTTTTCTCCCAGCCCTAGTTTCTACTCAAATTTGCTGGTGAAATATAAACATTTAAATGATTGTAATTTTTTTTTCATGACAGATTTATTTAAACATATTAAAAGAATGAAGACAACAGGTTAAGTAAAAATGTATTTAATATGTAATGCAGTGCATGCATTTAGAAAAATGCTCTCTTGAGCTATTGCCGAAATTACATTTATTGTTTGAATTTCATGATAAAATTGACAGAATTTGAAAATCGAGAAGCTGAAAATTGCTGTTTCGACTAAAAACTGTCTGGTTCTTCCAGTTAAAGCTGCAGTGTGTCATTTCTTTCAGTAGCAACACTAGAAGTAAAGGCGAATAAGTCTCAAACACTTCACCCTGTCGTCGCTCGCTCAGACAGCTAGTCAGATAGATTTCAGTTCTGTTAATAGTACAAAAAAATGTTACGCTGCAACTTTAAGCAGTAAAAATATGGGCCAAACATTTAGGTAGTGGCTGCATATTTTAATAAATCTGTGCTGTTATCATTACAGGTCACATTGGTTTTATCTTGAATTATTATGTTTAAAGTAAAATACAGCTTAATTGTCTTTTTCAGCTTGTGGATGACATTCTGGACTTCACGTCCTGTGCAAACCGCCTGGGGAAGCCGTCAGCCGCCGATCTCAAACTGGGTCTGGCCACCGGGCCCGTTTTGTTTGCTTGCCAACAGGTACGACAGCTGAATGCATCTGTGCTCTGCTCTCACAATATGACGTCACGTCCCTGAAGTACAGAAAGGGGAATCAGGTCTAATGGTTGACTTGGTTTATTACAGCCATAAACTTAATTGTAAAACAGTTTGGATTTTCTAAAGACCTTTCACTCTTCTTTCTCTGTTTAGTTTCCTGAGCTGCATGCAATGATAATGAGGCGCTTCAGCTCTGATGGAGATGTGGATCGAGCCTGGCAATATGTCCTGAAGGTGAGGAGGATTTGTGTTGTATACATGTGAATCTCATGAAAACATGTCTAAGGGCTGGTTTCATAAAACACTAAGACTAGTCTTACAAGCGATCTTATCTTTTTAAAGGAGACATATCATGCTTTTAAATCGTTCCTTTTTACATATAAATCATACATTTGTAGTCTATATAAAGCGGAACTGCAATGCTTGGGTCTGAATTCCTCATTATTATAGCTCCACAGGCCCCTTTTCTACCCCTTTTCTGATGTGCGTCTGAGAGCAACTCGTTTTGGTGCGGTCTCTTTAAATACAATTGAGTCACTTCATACCCCGCCCCCTCTCCAGGATGCAGAGGTGACACTCGGTTCAACTCCACCCCGTTCGGCCATTTTTGTAGTTTGATAGTAGAGATACGATTATCTAGCGGCACAGAAACGTTTTATTCACACATTATTAACAAAATGTCAACAACGGAAGACTTGTCCAGCCAGCCTTACATGTTCGAGCCAGAGTCGGAGCCGGAGCGAGATGAAAATGAAGACGACGAACCTGCAGAACAACGTCTTCATATGGATGTATCGCAATGGTGTGTTACTGTATTTACACATGAAACTTTGGTCTTCCGACCTTTTACCACCGTGTCGATTTATTTTGATTAATATGTGCGAGGGAGAGAGAGCAAGACAGCGTCTAGTTTGGAAACGGTGAAGTCTTGTTTACACTTTCGCCTGGCTCCGAAGAGAGAGAGTGCGCGCGCGCGACCGAGTCTCTCTCTCTCTGCTCGTTCTTTCAGTTTAACATGCGCCCTGTCACAAGCGCAGCAGTTCATCTACATTAGACGGTGTAATGAAGCGTGTGGGTTACTACATCCAACAACCGAACATTTTGACTTACCCTCTCGTAACTTCTGCATCTTTTAGCTTGGACTACAAAATTGCAGCGAGAAATAAAAATGGCGGATTGCTCGAAGTGTTGGCCTGGAAGTCAATGTCCTTATTTGGCAGTTCCGCTGCAAATACTGTGACGTAATAGTTCACAAAACGTCATAGATAACAGAAAAATCTGAACAGGTTGAAAAATAAGGCCAAAACAGAATATAAAGATATCAACGAAGCACCTGAAGAGAATAATTTCAACTTTTCTGTTCTAAACACTCCAAATATACAACAAAATGCATTTAAGGGCTAAAAAAGTGGATTTAGCATGATATGTCCCCTTTAAGTCTTACTAGTCTTATCATTTTGATACCAAAAAGTAAGACTCGATTACCCCTAACTAACTGCTAGTTGGTCATACTAGTTCTCAAGACACAGAATAACATTTTATATATATATATATATATATATATATATATATATATATATATATATATATATATATATTATTATACACTGAAATTTTTCATTCATCCAATTAAAAAAAAAAATAGGGTAATTGTTTACATCTATATTTTATAACTTGAGCCAATGAAAAATAAATAACTTGCCTTAACCAATATTTTCTATGTCTATGAAAACTATTTTATAAAACTTGGCACAAAGTATATTTTTCTTGTTGAAGAAAGTCAATTAATTTAAATTCTGTTTTTGATCTAAACAAAAATATATAGATTTAATCAACAACAACAAAAAAAAATCTCATTTAAGAAATATGTATTAGACATTATTTGTTTTCTCCAATCAAATAGATATAGATTTAATTATACAATTATTTCTCATTTTTAAAAATACAAGTTAATAGAAATTATTTTTTTTAAACAAACAAAAAGATATGGATTTAATTGAACATGTATCCCATTAAGAACACTTAATATTTAATCTTGTCCAAAATCTAATAAAAAAAATACAAATCATTTTCATTACATCGATATTTATTAACTTATTATACATTACTTCCACACATCCAGAATTTCAGTGCTCAAGTGTCAGATTTTCAACTTCTAAGAGCTGGCAAACATTGACCGTAGAAATCAACAGCCTTAACCGAGAACAATGCAGTGAATTAGGGAAATGTGACAATCTCTCAGTTCATCACTACTAGAAATGCAGCTGAAGTCAGTATCTCACTATCTCTGTCGTCATTGTATTTTATGATGCTACAAATTATATCCAACTGTAAAAAAAACATTGTTGAAAAGTCAGGAATTGGAATGGAAGTACAGAGTTGTTGCTATACACCGTCCCATTTCGTCTCATTGGTGTAAACTGGCAGCTTTCAGAACGCTGCAGCGCGTAGCTTTGCGTAACGCCGGACCATAGCCAGCCACTCAAACATGACATCATTTACGGGAGTAAACTGGGATGTGTGGGAACCCTGAATGAAGCTCTATTGTAGAGCTGGTCATAGAGCCTCTTGACTTTGTTGGTCATGCCTTTTGAGTCCAGCTCCATGATGACTTTCTGGATATATTCAAATGTCTTGGGATATTCCAGACTGAAGGCATAAAGAAGGCCCAGGAGAATGGCAACAGCATTTGCGACAGACAGCAAGTCGTTCAGAACCTCTTGTTCCTCAAGTATGATGCCAATGTTTGTGGGTACAGCATGTGCTTCTCTGATGACGTAGATTGCCATGCTTTCTTGCTGAAGACTTTTTTCAGCCTCTTCCTTCTCTGACAGACCCTTCTCTGAGGGTAAACAATCTTTATCACAATATACGTTATCAGTTGATATTATAATCATTACAATGTGATTCAATAGTGTGTCAACCCTATTAACGCCACGAAAAAACGCGGCTTTTTTGTTTTACCGCCCCCCAGTGTCCTCTGGCTAGTACTACACTTTTTTGAAAACCAAACAACATCAACCGATTGGCGCCAATGCAGCAATACTAATACACATACAAGCCATAAATAAATGACCATTGTGTGTGTCGGCAGTCACAACTGTTAGCTAACGTTACCATTAATCACACGTGTAGGCCAGTCCCTTTACATGTAGCTCATTCACTTAAGTTAGTTGTTGATCAGGTTAACTTCTACGGTTTTAACGTTATTCTTAAGATGCTGACTCGAGATACGTTCAATGATTAAATGTTCACGTTAATTACCATTACCAAAATCAAAATAAGCCACGGGTAAACTTATGTTCCCTTTTGCATTTGGTCAGGAATTGATTAACGTCGACATATTAACGTTAACTTACCTAGTGTAAACTAAGCGAGCTAACACCAAAGTTAACATTTTCAAACTAACGTACATACTTATCTACCAGAGAAAGGCAGCAGAGCAACATGTCTGGCATAAAATGTACAGGCTACTTAATACAGCAGCACATTTAAATGATTGTTTGTTTCACTTACTTCAGTTTATCCGCGATGCCGATGATTCTCTCCGGTGCAGGAAAGTGATCCACGGAACGTAGACTTGAAGAGCGGTCTGGTGACTGGTCGAGATTTGTGTTTAATGCCCGTGCGCTGGCCTGTGTGTAACCTTGAAATTGAACATTCTACTAAACAAATATTTCTTAGTTGAGCTCTTAATGAAAAATATTTATATTTAACAATGTTTTGAATGAAAAAAATATTACCTGAAAAATAAAACAAATAAATGAATAGAATTGTAATTGTAGAATTGAATTCAAGTCAAATTAATCGAAAGACAAATTATTAATTGCATGAGGTACTTACCGCTTGAAAACCTTTATTCATGTGTACATGCATTCATATAAGGCATGTACAATTACAATTAAATATTTGAAATTACACATTTTGCAAATATGCTAAAAAATCGTCAATTTGGTCAAAGCTGCCTGGATCCGACCGTTGGTTGTTGACTTTGATTTCCGTCCACTGCTTTTTTTGGGGTGGTGACCCGTCCACTCCTGCACTGTCCTGTTGAAGGAACAGACATAATCATGTAATGCTGACCAGATTTAATGAGTGATTCTTAAAGAAAATCTAAAGAAAAATTGCTTCTACCATTTCGATATGAGGCATCTGAATTGAAAAGGATATGATTCGCATCCCATATTAAATTATTAAAGTATTTAGTTTCCAAATCTTAGTAAAATTGAGAGATAGGAGGGTCTAAGTTACCAATGCTCTTTTCCGGGTCGGCTGGGACCTGGGCTGAAGTCTGTTCCGGTTCGGTTCTGAAGTGGTTATCTGAGGGGCCGGATGGTTGTAGCGCCTCAGTTCCACACACAGTTTTTGTGGAGGTGCCTGACACAGACCTGCGTTGTCCTGTTGAGAGAACAAATATAATCATTCAGTGCTGGGCAGGTTTAATGGTGGCTTCTTAGACTACATCTAAAGGCGTATCTTTTTTTTATCATTTTGAAATATAAAAGGATGTTAAATTGAGGATCTAGAACACATAGTAGCATATAGTTAAAGACAATGTTTACTTGTTTGAATACATTTTTAAAATAAGTAAAAAAAAAACAAGAGATATAAGGGACTTACAAAAGCTTCAGGGCACAGGTGCTCCCTTTTGGATATTCTTCTGCCTCAGCAGCTCAGGGTTTTTACGATCTCTCCTCTCAGAGATCTTGTCTGGCACCTTTGAGGAAGCCTCTGGTGGTGGTAGAGACTGGATGGGTGTTTCTAAAGCGGCCTTTTTCAGATGTTTTGTCAAATGTTCAGGGATCCTGAGTTTTCCTCTTTTTTGGGACCCTATGGGCACAGGTGCTTCCTTTGGGGACTCAGCAGGCACAGATGCTATCTGTGGCTTTTTCTGCCTCCAATTTCTCCTCTGGTCCATGGCCCTTGTTGCATCAGAGAAACTTGAGTGCTGAACTTTCTCTGATGAATCCCTGAAGACTAGGGATGAGGTGAGGTCCTCTTTTTTAGCACTGGGAGAGTTCTGCTGCTTCCACTGCCTCGTGGTCTTCAGTTCTCCCTCCTCATATTTCCCATCTGAGAAGCCGGAGTGCTGGGAATGAGCCTTCTCAAATGCATCACTGAAGACCAGGGATGTGGGGCATGATGTTTCTCCTTCCTCCACTGTTTCCCACCACTGGTCTGAGATGAGGTCCTCATACTCAGGATACTCAGATATGGGGTCTGAAACTTCCATTATCACCCACCAGCGCCCCGCAGCAAGGGGCGTAGTGAGCTCATCTGACAATTCAGTAGATGAGGACTGCTCTGCACTCTCAGAAATGGTGGGAATGGTTGACATACTCGAAAATGAACTAGAAGTGAACAATACTTTTTACAACTTATATCTGTGAAACACTAGAAAGAGAAAGGGAAGAGATGATTTGAGTAAACATACAGTACAAGAACCTGAAAGCTTGTTGTCCTAAGCCCAACGTAAACTTATGTCGTCCGCATTCTGAAATTTTTGTCATGTAAAGTTCTACAGACATCTGTGTGTAGCCTGATTTTTGTGTTTGACCTCCTTAAAAATGCATTTAAAATGAACAATGAAGCTAAAAAAAGTTAATTGTTATTTTTTATCAGTTTCCCTACTAATGTGCATAACTCAGATGCACATAATGTAAATGTATATAGTAATTTTTTATTATGCCCGGTTGTCGAGTCAAATTTGATTGATTACACGAATCAGCTTAAAGCCAATAAGCTTTCAGTATCACTTCAGTGTCATCAGATCTGCTATCGTTATGTCAATGAAATATAAATTAACACAAATTATATATACTGATTTGATTTGATCATTTTTGATTTACATATCATCCTCTCATTTCCACACAAATCACCAGTGTAGCCTACCATGCCTATTTATTTATCTAAATATAGCTACAGCAAATCGAGACAATAACATTCCACAGTTTAGATTAAAGAAAAGAAAAGAAATTAAAAGATTAAAGAAAAGATTAAAATTCAGATCCCCAAACCCTGTGTAAAAAGCATACTCACACAATCGCCGACTCGCTACAAGAAGAATAAAGCCGCTGCACTGTTTATACTCACGATCATTATGACGTCACAGTCGACCACACGAGTTTGTGAGGGATGGGAGACCTAGGCTGTTTCGTTGTATTAAAAGTGAACATGCAATACAAAGAAATACTGACTTAGCTTTTTTAATTCATGATTGTTGTTGATACAAAAAATAGCGCTGTTTAATATTTATTTTTAGCATTTGCAGCTGGTGCATAAACAGGAGCAAAAGAAGCTGGCATACATTTTATTATTTAAGCACAGACCACTCAACCAAACTTAATCAACAGATTTTACAATAAAAGCCCATTTCTGAAACAGAATATAATTCACAAAAAAAGTTCCTGTTGGCTATCATTGTTTTTCTCTATTTATAACATTAAGCCAACATATCAAAAGAGGAAGAGTGTAAATATCGTATCGTAAATATCGTAAAGAGTCGTAAATATTACATGACTTACATTTTGCTCTATATATCGTCAACGAAAATAGTTCCAAATAAATCTATAAATCGTTGCACATCTTTGAGAAACAGTTTCCCTGACTGAAAACCTTCCATAGCCTAAGTTTAGTGGCTTGAGATGCTCTCTGAAGCGCAGACAGAGGAGTGAAACATAACGATGTTTCTTAAATGATTAAATAATAATATAAAAAAAACTTTTTTTTTCAGCTTTTAAACTATTATTTCCGTTATAATGTATTGATTGAAAAACAGAGATACAATTCTGATTTCAAACATAACGCCGAGTTTATGAAACTCAACGCTGATTAAGAAATAAACCGATGATGCAAATTAAAGGAGAACTCCGGTCAATTTTAACATTGAGCTCATTTTTTTGTAAATTTGGAGTGCTGTCAGTACAGAGAACAACGACAAAAATCGATGTTGCCTACACCGTGTTATCCTCTTTTTAAAATTTGCACCCTGTTGACTTCAATGGGGCAAGTTTTAAACCTTTTAGCCTCTTAACATCCTTGATGTGTCATTACAAGTGCCCAGCCATGTGAGTGATTCCTTTAGAGTGATCACGGGTGAATCTGACTGCAGTAGATGTGAAAGATATGAATAAAAATGATATTTATTCAGCCAGCGCTCATACCTGTATTTACATCCTGTTTTCGGTCAAAGTCCATAGTAATCGATTGTCGAGTTCACGCGCATTGGTTTAGTACCTATAATATATATATATTTTTTGCATTACATTAATGAGAATGGGATTATTTATTATTATTATGATATTGAGTTGGAAAGTTTTGGTGTGGAAATGTTCTATGAGGAAAGTAATGTCATAATGACTTTTTTTTTATCTTCCTAAAATAAGGCTTCATTTTCTTAATCAGTTTGATTTGTGGTGAAATATATGGAGAAAGTAAAACATTTTAAAATATGAATGAAACCTTTTGAAATGTCGATTTATTTTTCAATTTAGAAATACTTTTTGATTTATTTGTTTCTTACACTATTTTAAAACAAACACACACACACACACACACACACACACACACACACACACACACACACACACACACACACACACACACACACACACACACACACACACACACAAAAAAGAATTTCTTTTCCAGATTTGTTTGAATTAATTAATGTATAACTTATCCCGTCATTTTATATGTAAGTGTTACTCCTAGTTAAAAAAATCGGAACCAGTCAAGTTTCTTGGGATTCATCCAACTAGAAGAGTTCCAGAAGCACTGCAGAAGTTTCTATGGTTGGTAAACCTCCTCACTCACTCATCAGCTTTTGTTCTGTGTTCTGGTCCTCAGAGTGACGGCGTGGAACAGACCAACTACCTCGCTCAACACTACTGTCAAGAGGCCATCCGTCAGATCAGCCGCCTGAGGCCGTCGACCGAACGAGACGCTCTCATCCGACTGACCGAGCTGATGCTGCGCAGAGACAAGTGAAGCTGCACACAGACTCACACTCCGGCAGCTCCACCTCTGCAGGGTTTACCGTACTGTAATCGCAGAGCCCTGACCTCCGCCGACCTCTGTGAGAGGGGTCTCACTGGTACAGGAGGACTAACTCTGCGAGATCATTGTAATTCCAGGTGTAGCACAGATGTGCTACTGTCACGTGTGTGTGTATCCGTTACAGACGCTCTCTTAAACATCCGTCCACACTACGAAAGGCCAAACGTCTTTGATTCCACTGTAAGTGCTCAATAACAACCAAGGCCTTAAAGTTCACTGGCTATTTACTTAAATTAAAGAAAGTATTTTTTAAAGTAAACAGCCTGTTTGACTCTTTTTTTTTTTCTGATGAAAAAGAACATTACGTCATTTTTTTTCTCTTACACTCAAGACAGCATTTATTTGATCAATCAAAAATTAAATTTAATCCTTCTATTATATTCCTGTGAACAAAGCTGCATTTTCAGCATCATTACTCCAGTCTTCAGTGTCACATGATCCTTCAGAAATCATTCTAATATGATGATCAAGAAACATTTTTGATAGTTATCAATGTTGAAAACAGTATTTTATAACAATGTGAAAGTCTCTGCTGTCACTTTTGATCAATTTAATGCATCCTTGCTTGGATAAAAGTATACATTTCTCAACAATAAACGTTGACACCAAACTTTAGTTTGGCATGGAAAAAAATAAAATAAAGGTAATTATGACTTTTTAATAGAAACTCAGAATCGCGAGGAAAAAAGTCAGAATTGCGAGATCTAAACTCGATTCAGAGAAGAAAAAAATTAAGATAAGAAAACTCGCAATTCTTACTTTTTCCTAGCAATTCTGAGTCTCAATTGAGAAAGTCACAATTACCTTTATTTTTTTAATTCCATTGAGGAAACAAGTGTCCATATTGAACTGTATTGTATCATTAGTATTTCCACAAAAAAAGTTTAAATAATACTTATATTTCATGTTTTCTTGACAATTAGGAGATCACGTCTAATCCATAGAGGTGCAGAATCTCCACCAGTTTACAATTTAATGCCTGTCTAACAGTAATGGGTTAGTTCATTGCTATAGCAGATTAAACATTATTAATCCAAAACCTGTAAATCTCAGAAAACAGCTCATACAGTATATTTAGTCTGACCGTCAGAGGTCATGAACATTTTGACCCTTCTAATGTTGTAAAGACAATTATTTAGCTCTATTTTGTAGCATTTTATGAAATTCTGTGCTTGTATGGGATGATATAAATTCAAATATGGCTCTACATTCTTCTAAAAAAGTAACAAATAACCAAAAAAATGTTAAATGAATAGACCAAGGTTTTACATAGAATGATTTATTATAAAAGACTGTACAATTAAATTTCAATTAACATTATAAATACAAATTCTGGGCTGAGACGAGCTTCAGCACAGCTGGAATTCAGTTGAACACTTCAAATGTTTCAGTATGACAAAAAAAGTCTCAAGGCATTAGCTTTAAACTCCTGAAATGACTGACAGTGGTCAGAAATCTCTGTACTCGTTTCTCCTAAAACAGCTGAAAGAGTGAAAAATAGACAGAGAAAGGTGTGATTAATGCCAGACCTGAGTCGAGTAACTAGACCAGTTCAGACCGTACTGTACAACACGACACGCCAGTTACTTGTTACAGACCATGGCGCAAAAGAATGAGTCCAGCATTGTAAGAACTGTGATTTGTACTGATTAGAGACCTTTAGATACTTTACAGCTTACATATTCAAGCTATCTACATAGAATTCATGTTTGTTCATTGTAGCAAATACTCTAAAAAAATATTAACATGGAGGGAGACGTTGTTGAAACAAATGAAAAAGTTCTGTGCTTTGCATTCATTAACCAAATTAATAAAGAAATTGATATCGACGTTTCACTAAAGATTAGAGCATAAACATAAGTAGTCTACAAATGCCTATATTTAAAATAAAGTGTTCTGTAAATAATACACAGATGGAAGCTGAATGGAATTTAACGTTTAGGTTACGATACATATTTAGATTTTGTATGCATGCTTTACGTTAAGATTTTGATACACTTTGGGGCAATGGCATGGTGCTTTAAGATAAAACACTGAAATTAATTAGTTGATAAGATGAGTGATGGTTGACTTTCAGTTGGAAATGTCAAAAGAAAAAAGAAAACATGGTGACAATCATCTACTTTACATGTTCACATGATGTATTGACTGTTGAAGATAATGTGATTGACATTCACTACGGAAACCCCACAGGCTAACTTTCATTTTATGTACACTGACTTCCTCCATCCCGTTTGCCCACATCCACCCATCACCACAAAGCAAAGTTCATAGATTTTCATGATCCGCCATTTGTCAGGAACAAACACACGGTTTATACTGTGTTTGGGTATATATGATTAGGTCGAGGCCCGTCAGTCGGCGTAGTGCATGATGGACTCCACGTAGTTCCCGGGAAACAGACCCGTGACGCCGTTGCTCACTCCCTCGAACCAGCCGTCGTCGTTCTTCTTGATGATGTAGATGATGGCTCCTTCCATGAACGACAACTCGTCGTCCTTATCCTTGATGTAGTCGTAGATGGCAACCACTGCAAAGATGAACGTTATTAGTTATTAAAACAATAAGCCACATCAAGAGTGTTATTAGGTAACTATAATATGATCAAAGACACTAATGTTTAATAAATAGCTGTTTTAAAACGAGTATTATGAACCATATAAAAAAATACAAATAGTTACGTTAATAAAATAACAATAAAAATAAAATAATGTCACTACTAATCATTATTATTACTAATAATAATTAAAAAAAACTATTACATGTTGACTTAAAAATATAAATGTTACATACATAAAATAAACGAAACAATGGTAAACATTATTGTTAACCAATACAAATAAACATTAAAAAAAATATATAAATCATTGCATGTTGATTATTTAAAAAAACATAAATGTTACATATGTTAATAAATAAAATAAACAACAAATGGTAGATAAAACCAATTCTAATAATAAAACAATAAAGGTTATTTATGTTACATTCATAAAAATATAACATCCCTAGTTGACTATTATGACCAATATTTTATTTTTATTTTATTAACATATGTAACTATTTGTATTTTTTATAATGTTACTACTACTAATAATAATATTTAAAAAAATAAATCAATTACATGTTGATTTCAAAATATAAATGTAACGTATATATAAAATAAACAAAACAATGGTAAAAATTAATTGTTAACCAATAAAAATAAACAATAAAAATTATATATAAGATTAATAAAAATGTTAATAATAATAATAAACAATATATAAATCATTGCATTGTGATCATTTCAAAAATATAAATGTGACATGTTAATAAATAAAATAAACAACAAACGCTAAATAATAATACTAACTCTAATAATAAAACAATATAGGTTGTTACTTTACATGAATAAAGATTTGTTTCAGATTAAAGGAGAACTCCGGTCAATTTTAACATTGAGCTCATTTTTTTGTACATTTGGAGTGCTGTCAGTACAGAGAACAACGACAAAAATCGGTGTTGCCTACACCGTGTTATCCTCTTTTTAAAATTTGCACCCTGTTGACTTCAATGGGGCAAGTTTGAAACCTTTTAGCCTCTTAACATCCTTGATGTGTCATTACAAGTGCACAGCCAATGTGAGTGATTCCTTCAGAGTGAACACAGTGAGTCTGATTACAGTAGATGTGAAAGAAATGGATAAAAATTATGTTAATTCAGCCAGCGCTCATACCTGTATTTACATCCTGTTTTCGGTCGAAGTCCACAGTAGTCGATTGTCGAGTTCACGCGCGTGATAACCTATGAGTGTAAACTCGACAATCGACTACTTCGGACTTCGCCCGAAAACAGGAAATAAATACAGGTATGAGCGCTGGCTGAATTAACATCACTTTTATTCATTTCTTTCACATCTACTGCAGTCAGACTCACTGTGTTCACTCCGAAGGAATCACTCACATGGCTGGGCACTTGTAATGACACATCAAGGATGTTAAGAGGCTAAAAGGTTTAAAACTTGCCCCATTGAAGTCAACAGGGTGCAAATTTTAAAAAGAGGATAACACGGTGTAGGCAACACCGATTTTTGTCGTTGTTCTCTGTACTGACAGCACTCCAAATTTACAAAAAAATGAGCTCAATGTTAAAATTGACCGGAGTTCTCCTTTAATAAGGTAGATGAAAAACTTCACCCTTCTCCATGTAGATCTTAGGGGCCCACTGAGGGTCTCCGTCTGCATAGGGGTCACTGTACTGCACTACAGCTGCCTCTTCATCTTCATAGTCCACTGGAGGAGGAGGAGGAGGAGGGGGCGGAGCCTCGTCGAACATGGGGATGTCATCAGGGGGAGGGGGGGGCGGTGGAGTCGGGGTCTCTGCAACTGGACACGCGTCACACAACAGTCAGTCAAACGCATTAATAACACGGCTCCAGAGCGGGCATGCGCTTCAGACGCTCTCATGCAGGCCGGTTAGTAGACATGCAAATCACATGACCAACGGTGAATCTGCATAAACACTCGTGTCTGCGGGAGACGCTCACGACGGGCGCTGGATTACATACACACACACACACACATCTATGGATCTAGGGAGATTATTGTGTATGTATGAAGGAATGCACGGATATGAATACTTACCAGATTTAAAATGGAACAGAGAAGTGAAATTTAACAGTCAAATGATGGCAAAATTATGGAATATTGCACATAATAAATAGTATACACACACACACACACACACACCATACATTCAAACTAGAACGCCACTAAAGGGTGTATGCGGATTTGGGGGGGGGGGGGGGGGGGGGGGTTACAGCATGACTTACAGAATAATTTAAATAAGAGTTCTTATTTAAACTTCTTTGTTTAATTCATTTTGTATTGCGATTTCAGTTCGCTTTTAAACGTCTGGTTAGAAATAATGAAATTAATTTTATTCTATTGACAGAAGAGTTGGTATTGTTAACTAAAGCTAAAGGATTTAAAATTGTATTTATGAATTGGGGGTAAAAAGTATTAGATAAAAAACTTAAATGAAAATTAGAAATGTTGTCTTGGCCACAAACTGAAATAAGATTAAGTTGAAGAACTAAAATTACTGACAAAATAAATAAATAAATACAATAAATAATAATCCTGAAATAAAAGTAAATAAAAATAGTAAAAAAAAAAAAAAAAAAATTCAAAGCACATACAACTGCAAAAACACACTAAAAATAAAAAATGAAAACAAAAGTATAAAAATAAAAGCTATTATAAAATACTATAATAGTGTATAAATAATACTCAAATTAAAATTAAAAATTAAAAGTAGGTAGAAAGACAAGTTGTCAGCTTAATACAAATTAATAATTTTCCAGATAATATTTCATAAATTAGATTTGGCTTTAGTACAGTGACTTTAAAAAAATCAATTATTAAAAAAAAAATTATTCAATTATTTAACCAATTATATCATGTGATTGATGAGATTTCTTTAAATAGTAATAAAATATGATAATATTATTTATAATGACACCTAATATTTTTCTAAAACAACATACATAGTTCTTTATACATGAAAATATAATTCTGCCTTTATATTTGAGTGAAATCATATTGTGAATCATATTTTAGGGTCCTTTAAAGTGGTTGAAAACATTCCCTGTTTGAATTAGCTTTTTACACTATTATTTTTATATAATTGTTCTATATATTTAATATAAACATATACTTGCATGGCACATGAAACCAATATGAACTATACTTCATCAAACAATTACTTCCATTTTCCAAACTATCACTTCGACACAAAAAAAATAGCGAACTGACCAGAGGTTGTGCTCATAGTCGACAGTCTGGCTTTGTGAGACTACCTCAAAAACGCCTCACAGTACCAGAATGCATCATGAGAGGGCAGCAAAACACACTCTGTAGGCACTTTAAGACCAAACCTACAATGACAACTTCATCAACTCACAGTATCCTTCTTTCTGAACGATTCAGTGCACTCGAAGTGTCCTTGAGCTAAACGTCTGTCAGCAGTGTGTGAGTTAACCGATGCGGCTGCTCTGATGACTGGCGAAACATTGGGATAAAAGGTTTCAATCCTTCCCATGGTGCATCAGTGTGGTTCAGCCCTACCTTAAGCTTGCTGGGTACAAATCAAACAAAAAGCCATACACAAAAGTAGCCCGTGAAACAGTGTCCAATATCACACGCAGGGCAAGTGTATACGAGGCATGCTTTATCGGCATTGAATATAACCCAATGTAAAACAAACCGTAGAGCAAAACAGACTAAAAACAATGAGCGCCTTTCAAGTACAAAACGTTAAGTTCTTGCCCCAAACAGCCTAGTAAGCCTCTTTAAGGTTACATAAAGCAATAGACACTTATGTAAATGTGACACACTTTTTGTTTTCAGAAAACGCAGGCTTTAGGCGTTAGCAAAGGCTTTATTTCGATCTGTTGTAGTGAACTGAATTATACAATGGCAATGCGCATGCACTCTTTGACCGGCAGTCGCTACGCAGAATGAGCACTGACTACTTCACAAACAGATGGAGATGGAGATGGAGGCATGCAGTGAACCTCTAACACATCCACATGCTAGGGTGAGAAACGTGGCCGTCAGACTTACTGTTTTCCTGAACTCTGGCCACAAAACCTGTGAGTGGGATCTGTGGGGTGAGCTGGGGCATGGGTGGAGGAGGGGGGGCCATACACACTGAACACCACCCAACACACACACACACACACACACACACACACACACACACACACACACACACACACACACACACACACACACACACACACACACATACTTGTTTTTGCTACTGGGTGGGGACACATGACTACATGCAGCCTGGTGGGAACCACCCTTTCTGAGTGGTCTATAGACAAGGCAGAAACTGATCCACACTCCATTTACAACTGTTATAGCAGCTATCACTTGTAATCTTGAGGCTGAGCCCCAGAAGACTGACCTGAAATTTTACCAACTGCTGGGGACCCCGTCAGGTAGAAGGTCCTGGAGGGGACCTGTGACGTAATGTTTTCATATGCTAATTAATGACATCACTGTGTGTGTTTAAAAGGTTACCAATGGGGACCTCACCCCAAACTTCTTAAATTAACATCATACAGATCAACAGGTGCTCCCAGCTACCACTAAGGTTGCCAACCAGTCCGTACTAACCGGGATATCCCGTATTTTGGGCTTAATTTGTGTCCTGTATGTGCCCTCCCTTGACTGCTAACCAGTGACTGATAAAACTGCAGAAGTGCTGATCACTACACCTGTCATCATGCAGTCACAGCCACCCTCATGCAGAATACTTTATCAAAATCAGAATTGTTATCATAACTGTTTGAGGAAGGCTGTATAATCCACTGACAACTTCTCGCTCCCACCTCACTGTAAGCGATGTTTGCGCTAAGACCAATTCTGCCTGTATTCATTTTAGGAAATCAGTTTTGGCAAATACAAACAATGTGATTATTTTTCTTGAGTACAACATCCAGCCGTGCAAGAAAACATGCAATCTACGTTGGACGCGATTAATAAGGTAAGCCATCTTTCACTAATGTTGTAAAATGGAAAGAGAGAGAAAGAAATAACATTTGAGTTGCATATTCTTTTCCTTGGACCTTAATCTTGAATATAAGCACAACTGTTCCATATTTTTCGTTTCTGCAGTAGGCAAACCTAGCTACCACTAATCACATCCGTATTGCAAATACATTCAAATCCAAATCAATTGCATTCAAATAAATTGTTCTTTGACAAAAGTAGTTCTGACTAAACTTTATTTGTCATTTCTCTTATTTGACAAACATTTTGGCTTTGTGCAGCAGTTGAACAGTAGAAATATTGAACACATTTGACTAAAGTTCTTTTGTCTAAACCGACAATAAAGTTTTTGCAAAAACAAATTATTCCATTTTTTTTTAATTTTCAAAAATCATGTTGTGGTGTTAGTTAACTATTTCTTTAACCTAGTCAGAATAACCCAACTCTAGTTTGACACATTAATTGTAATGCACAATGGATTTTTTTTCATTGTGCATTCCAATTAATGTGTCAAACTATAGTTGGGTTATTTTTGTTGGGTTACATGATTTTTGAAAGTTGTCAAAAACAGAGTTATGTTTTTCAAATATACTCTTCAGGTTAAACTCAATTTTCCTTATAACAATTTTTTTTTCAGGAGAAGAGAAGAGAAGAGAAGAGAAGAGAAGAGAAGAGAAGAGAAGAGAAGAGAAGAGAAGAGAAGAGAAGAGAAGAGAAGTCCAAATGCAAAAACTTTAAAGAGATCTCACTGTACAAATACAAGTGCAAAAACTTCTCGAACAAAAACAGCAAAAAATGATCTTTTAGCACCTAGTGCTTGACTTTCCTGAACAAGAAAAACTGACCTGAGACATGATTATTTATTTTTTCTTTTCTCACATTCCCTCTTGAATGCTGCGATTCGGTTCTTGATATAGAACTTGACTGATTCCCAGGTTCTGTGTTTGAGTAATACCGGCGCTGACCTGATGCAGTCTTCACACTGCCTTTTCCCCGGTACCCTGCCAGATGTGATGCAGTCCAATAATTTGTTCTCGACTGCCTTCACCTCCTCTTCTGTCCACTTTCTTTTTGGGCATCTTGACACACCTAAAAATGACAGTAATTTTACCTCAACTTTCAAGAGACAGTGTTTCACCTTACCTTAAAAGGCTGAGTGTAGAGTAAAAAACAGAGGTAATGTACACTAGAACATCTGCATTCAATACCAAGTAGAGGAGTACCAGACATTACTCTTGAGACCTATGAGATTTTACTTTCTGTACAATGTAGCTCCTAGCTAGGTCACCAAGACATAGGTTAATAACAAGAAAATTGTACATTTAACTAGATTAACAGGAGCACTTTAAAACAATCTCCATCACAGATTTTTGAAAATGTGTAATGTAGCTGTATGTGAATGTATACTGACCACACATCATCAATAAAGAAAAAGTTGACTCTGTTTAAGTCGTTTTTAGACTGAATCCTATTTCGCAAAGTTCAGAGGCCACAAGGTAACAAATTCGCATAATGTCTGCCTACGTTCTGCATGGACATCCCACAAAAACTTAAAGCCCCAGACACTATGGGTGCTTGTCAATATCATTCCTCGTTTCCTCGGTCCTCCGTTCTCCATCCTATGACCCAGAAACCAATCGAGTTCAGCCATCTTGTAGGACATCTCAATTCTCTAATTGCACCGCGAGGATCGAGGAGTGAGGAGGCTTCCTGAGGAGTCTTGAGCGAGGATACGTGGGTTTATCCTATGCGGAAGTGTTTTATCGACTAAACGTGACACACTCCTCCCCCTTCAGATATAGTAATTTACCTTTATATTTTCCCTTTGCAGTGTAAATAATGTCATATATTTAAACTGTGCATCTTGCTTTGTTAATAATTATTATGAATGCCTTAAATAACTAACTTTAACAACATATGGGCAGATCCCTTTAGCGCAGCTGATGACGCTTTGAAGTGACGCTTGAGTGGTCAAGAATATTCCAATATTCCTCCTTTGATTCCTCCGTCCTCATTTCCTTTCCTTAAATCCTTCTCTCGCGAGGAAAGGAAGCAAGGAAAGGGAACGAGGATGCAAAAATAAGAAATGAAAAGCACCCTAGAACTCATTTGTGTGGATAACCAATCACAACAGACTGGGCTGTCTAACCAATCAGAGAGCAGAGCAAGTTAGCAGTGCAGTCCTAACTCTTTACCTGAACTTGAAGGACTCTCTCTCTCCTTTGCCGAGAAGGAACATTCTTCTGGAAGATAAAACAAATAACCATTTCAAAATTTTGCTACACTGTAAACAAAAGCTTCAATAATGATGATTATTAATCATCATTATTGAAAAGAAAAGGTTCCAAAAGAAAAGGTTTGACTTTACCTGTAGATGATGAAGGGGCCTGATGACTCGAAGACTTGCTGCCAACTGAAGATTTCTCTGAAGGGAAGAAAATAAGACTTAAGAACTTTACACCATTATTAGCATCAGACAATGGGATAGTGACCCCCGACATTATCTTCTCAACTTTAAACTAAGAACTAAGGAAAGGTTTTGAGCAGGGGAGTTGCCAAAGCCTGCTTGAATGCTGTAGGAAATGTTCCAGAAAAAAATGAAACATCACGTGTGATTGTTGTCACAATGGTAAAAGTTATGGCTAGTAAGAATGGGGTCCAGAGGACATGCAGTAGGATGGGCACAAATCAGTGAGCAAATGATGGAAGTGATGAGCAGGGAACTAGTTACTAACGGTTGCCCTTTTTTTCAGTCAAGAAAAAAAAAAGCAATTACTACTTTCAGATGGTGCCAATCACCCATGGGTGAGGCTGGTTGAGTGAGCAGGTTTGGTGAATAGAGGACAGTCTGTCCACACATAGCTCTGTCCAGAGCCCAGTGTAGAGCAGAGGTGACCAGTGAGAAGTGGGTGGGAGACAGGATTAGGGTTGGGAATCGAAAATCGATTCCGATTCTGAAATCGGATACTTAAGATAAAGAATCGGATACTTATTATAAAATTAAAATTTCGATTCCTCGTTTCGATTCCTGGGTGCATTTTTTCATCTAGTGATCTGCCAGGACCTTATGTGGTAATGCAAACATCAGTCTACAAGATAAATCGCATTTTATAATGGATGGAGGTGGATCTTGTAAGGGTCAGTGGTGTTTATGCACATATCATAAACAGATTTATAATGTATTTACTGTATTTTTCATTGTTTATTTTATAATAAATACAAACAGTAGATATTCAGTCACTTAAGAAAGAGTACTATGAAGTTGTGAAGAATGTCTGAATTAAATAATTGAGGTGCTTAAAATCTGTGTATGGATATACATGTTAAAAAGTTAGAGCAGAGGGTTTTCTTTTAAATTCAAAAGTATAGCTTTAATTTAAAGTCTGTTTGATTTTTTTTTATAACATGCAGGAGAAAAATAAAAAAGGCAAAACAAATGTTTTAGTTAATAAAAAAGGTTAAAAAATAAACACCTTTAGAGGAAATGTCAGGCATAGGGGGCCATAAACACATTAGTTTGGTTGTGCTTTATCTTACAGTAGTCTGTGATTAAGTAAGCTCAATTTATTTAAAGGTTTGCTTTTTTTTTTCCATAGACTTTTGTGACTTTTCATAAATTCTGTACTCTGTAGCATGCCCTTCTCAATGTAAATAAACATGCACGTTGCACAACATAAATTTGTGTTTATAAAGCATTACATTGTATTTATTTATTTTTTTAAATGGTTTGAGTGACGCATGTGCGTAAGGAATTAAAAGCAAGCAGAATACAAGTGTTTTCAAAAGCTAACTCAGTTTTTAAAACCAAGCTCAGAATCAATAAATAAATTGATTTGTTGAAGAGAGAATTGCAATGAAATGATTTTTAGTTCAGTTCAACAGTTGTCTTTATGATATTGAATTTTAAATATTGAATAAGAGCAAGTTACAAATTAACAACACTAATGTAATGAAACTAAGGTTTCATATTAATCATATACTACGTAGTGTTTTATATTAAAAGAAAAACAAATGTTAATTTAATTGAGTTTCCTGTATCACAGGCCACTGTCAGATAAAGCGCAACCAAACTGATGTTTGTTTTACGGTGTGTATCGGTGGTGTCATCTCCAGCAGGAGCGGAAAAGGGGCATTATGAAATGAACACTTACCACTGATTTCTTTGTAAACAGTGATTGTTTGGCTAGGAGCTTGGGAACATCTGAAGACACAGAACTGTCTGGATTTTCCTTTGAATCCGCCTGTTCAGGATAACAGAAATAGTCAGTTGTCAAATTCTTACGATAACTCTGAATTAAAAAATACATAAATAAGTGTTTTACCAAGGATCCTGTTTCACACATCTGTTGTAAGTTAAGTATGTCCTGCTTGAGGGGAGATGGGACCTGATCATCTGGGGCCTGGGAGGGCATGGTGGGACAAACACTTGATGTTTCTTTTGCCTGAAATAAGAATCGAAAGCACAACTGTAATCATACAAATAATTTAGTCTCACTTTGCAGCTTCACATGCTTTAAGAAGTGTATAGTGGACGTGATATATGATTTTATTTGATATTTAATTGTCTGTCTTAAAGCTATGTCGACAATAGTTTTGTACATATGTTCATATAATCAAAAACAAAATATTTTACATATGAACAAAATTTCTTAACAATACGACGTGAACAACTTAACCGCAATATTATACAGACTAATGTGTCCAATGATTTAGGCTACTTCCATACATGAAATGTTAAAGTAGGTAAATTAAAAATAAGATCAAATAATAAAATTAAAATCACCTTCTGTCTAGCTGTTTGTCTCCTGGCACACTCATCATGATGCTTTCTCAGTCTCGTGATGCGACGCTCAAACCTGCTGTTGCTTCGGTTGGGTTTATCTGGTCTGTGCCAAAGGCAAAATAAAATCGTTAACACATACTGTACACCTCATTAACTCACAATTAGGCCACATGTGCACATACGCACAGATGTGCCTTCAGGTTAATCTTTTCAAATAGACCTATTACAGTACGGTCAGACTGCACTAACATTTATGTACTCGGTACATGACCGTGGTAAAGTTAGTTTGATGTTTGACATTCATTAGACATTCGGTTTCATACCAATTAAACTGTTTGCGGCCTTTATGTTTTTAGCTCAAATTTAGTCAGATGGACATAAATATATGTCCTTTATGTTGCACAAGGCTTAATTTAAAAAAAAAAAAAAAAAAAAAAAAAAAGAATTAACCATCTAACTTAATTAAACAATTAAACTACATGACATTATACTATAAAACCAATACTAAAATGTTCAGAAAAACTTCCCTGTAAATGCACAAGACTCTGTTTTTGGAATTAGCACTTTATGGGTTTTATAATAATTTTACAACTTTTAATGTATAAAATAATATTAATTAATTAAACAACAGACAGCTCCTTTTGAGATAAAGGTATCAAATCAACTGTAAAAAGCTCTAAATATTATCCCCTGTCATGCACAAAGCTTTTTTTTTTTTTTTTCAGAATATTCCTTTGTTTTTATATACAGTACTGAATCTGTATTTTTGATATTTAACATACTGTGCCCACTTAAAATATAAAGTATTTTTTACAGTTGATAAATTATAAAATAATGTTTGTACTTTTTTTGTTGTTACTTTTATACATAAAGGTATGCCTCAGTGACAGCTCTGTACCTTTTATGTGAGAGTGTAGGAGCCTAATAAATAAATGTAATTTAAATTAATAAAAAAAAAGAGGTAACACTTAGAAGCTTTTGCATCTCAGCTCTTCACATACATGTAACCCATTTAAATCCAATAAATTCACCAATTTTGGCCTGAATGTAGCAATAAAGTGAAAATTCCATATTAGTATATTTGTAATCATATTTTGTAATTGCAATTTTTACCTTTCTTATTGTTGTATTATATTTTTATTTTATTTTATTTCATTTGAATTGTTGTTTTGAAACCTTTATTTCAAACTGTGTCAGAGTTTAATGAAATTAAGTGGGTACAGAATATTAAACATCAAAAATACAGTTTCAGTACTGTATATAAAAACAATAAAGGATTCTGAAAAAAAAAACAAGTCTTGTGCATGACAGGTGATAATATTTAGAGATTTTTACAGTTATTTGATACCTTTATCTCAAACTGTGTCAGAGTTTAATGAATTTAAGTGGGTAACGTATATTAAACATCAAAAATAGTTTCAGTACTGTATAAAAACAATAAAGGGATTTTCTGAACAAATAAGCCTTGTGCATGACAGGAGATAATATTTAGAGATTTTTTACAGTTGATTTGATACCTTTATCTCAAAAGGTGCTAGTGAAGTTATATTAGGCTATTTCATACATTAAAAAGTGTAAAATTATTATAAATTAATAATTAAGGTTAATTTATTTATTTATTTTTAATTAAGCCTTGTGCAACATAAAGGACATATATTTAACGTTATGTCCATCTGACTAAATTTGAGCTAAAAACAAAGGCCGCAAACAGTTTAATTGGTATGAAACCGAATGTCTAATGAATGTCAAACATCAAACTAACTTTACCACGGTACATTGCTGCCTAAAACTATTATTTTACCGAATAATCATGCAAATCCGAACGTAAATTACCACAAACCAACACGCTTGTTAGTTATAACCTTGGCCCGGCTAATTGCCTAATGACACCTTAATTAGAAGCAGTACTTTACTCTGTTTAATGATCTACCTCATCATAGTACGACTATAAACAGAATTCAAATTTACCATGATATTAATTTTTCTATTACAAGTCTTACCTTAATTTGTCCATGATGCGTCCGTAGATGTTGTCCGCGTCGTCGTCGTCTCAAAATGGCTGGTAATTGATTCCGCGCACTTCAGCTAGTTATGAATAAAGATGGCTGCCGCGCGATCGCAGACGAGAGGGGGAGGGGTGGTCGCGATGGGGACTGGCTATGTCCGGTGAACACACACTTCTGGAGATTTCCATCAGGCAGCTAGGCTACTGACGCTCTGTCGTCGGTGCTCTTTTGTTTACACCCTTACATTGGCAAGTTGATTATGTTCAGGGATTAGTAGCATTTCAAATATATGTATTTAAAATACAAAATACTATTTTGTTTTTAAATAACTTATTTTAATTTAAATACATTTAAACTTACTATTTTTGTATTGTCAAAATATTAAATGTATTTAAATACAAATGACATTTTTCTAAAGATACTTAAAAGCTACAAATTACAAGTTGAAGCATATTTAAAATACATGTAAATACCAAGATTAAATATAGGCCTATTTACACGCAAAAGCATTTAAAAACAAAATAGTAATTTGCATTTCAAATAAATGTATTTGAAATACTGCCCAGCTCTGATTATGTTTTATGCCTGATCCAAAACAAGGCAATGAGATCTGTGATCTTTTGCATACATTCCTTTTTCAAAATTGGAAAAAAAAGTTGGATTTTATTTTTATTCAAATTTGTATTTTTAAATGTTATGCTGAATACCAAAATTTAAATAGATTTAAATCAATTTAAACTATACATTTTATGGACACAAAATATTGTTTTTATATTTCATGACATGGGCCCTGCAGAACACCTCAATAACACAATGGCCCGGTTTCACAGACAGGGCTTAGACTAAGCCAGGATTAGACCATAGATCAATTAGGACATTTAAGTAATTTTTATAAACATGCTTAGAAAAAAACATTACCGATGTGCATCTTAAAACTAAAAAGGCACTGATATATTTTTAAGATCAGTCAGTGCAAGTTTATTTCAGTGGAAACAGCTCAGACTTACATTTTAGTCTAGGACTAGTCTTAAGCCCTGTCTGTGAAACCAGGGGTATGACTGTACCCTCCTGCTCCTGTAAAACAGTCGGATACACAAGCCAAATACTGTCACTATACTGAACCCAACATCCCCTGCAGCCATGTGGAACTCTCTTAAAAGCACTTAATGTGAAAATGCTTAGGCCCGGTTTCATAGACGTTACTGAGCTTAAGCCAGGACTAGGCCTTAGTTAAATTAAGATATTTAGGCAACTTTTACAAGAATGAAACATTACTGGTATCTTGATATAGAACTATGACACTGACGTATTTTAAGATGCAAGATATTTTCAGTTGAGACGGCTCAAACATGCATTTTAGTCTGGGACTGACTTAAAGGAATAGTTACCTAAAAATGAAAATTCTGTCATCATTTACTCTCCCTCGAGTAGTTCCAAACTTGTATGAATTTATTTGTTCTGCCCGACACAAGGGAAGATAATTTGAAGAAAGTTTGTAAGCAGGCTGTTTGGGTCACCACTTCTGTATTAGAAAAAAAAAAAAAGGCCTACTATTTGCAGGTCTTCAAATTTGGAAATTAAAACCCCAGATGAATACTACCACAACATATCACACCGTGTCATTATTTATTTATCAAAAATAAAACCAAAAGACGTGTGACAAAGTTAGGACACTGTTAACATTAACGGATGACCAGGAAGTGAGCACCACTATAAAAGCAGATGTTCAGGCAGTTTGAGTGTCTGGAGCCTTCAGGTGTGTGCACTGTCAGCTCTGTCAGCTTGGACATTTTCTAGAGTCCTAGTTGTTCCAATCGTCTTCCATTATGGATAATGCTTCTGTCAACCTTCAATGCAGCAGATTTGTTTCTGAACTCTTCCCTAGATCATTGCCTTAACGCAAGTCTGTCACTGAGCTCTACAGGCAGTTATCTTGGTTTTTGCTCTGATATGCATTTTCAGCTGTTAGACCTTTTCTGAGAGGTGTGTGCCTTTCTAAATCAGACTCATTCAAATGAATTTGCCACAGTTTAACTTCACTCCAAGTGTAGGAACATCGAGAAGCAATATGGATGCTCCTGAGATAAATTTCCAGTGTCCCAGAAAAGGGTACTTTTTACATACTTATGCAGCGGGATCTTTTCAGTTTTTTATTTCCAATAAATTTGCAAAGTTGTTACAAACCTGTTTTGTGCTTTGTCATTATGGTGTTTGAGACGTAGATTGATATGGAAAAAAAAAAGTAATTTAAAGCAGTTTAACATAAGGCTGCAACAAAACAAAATGTGGAAAAAAAAATGAAGGGGTATGAATAATTTCGCAAGGCACTGTATATTAGAATAGAGTTGATCTCATTCATTTCCGCTGGCCAAAAAATATTTTGACTGTTTTAAACAATTCAAATTAAAGTAACTTTATGAAGTTTTATGATAAGGTGTTAGCTATTTTAGTGTAAAAACGAATAGGCCTATATATTGCAGTGTGAATATACTGTAATTGTCTGACTCTGCGGCGGCTGCAAAACGCATTCTCATCCCCAAATCGTCACTTTCAAACATTCTTCAATATCCGACGCACAAAGCACCCTTTAGCGTCCATATGAGACGCTTCGGTTATGGGTAGGTTTAGGTCTGTGGTAGGGTTATGCGTCTCATATGGACGCTAAAGGGTGCTTTGTGCGTCGGATATTGAAGAAATTTTGAAAGCGTCAGTATATGACGACTTGGGATGAGAACGGGCTGGCGTATCACAAAGTGTTTTAAAAAGGAAATGTGCAAATCTTACCATTTTCAAAGACAGTAGCATTATTCATAATGTTGTGGAGATGCCTTCACACATCAATAGCACTTTTATGCAGCTGTGGTTGTACAGTAAGCTATTATCATTGGTCCTTGTATTCATTGATACCGGACAATGGACCATTTGACCACCGAATCTAGCAGTATCCACCTTAATATCGAAATAAGTGTGGAATATTGACCATTGTTCTCACTAAAAAGTATGTTCTCATAACATAAGATGTGCAGTTTAGAATAAAGATGAATTATTGTGCATCTACAACACTCCTTGCTGTCATTAAAAGAGGAAAAGTGATCAAGCTCATCCACTACAGTATGTATAGGCTATGTCTAAATTCATAGAATTTTGATTTAATTAAAAAAATTCATAGATTTTTTTATTTAATGTAAATATGTATATTGACATGAAAACAGATGCTTACAAATTTTTTCATTACTTTTCTCACTTCTGGAAAAGTCTACATGCATTACACCAATATAATTATATTGTTATATCTAACAATATAATTTATACTATTTTTTAATTATTAAATAATATTGTTTAAGGGAAATAATATTGTTTTAAATTAGCTGGTATATTTTATTAATCATTGTTAAAATAAAACAACATTTTCCATTTTTAATTTGTGGTTTAAAAAAGGAATGAATGCAAACGTATAAGGACCCACTGATTATGTCAGAGATCACAGAAGATAAAGATCACAGAAGAAACACCTAAGATATTGCATTTGAATATGTTTAAACATGTCAGAGCATATTAAAAAAAAAAAAAAAACACACACACAGTTGTTCCAATGTTGACCACAGGGGGCGCTCTCTCAAACACACTTTATACACAGACACAATTTTTTTCCGATAAACCGACCCCGTAGGGACCAATTGGCATTTCGAGGGAAACACTGCCACCTATGTTAAAATGGCCATTTCTATCGTTTTCAATGGGTGTGCCTGTGGGGACCTGGAATCAGGTCCCCACCGCTCATGAGGTCCCCACGGGTTTGGTGTGCAAACAGGTCCAAGTCCCAACCGGGATATAAAAACAAGTACACACACACACACACACACACACACACACACACACACACACACACACACACACACACACACACACACACACACACACAAAAAGAGCAGGAGAGACCAAGAGGAAAGAGGAAAAAAAAAAAGCAGGAAGATAAAGAAAACATCAGTCCCACATAATAAAGGTGGGGAAGAGTAGTCCTATAGGAATAGGAGCCCTATATAGATATAGAGAGACTGAACATGACATTCTCTCTGGTAATTTGATATCAAATAACAAATTGGCAGCATTCTCATACCTTTTGACCAAAGAATATCTTGCTCTTCATTAACACTTTAAGCTGTAGTTATATCAATATCACAATTCTCATTTAAGATTGTTTTAATCTCCATGTTTTTTTCCAGGACTGAATGTTTCAATTTAAAACATTTAAAGTAAAAAAAAAAAAAAAAAGTCCAGATATTTTTAGGTTTTCCAGATAAAATAGCATTTGAATAATTTTTGCAAAAGTTATTTCATTGCAAAGTAGTATTCAGAAGAAGAAAAAGTCAAAAGGCCTTTACTTTGCAGTGAAAAAAACATAAATAAATAAATAAATATTGTGTATCATAATAAAACCTTCTGTTCAAAAGTTTGGGTCGGTAAGATTTTTCGCTTATGCTCATTAAGTCTGCATTTATTTGATCAAAATAATAATAATTATAAAATAAATATTATAATAATATTACTCAAATTTAAAATAACTTTTTTTGTATCTTAAAATGTAATTTATTCTTGCAATGCAAAGCTGTATTTTCAGCATCATTACTCCAGTCCTCAGTGTCACATGATCCTTCAGAAATCATAATAATATGCTGATTTACTGCTCAAGGAACATTTCTGATTATTATTTATCAATGATAAAAACAATTGTGCTATTTAATATTTTTGCGATGCATTGTGATAAATGTTTTCAGTATTCTTTAATGAATAGAACATACAGAAGAGCAGCATTTATCTGAAAATCTTTTGTAACAAATGTCCTTACTGTCATTTTTTTTATTGCATTTAATCCTTGTTAATTAAAAGTATGAATTTATTTAAAAAAAAAAATCGTACTGACCTCAAACTTTTGGAACGGTGGTGAATATCATCATCAACCACAATATAAAAAGTTGTGATAAAATTGTTCTTAACACTTGTTAAACACTTCTTAAAACAAAAAAACAAAACAGCTAGACGAAAGTACCATAACAAACTAAACCCACTGTCCCCATTGTGACAGATGATTGTGATTAGACGGTGTGATTAGTTCATTAAATAGAGCAGTTAGTTAAATGAGAAGGATTTTCCCCTGAATGCATGAATGATGTGCGATTCATTCACGTCCGATGCCGATTTAACCGTCACTCACTCTAATGCTCATGGACATCTGACAGTGGGATTTCAAATCTCACACTAAATCTCCATTCATAAACAGGTGGCCACGGGCCCTGTGCTCTCACGAATCATAAATCTGAGGCTTTTCCGCTCTTAATGACATTAGTGTGTACGTCCGCACACCTGTGGGAAGAGACAGGCTGTTCCCTTCTCCACAGACGGGACGAGCTTAAAAATAACTGCCTTTTATGATGCATGGATATGGCTTTCCACTTGCTATTGCTGAATTTAAACTGTCAAGTGCGTGATTCAATTTGATGTGAGTCTGAACGTGTCTGTATATTCGTGCAGCGTTCTTCGTGTCTTACTTGCGTTTGTGCCCCCGTTAACGTGCGGCTGCTGCAGGGAGAACTGGGAAGACACGGACGGGGCTCGGCGGTACGTTCCCGTGGCGGAAACCATGGAGACGGAGGACGAGGTGTTGGAGTTGTGTCGGGAGATCTGCCGAGATATCGTGCCGAACTGGGACATGGGGATTGGCCCGAGACCCGGCCCAGCAGCCACCGCTGTTAGTGCCCACAGGAGAGGGTACAGAGACAGGAGAAAGTCCAGGAGTGGACAGTGAATTACAGCAGGCAACACAAGATTCCCAACATTGAATAGTTTAACAGATTCATTTGAGGAAATAACTAATAGGCAGAAGAGTGAATCCAACGAAACATGTCACATTTCCAGGTCACATTAGTGTTGGGCGATATGCTCCATTTTCATATCGTCCTATCGTCAGCCTGTGAGATCGGCGATACACGATATTATCATGAGGGGGGCGGGGCTTACTTATTTGATTATTAACTTGCTTATTTACTCATCAATTTGCTTGTTTTATTACTTCGTTTTAAATATGATAATCTTTTTCTATTTTGCTAGCAAAGGTGGAGAGTTTATTAATAGGCTAAATCAGGTTATTTCCCGGTATAGTGAGGTAAAAAAAAGATCCTAATCATTCTTGTATCTGACTCTGAGTATTTCAACATGTCAGTGGGAAATTTACGGACACATATTATGCCGTTACAGATGCAGCATTTTGACTGTAGGCTACTTCTGCACGAGATGAGAACACGTTTTAATTTCTTGGGTCAAGAAAGAGTCGGAGTCTGCGATATATGTCCTCCTACCAGTGCTCTCTCTGTCTGGATGCACTTCACTTATGCGCACCGCACTTCAATAAGCCCAAATAACAAGGGTTTTAAATGCCGGGAGAAATCAGAGGCAAATATCTAAAAGTCGATCGGTTATACTTAAACTTATGACTCTGATAAAGGAAAACGGATAATGCGTTTACATGACCACATGCATTGTCAGTTTATTCAGCATAATCGAGTTAATAACGTGCACGTAAACGCGCTCATTCCCTAAAAAATTGAAAGCAGAAACGGACTGAGCTTTCGCTGCATTAACGGCGCGTTCTCTCAGAGACGACGGTGGATATAACGGTACAGCAACTATCTTAATTTACTGGCTTAATATTTCTCTTGTGGACTTACATTATTGACAGTGAAAAAATTAGAAAAATATTTCTTGTTAAACAAGTGTTTGAAGTTGCTTTTGATTTTCACAGATGGCAGAGTTTCACAGATGCTTCGTGAACTAAAGACTTTTATTAGGCCTAGGCGGCCTATATAATTTTATTGATATTATTATTATTATCATTAATATTTTGTAATTGTATTGTTTTTAGTGTTATTAGTGTCATTAAATATTTTGTTAATGTGCTATGGAAACAAAATACTGACGAACAACGATGCCGCGTCTTCATCTTGGCTCTGTATAAGAATGATGCGTCAGTTAAAACAAGCACTCTTGACAATTTGTGAATGGATCACAATTAAATTTTGTTGTGGGATGTAGTTTTTTTAGTCTGTTTTAAAAAACATTTTCTTTGAGGAGTCCTCATACACGCGTGTCGGTGATGTCGCAAGTGTGGTTATGTGGTGATTTGTCACAAGTGTGGTTATGTGGTGATGTCGCAAGCATAGGCGTCGATTTCGGGGGGGACGGGGGGGACGCGTACCCACCAGATTTCGTCATGAGTAATTTTGTACCCACCACTTTTAACTTCCGATTTTTTTTTACCGTTTTCAGTGGTTGTGAGGATCAATATGAGAGAGAAATTTGGTAATCATTGTTTGACCCAACAAAAAAACATTATAATATTCATTTTATTTTATTTTCCGTGTTCCGCATTTATGAGGGAAAAAACAATGTGTCAGTTCTCAGTTACGGACGTGAGCGCTCTGAAAGCGGCACTAAAAGATTAAGCACTAATTTTAATCAATGTTTCATGAACCAATTGCCTGGATTTAATAAAGGAAGTAAATAGGAAGTAAATATAGCAGAATCACGACATGGAGGCGCCGGCGAGTGAACTGGAGTTAGTCTCATAAATGAACCGAAACTCAGTGTATAATGCACATTCACATTCACAGCGTATTAGACGCAGTCATATTCATTACTTTTACTGGTTCTTTGTGGCAAGCTTTATGCGTGGTCGTGCGCTTGAGTGCGGCTATATTACGTAAGCTCATTATCCTGTAGGCTATATAAGTAATTAAATTAATATAAAGGGGCGGTTTGTCCACGAATGACTTAAATGAACAACTAGCCTACTAGTCGACTAGGGAAAAAAACTTTTAGTCGGAAGCAGCCCTTATTCCACATATTTTCGAACCAGGCAACAGGACATCTGGGTTGAGCGAGCGACCCTGCGGAATGAACGAGCGGAGCGGAATATTCAGAAATGCGCTCACCACTCACGAGCTCTGATCGGAACAAACCCGAACCTCACTATCTGCTGAACTTGCGCAGAAACATCAAAGTATAACCAGCTTTTTAAAATGGTTTTTAAAACTAAACACTAGTTTAGCACAAATTATGAGCTTATTGGCGATTTTTTTATAATTATTGACAAAATTATATTATAGTAAAAGTTTTTTTTTTTTTTTTTTTTTAAGTTTTAGGTGGGCCTGTTGAAAAGTGGGGCCGTGCCTGAGCTACAGGACATCGTCTTTCAAAACATAACCTGCGCGAAAGAGAGAAAAAAAATGAATGCGTCATTGTACCCAGCACTTCTGAAAATGCACTTCCGAATGCGTCTCTGTCCCAGCACATTTCAAACCAAACTGACGCCCATGGTCGCAAGTGTGGTTATGTGGTGATGTCGTTATGAATTTAGGCAAGGCAAATATAATTGTAGTTCCTAATTAATTTAATAACAATACTAGCTTCATAATAATAATAATGATTTAATACATTAATGGGAAAACGAGCCAATTATCGTATTGATATCGTCAAAGGCATCTGCCAGCAGCGATATCTCTGACTATCGTCGATACACGATACTATCGTCTATCGGCACAACCCTAGGTCACATTTTATACTTTTCATACTTTTTATAGTGCTGTGAAATCGATTAAATCGAGATTAAAGGGACAGTTCACCCAAAAAAAGAAAATTCTGTCATAATTTACTCTCAAGTTCAAGAGAGGCCTATCAACTGTTTGGTTACCCATATTGTTCAAAATATCCTTTTTTGTCTGTTTAGCAGAAGAAAAAAATTCATACAGGTTTGAAACAACTTGAGGGTGAGTAAATGAGTTTAATTTTTGGGTGAACTATCACTTTAAATCACATCTAACAATTGTTTATGCGTGTATAAATAAATAAATAAAATAAATGTGTGTGTGTGTATCTATGTATGTATGTATGTACATACATATATAAACTATATAACTATAATATATATATATATATACACATATATAAACTATATAACTAACTATAACTAACTATATATAACTATATATAACTATATATAACTATATATATATATATATATATATATATATAAACTATATATATATATATATAAACTATATATATATATATATATATATATATATATATATATATATATATATATATATATATATATACTACTTAAATAGAACAAACCAAAAAGTAGATTTATAAAACATTATACTAATTTAAATAGTTTTAAAAAGTTTTCGTTTTTATTATATTACTGTATTACAGTATGAGAATTTAATGAGAATCTTCATAGAAATCAATGAGAAACGCAAAAGTGATTACATTTTATATAATATTTCTTTTGATTTTTGGTTTAAATATGACCAGGACATGTTTCATCAGATTCACAAAGAAAACCTAGGCTTGAGAAACCCAACATTAGATGAAAACTCAGAAAACTCACAGCCATTTTACATTAATAACTACAAACAATGGCAATGTAATTATACAACACTACAACAGGACCTGCAATAAAATGTGCAAAGTTAGAAAAGGCCCTGAGAAAGAGTACCATGTTGTAGTTGTGTCTGTAATAATATAGTCCTTCGTGTGTGTGTACACTGCAGATGGGATTTCCTCTATAGGGACATTTCCTGTTGACAGTGTCAGATATCAGATTACAGGGAAACCCTAGAGAGACACGCTCTCCCTGATAGTGATGTCCAGAACGAAGCGAACAACAAACACAGTGGACAAACATCACTGTGGCACCACAAGCCTTCACCAGTGACGTATGATATGAACACAATACAAATATTTAAGGATGAACCTCTCATTCCAAATGTGTCGAGGTGGAGCCAGTGAAAACCCGTTCTAATGAACAGAATTATGGGATATGATGTTTACATATTACAAGCATTTACCTTTTATCCAAAGCACTTACAAAAGCAATTAGTCAATTCATCATGCACTGGCTAACATGATCTTTCAAAGAGCCTGCAGTGAGGAAGTCTCTGACAACTCCCCAATGCAATGCTAGGTTGTTTAAGGTGGTGCTAAGGCATTGCTATGCAGTTTCTAAGTCTGGCATGAGTCAAGAGAGCCCAGCCTCAAGATTCTAGATACAGCTTGAGTTTCTCCATGTCAAGGTGAGGTAACATTAGTGAAACTTCAGTGAAATTTAGCAGAAAAAGCAAGTTCATTGTCCATTGCCAACACTAGTGATTCATGAACTTACTTAGAAGTCACATCCAAACCAAGAATCTTTATATTGGTAAATGTGGTACATTTGCATGTTCAAAGTTCAACAAGCTTAAATCCAATGCCAAATCCACATGGGGAAATGTTCCCAATCACGCAGATTCCTAATGAGAGGGGTTAGTACACCCAAAAATGAAAATAGTCATCATTTACACACCTCATGTCGTTCCAAATTTTTTGCTCATCTTTGGAACTCAAATGAAGATCTTTGATGAAATCTGAGAGATTTCTGTCCCTGACAGCTACGCAACTACCACTTTAATGCTTCAAAAAGTTCATAAAGAGATCGTAGAACGAATCCATATTAATTGAATGGTTTAGTTAAATTTTTCTGAAGAGATTCAATCGCTTTATATTATGAACAGATTGAATTTAGGCTTTTATTCACATTGACATTCATCGACTCGCACGTCATCAGTTGTGGTAAACGGAAGCTCAAGCATGTTCACTTGATGTGTGAGAACCAGTGAGGATCATTCTCGTGTTACGCAGCACGTTTGAGCTTCCACAAGAACCAATGAGGATCATTCCCGTGTTACGCAGCACGTTTGAGCTTCCACAAGAACCAATGAGGTTTGTTCTCGCGCATCAAGTCTTTTGAGCTTCTATTTATGTTCACTGATCAATGTTTATATGTGAATAAAAACGTAAATTAAATCTGTTCATCATATAAAGTGATCATGTTTCTTCAGAAAATTTTGACTAAACAGCTTAATTCACATGGATTAGTTTTACAATTTTATGAACTTTTATAAACATCAAAGTGGTAGTTGTTTAGCTGATTTCATCAAAAAGATCGTCATTTGTGTTCCAAAGATGAATGAAAGTCGTACGGGTTTAAAACAACATGAGGGTGAGTAAATGATGACAGAATTGTCTTTTTTGGGTGGACTAACCCCAATAACCCATAAAAGGCCCATTCACACCAAGAACAATAACTATAAAGACAATTATAACAACAACTATATTAGCATCCACACCAATGGACAATAACGTTCTGTTTATTCTGAGCGCGCTCTGCAGTTCTGTGCGATCTAAGTGCGCTCTGCCGCTTTAAATGCTTAAGCTTTTCAAAGTCCGATGGATTCTGATTGGCTGTCAGTGTTTTATTGTTAATCAGCTAGAAACAATCGTTCTGAAAGTGATTCCAACAATATTGTTCCTCTTTGACATTATCATTATAGTTGCAGTGTTGTTTCTATTCTCACAGAATTAGAATGATTATTAAAGGAGACATATCATGCTTTTAAATTGTTCCTTTTTACATATAAATCATACATTTGTAGTCTATATAAAGCGGAACTGCAATGCTTGGGTCAGAATTCCTCATTATTATAGCTCCACAGGCCCCTTTTCTACCCCTTTTCTGATGTGCGTCTGAGAGCAACTCGTTTTGGTGCGGTCTCTTTAAATACAACTGAGACACTTCATACCCCGCCCCCTCTCCAGGTTGCAGAGGTTCAACTCCACCCCGTTCGGCCATTTTTGTAGTTTGATAGTAGAGATACGATTATCTAGCAGCACAGAAACGTTTTATTCACTCGTTATTAACAAAATGTCAACAACGGAAGACTTGTCCAGCCAGCCTTACATGTTCGAGCCAGAGTCAGAGCAGGAGCGAGATGAAAATGAAGACGACGAACGAACCTGTAGAACAACGTCTTCATATGGATGTATCGCAATGGTGTGTTACTGTATTTACACATGAAACTTTGGTCTTCCGACCTTTTACCACCATGTCGATTTATTTTGATTAATATGTGCGAGGGAGAGAGAGCAAGACAGCGTCTAGTTTGGAGACGGTGAAGTCTTGTTTACACTTTCGCCTGGCTCCGAAGAGAGAGAGCGCGCACACGACCGGGTCTCTCTCTCTGCTCGTTCTTTCAGTTAAACATGCGCCCTGTCACAAGCGCGGCAGTTCATCTACATTAGACGGTGTAATGAAGCGTGTGGGTTACTACATCCAACAACCGAACATTTTAACTTACCCTCTCGTAACTTCTGCATCGTTTAGCTTGGACTACAAAATTGCAGCGAGAAATAGAAATGGCGGATTGCTCGAAGTGTTGGGCCGGAAGTCAATGTCCTTATTTGGCAGTTCCGCTGCAAATACTGTGACGTAATAGTTCAAAAAACGTCATAGATAACAGAAAAATCGGAACAGGTTGAAAAATATGACCAAAACAGAATATAAAGATATCAACGAAGCACCTGAAGAGAATAATTTCATATTTTCTGTACTTCTAAACACTCCTAATATACAACAAAATGCATTTAAGGGCTAAAAAAGGGCATTTGGCATGATATGTCCCCTTTAAAACATTATAGTTATTGTCCTTGGTATGAATAGGCCTTAAGTCTACTTTTTCCATTATCAAACAACACTAGCATAATGAATTATGTGAAATTCTTTAAGGCAGTTCAGAGACTTCTCCACAGTGCATTGATTTAAATTGGTTGATTAAGCACAAATCCACCACCCAAAATAACAATTATCACCACCACCACCAAAAGCGGCCCATTCTGACACCCACAAACGGACAGGTGGATGGCGGGACGGTAACGCCGGTGTCGCCTGGATCAGATTTTGTGCAGTTGGCGATGGGATCGGGGGCGGGGCTCACCTATAGCAGCGGCTGGCATTGGTGGACCCTGACCGGGGAGGGGGGGTGGAGGAGGAGGGGCTGGGGGAGGAGCAGCCCATGAGGGTTCGACTGCGGGTCAGAACGTCATATCAGAGAAAACACACCTTGAGCGCGATTCATTCATTAATAGCGAAAAACTAAGCTCTGTTCCAAAACCCAGTGAGCTACATCGCTGTCTACATAGGCAGCATCCTAACCATCCTATATCCTTGTGAGCAGCAACTTTTCGTGGCACACAAATAGCACTTGATACATGAAGCACATGGGAGACTCGACTCTAAATTGACTCCAGTGGATTTTGATGTTAGAAATGATGCTAAGCTAACAACACAATCCTAAAAACATAGCACAACACAAACACTGGGTAAATAGATGTATTATATTGAGAACTACAGTGACCACTCTGGACGTTTGCATCACCCCGGTTCCCTACACAAAAACTCAATGGGATTTTTCCATTGACTTTTGTATTATTGCAGAAAAAAGCTCTCTGACCAACAAAAGCTTAGAATTCTCACACGTTTGGTTTACCATGATAATCTTCACAAATGCGGAACTTGGAAGTATAATACAATCGCCATAAACGAACTATGCCACAGTAGTCTGACATCATCTCTAGCTTCTGACAACTCTTTCAATCTTTATTTAAAATCTACAAGCTATAATAGTTTGCAAGAGTGCGATTATAGACACAATGAGGCAGTAAAAGTGAGTAGATGAATTTCCTGTGAATTTCCTTTATCAAGGCACATAAAAGCATAAAAATATCACAAGGGGTTTTACTGATTTTTTTTTTTGTAGAATAACACGTGAGAATATCTAGAGCTTTTGTTAACAACAGACTTTATTTCAGGCATTTAAAAGCAATAACAAAACCAATTAAAACCCATTGACTTCTGGACAATGGACCGGGAAGGGTGAAAATGCTAACTTGTTTCCGCGTTTTAGGACTCCTGCAGTGCTCTGGATTTAAAATACTTACAATAGACTGAAAACACTCCATAAACAATTTTTATTTAGACAGAACTCATCTGAACTGATATTTTGATGAACCCGTTTATTATATACAAACTATTTTCTGTTTATCAAATATTCAGAACTGAATGATGCAAGTATAATCAACATTCCCTCAACTCTGTGCACCATCTTGAATTAATTTTGTAATGCAACTGTCTTCTCCATAAAGGGTACAACTGATGCTGTCTAAAACGAGGCGTCGTAAAAGTTTAGAATAGCCAAAATGTGTTTAAGATGCCTTAAAATACTGCCTAAGTATGTAGCTCACTGGGTTTTGGGAGCCAAAATTGTCCTTCATCAAAGCCTAGAGGAAAAACCTTAAATGTTATTATGCAAGTACACAAACAGATAAATAAAAGAGTACAAGGACAGAGAAACTGCATTCAAAAGTCCTGTCAGCACTAAATAACCTTAATCCAGGAGAAGGAAATCAGAGGTGCTGATGCAGTGTTGCTATGGTGACTGTAAGGATTCAGGAGGTGTGTGTGTGTGTGTGTGTGTGGGGGGGGGGGGGGTAAGGACAGCAACCTCTTTTCTCACTAAACTCTTCTTTTCTCCTGTTCTCTGCAGACAGACCAGCCTTTAGAGTTTTCCACTTCCTCTCTATTTCTACCTGTCCTTGTTTTGTGTAGTGGCCTACTTTGACAAACCTTTAGCTGGAAGAATCAGGCCATGAACAACTAATCCTGCTTCTCACTCTAGAGAACGGGAAACACTGCAGCGTTAAATACCCACATGTGAAGTGTAAGTCTAATTCTCCGGCTGGCCCTAACCTAGGGCATCGTGCTTTAGCAGCAGCTGTATGTGGGCTGCAGCTCACCTGGGACTGAGTTGGGAATGGAGGGAGTCGGCACAGCGATGGGAATGCCGATGCTGCTGCCGCCACTGTTCTCTCGACTGCCGCTTCCCCCGCTGCTGCCACTGCAGAGAGATGGAGAAGTCAGACACAGTTCCCAGCATACATATCATATCATTTCTGAAGTATGCAGTATGCATACTGTGTATATAGTATGTGGATTTTACACACCTACTACATCAACCAAAACAGAAAATACTTTGAGGAGTACTGTATCCCACAATGCAATTTGAGTTTCAATGTGATGGCAATATCAACAGTGATCTTTCTCTCAACTTGTTAGATTAGACTGCAAAAGAACAATACAACAAAAAATGTATCTTTATAAATATAAAATAAATTAATATTTATTATTAGAATTGTGCTGTAAATAAAATGATTAAAATAAATATTGCTATTGCAATATTTCACTGTAAAATAAAAACGACTATTTTAGAAAAACATAATAATGCGTTTAATTTCACAGTCTGTCTTAATTCTTCATTCTTCAAGTGTTAAACCATGAAGCTTTTATTCTGACAGAAAACCAGAGCCAACCCTTAAAACATCTCTTTTGTTGACAACAGATGCTTTCTAAGTGCTTTTTAGAGTTGGAGAAGATAGTTGCCAGATTTTGCATTCCCAAATACACAAGTAACCCAAACTCAATACTGGATCATGAGCCGTCAGTGTGTAATATTTATATTTATGTATTTATTTATTTATTTTAAATCGCAGCTTTTGCGATTTGATAATCAAACTAAACCATATCGCGATTTTGTCCAAATCACTGGATGCCACAATGAGGTCATGATATAACACTACTGTTAAATGCTTTTCATTACATCATGCATAAATGTTCCACATACTATTTTAAAAACAGCAAGCAGAACATCGTATACTGTAGTATTCAGTAAGAAGTAAGCTAGTGCTCCGTTCTGAGCATCACAGGCTCACATGGTAAAGTGACCTAGATACACACTTGGCTTTGAGACACATTGCACTACGTTAGCAATACGTAGTTACACGTATGTTCAACACAGATCAATTGATGGATTATTCAACACTGTGGAGCTACGAGCATCATTGCATCAGTGTTACACCCCCACATGATCCTCTGTGTGTCCATGTAGTGTGTCCCAGCAGGGGTTCCCATGATGCACTGCAAGAGATCTCATCATCACAGCACAGGCTTTATTGCCCCATTATCTAAACGGAGACAGAGTTAAATGATCTGATTTTAACTAGAGATGTGCAAATCTTTTCCAATTGAATAATTTTCAAATTATTCTGTGGGTTGTCTGAAAGACTAGTACAGGCATTTAGAGAAGATCATACAGAAGCTAGTTTCCGCCATTGCAGAAACAAAATAAAAACGGCAATTCCGACTTGTATCCCACAATTTTTTGTTGCAATTGTGAGCTAATACTTCACAATTCAGACTTACTTGATTTTTTTTTTTTAATATAATTGATTTAACTGTCTATATCTCGCAATTTAAAAATGTAACTAATAAGCAGTGTTAAATGTAAATTATATTATCACCCATTGATATATTAAAAATTATACATTACATACAGTATACTCATGTAAAGCAATTAATCTGTGTCTGTGTTAGTCTGTGTGATTGTTTATATCGTTATATTTAGGCTATATCACATCTAACCTTATCCACATACATACACTACTCACGTAAAGCAATACATACTATACAGTGCAAATCTCATTTGCCCGATTATTTAATTTGGTCTCAAAATGAAACTTATTGCCCAGCTCTTTATATAAAGTTGAATGTACAAGTATGTCCAACATTATCCGCATGCACAGAGCATTCTCGTAAAGGGTGATATATCCTGTATAGCATATTTTCACTGCTTGATTACTTGTATTGTCGCAAAATGTAACAACATCATCGCCCAACTCTAATATTATATTATAAACATTATGATATGAAACAATGTGTATTGTGAAAAGCGCTATACAAATCAATTTGACTTAACTTGACTTAATCTGGTCATCTGACCAACATCTAAACACTCACAACTGTTTTGAAGAAAAAGAAAATAAGATATCACTACTCAACATCACCAGATTACTAGATCCATTTGTAAATGTAACCTCAACTAACACTGTAACCCATAATGCATCGGGTACCCAAAGAACGTTGGATGAAGGCAGCATAAACAGAGCTGAATAAGCAGCAGTGAATGCTTCTGGAGAACGGATAATGGCTCAAGTGGAGACAAGCATTCATACTTCATCTTAATCACACATAAGACATGCATATACAAACTGCTGACGCTGCAACATCACATCGATTGATAAACACTGTCGGGTACACATCAGTAATCGAGAACAGCATTTTAGCATTTTATTGTAGATTATTCAGTAAAAATATATTTGAAGTGAAAACAATGAATCTCTGTTCTCGTATGTCGCTCTTTTTCATACATTACAATGACCAAGGACTGAGGCTGTCAAGAGTAACGTAAAAGCACCATATCCTTTAAAAGTTTGGAGTTGGTAAGATTTTTTGTTTTTGAACTACATGTTTTTGTACTTACTGAAGGGTTAGGAATAGGGGTTGGTTTAGGGTTAGTTGCATGTATTTATGCACAATTTATGGTAATTACTATAGTAACTACATGTAACCTGTGTAAGAAGGACACTGTGAAATAAAGTCTTACCCAATATTGTATGTAGTCAAATTGCAGTGAGATTTCATGGTGATTTTCGCATCTTTTTAGAAGCTTGAACGACTAAGTTCATTGTAATTTTACCAGTACAATTCTTCAAAACTTCTACTTTGTGTTTTTATGGAGGAAGGTAATTGAAGCAAAATCCTTTCTTCCCTTTAAGACAAGTATTTGATGGATTCAGCAGGCCACACTCACAAGACCTGGCGTTGTGGTGCCACTATTTACACAAATGAAAAGTTGTATTATTTATGGCATCACAGTCAGCATTAACTAATGAGGCCGAGTCCTTCAGTCATTCTGAGCACGGACGCTGCAGTCCCGATTGTGTTTGGTAAGCGCTGGGGAGTGGGATGAGGGGTTATTCCCTCTGGTCTGGAGTGCGGTTGAGGTGTGGGTTGGTGTGATGACATTATTTACAGATGTTAGACGAGTGGGTGTGAAGAGTGCCGAGCGCACACTGGAAACATTCAGAAACCCCCCGATCATCGTCATTTAGACATTAGCAACATGAAGAACATGAGCGAAAATGTTATACCCCCAGAGGACGTCAAATATGCGCTGACATTCAGAAATAAAACTGTGGAGGCTCATGGAAAAGTGTGGGAGAGGACTAGTGGAAAAAGCCAAATTAAGAGAGAAAATGAGATATCTGACAGACAGATGTGTGTTACCTGTGGGTTCTGGGTCTCTGGCTGAGAGATGCGGTGCGTCCTGGACTGTGTTGGCTGCCCAAGCGAGCTGGACTCGTCATGTAGTCATTGGGAACGGTTGGAGGTTTCACCGGCTCAAGTGTTTTATAAGGATTGTTACGCCTGCATATTTAAAACAAACAGCCATATATGATTTATGACATATGCTTTCCAACTTTGCTACTGAAAATTGCTGTCAGTGTCGAGGTGTTGTCTGATAGCTTTATCATACAGCTCATTCTTTTCACACTGAAGTATATAAGATCTTACCCAAGAGTGCCTCGTCCTGCCAAGGGTGGGCTGGGAGGTTTCTGTGTCGGGGGATTGGTCCTGGACAGAGTTCCTCCTCTGACTGACTGATTGTTGCCGTGTTGCTGATTGGACAAGCAAAACATCAGTTTAAGTATTCGACCAGAGCTCGACCATCAGGTTACATAAATAAGACTAAAGGAATGGAGCTGAGAAGAGGACTTTACCAGACAAAACAATAGATTTCATCCAAACGTTCAGTTTTCTACTGCAATAAAAGGGCCTCATTCATGATTATATAATACATATGAGTAATTTGTGTGTAAAATGGACCTTCCTGAAAACTCTTCTCACAAATGATTCGTAACATCGGATTTGATAGATAAAGCGTGTATGTTAATGAAATAATTCATAAATAAGATTTGCATGAAGGCGCCTTTACAATGAGCATAATCTCAAATCACAACTACATGAACTACATGTAATGTGGAAACTCCCTTCTCAGCTTTGGCTCCAGTATAATAGAAATCTATAATAAAAAGGAAAATGGACTACATAGCTGTTACCTTTGTTTTACTGAATTAACTTATTTTAATTTTTAACAAATTAATTTAGGCACTATATCTATAATTATTGTAAATAGTGTTATCAAATGGAGTCGTATCATCTCAAAGAACACAAAACTTTTGGATATTTTATGCACTATTTATGTATGGTTGGGAGCAGGTGTACATTTCTTGATAATACGCTTTCATGAATCCAATCCAATCCAATCTCAAACGGATTTACATACGATTTACACAAAAAAAAATCATTCTGCTCAATGTTTCATGAATGAGGACCATTGATTCAAAATGAAAAGACAGTTAGTGGTCGATCATTTGATCATTAGTGGTCATCAACAATTTCAATAATAGCAAATAGGAATATTTAATTGCATTTAATTTTAATTAGGTATATATATATATTTTACACAATATGCACAATATGTTTATTATCCAATAACAATTATTAGCAGATTTTAATACATACACAATGGGAAACTAACACTTATCAACATACTCTTCTACAATCTCAAAATGCTCAGATATCAGTTGATGTACTGGCCTCGCCAATATATATCAGTCTATCACTATCATATAGACTAAAAACCTGACATTGAAGGTCAATAAATTACAAACAAAATAAAAGAAGCCTAAATACTTCAATTACATAGGCAACTGTGTGTTTCAGCCACATATGAACATAATTTGGTGTTAAAACATGTAATCATCTTTAACCCTCTGGGGTCCTTCGTTTAACAGTCACACTTGGGACCTTCGGGTCCAAATGGACCCGGAGGGCGGGATTAATATATATATAAAAAAATCTTAATATTTTTTTTTTTACTTGTTTTTTATAATATTTTTTCTTTTCTTTTTTGGTGTTTTGAGATAATTTTATGATTTATAATTAATATTTATGCAATAATTATGACCCATTTTTTCCCATTGAATATAATAGAAATTTTTTATATATATATAATTTTTATTTTATTTTTATTAAAGCTGTATTTCATTTTAGAGTCAAGCCTAGGCCTCATGAAAGCAATTTTTGAAATGAGATGGGCGCCAACTGGTGGACACACTGAGCATTTTTATCACGCAATAGCACATTTTTACCACTAGTGGATTTACAGCTCTCTGTAGAAAGGCTTGCGAATTCTAGTGATTTTTGCCTGAACAGATTTAGTCTGTTTTGCACTCTTGATGTTTTAGAGATTCACCCCTTCACTGTTGAGTCCTTTTTTGAGTCCTTGGCTGATTTGTAGATTGTATGCACAAAAAAACTCTGTTTTCATATTTTTGACAATTTCCCATTCATTTCCTATGGGAGTCATTTTTGACCAAAGAGCAGAAGTGTGATGACCACTTAGCATGCTTGGATCATGACCTCAATATTTTTTGTGTGTTCACATACCTAATACCATAAAAGTCACCTAGTTTCGTAACATTCCGATGAAGCTGTGATTTTTAAAAATTCAAAACAGATTTTTGTAATCTGAATTTATTAGTGTGTATGTGTATAAAAGTGTGTTTGTGTGTGTGTGTGTGTGTGTGTGGATGTGTCTGTTTTGCACTCTTGATGTTTTAGAGATTCACCCCTTCACTGTTGAGTCCTTTTTTTCTGCATCCTGGCTGATTTGTAGATTGTATGCGCAAAAAAACCTCTGTGTTTTCATATTTTTGACAATTTCCCATTCATTTCCTATGGGGGTCATTTTTGACCAAAGAGCAGAAGTGTGATGACCACTTAGCATGCTTGGATCATGACCTCAATATTTTTTGTGTGTTCACATACCTAATACCATAAAAGTCACCTAGTTTCGTAACATTCCGATGAAGCTGTGATTTTTAAAAATTCAAAACAGATTTTTGTAATCTGAATTTATTAGTGTGTATGTGTATAAAAGTGTGTTTGTGTGTGTGTGTGTGTGTGTGTGGATGTGTCTGTTTTGCACTCTTGATGTTTTATAGATTCACCCCTTCACTGTTGTGTGCTTTTTTTCTGGATCGTGGCTGATTTGTAGATTGTACGCACAAAAAAACTCAGTATTGTCACATTTTTGCCAATTTCCCATTCATTTCCTATGGCGGGTCCATTTGGACCCGAAGGTCCTGAGTGTGACTATTTTTTTTACAACCACTTAGACTATTCAAATCCTGTCCCCAATTTTTTTGGGTGTTCATATACCAAGTACCAACAAAGTCACCAAATTTCGGATCATTCCGATGAAGCTATGATTTTTTACATTTTTTTATTTAAAGGCTTCGGGTCCATTTGGACCCGAAGGACCCCAGAGATAATACAGCTATGATGGATCACTTTGCAGTGGGATTGATCTACAACTACAGCACATGATGAGGTTATGAGTAGGCCTGTCACAATCATACATTTGTATTGATGAATAACTGTCATAAAAAAATAGCAATTAACATTTTACTTCTGTAAGCCTAATATGTTATGATTCCAAGTTAAATGTATATATACTGTATAATCTAATATAAAATCTAATCTAATAAATAACCGTGATATGATTTCCCTTATTTGGATGGTAAAATGTGCTTGAAATTTAAAATCGCACAATTCTCACATAATTGTGATTAGACTGAATAACCAAACCAGATGAATTATCGTGACAGGCCTATATGAGGTAAGGATGAATGCAGGAATATGAATATGTAATTGGATCACAGGGAAGACTGAATCAGTTGATCAGTAATAGACTAAAGCAGGAGGGGTTCAAGGGACAAGTACACTTACCTTGGCTTTAAGCCACTAGCGAGGGCAAGAAAAGAGAGAGTTTGATTTATAGAACAAGAGAGAAAGACAAAAAGAGGGAGAGAAAGAGATACAGGCACGTCAAACATCGGCATGTGTCAGTTCAGAGCTCTTAAAGCAGGACAAAAGCACTTTAAATCTCGAAACCTGCATTTTACTGCATTAGAGCTGAGAGTGGCGATGCTAAAATGCTTTTTCCTCTTTTCACACTTACTTTGATTGAGTGGTCTGAAGCAGACATCAATTCAATCCCTTGGTCTCATTTCATGCTGTGTTATTTGGGTCTGAACTGCAGTGCGTTCACACAAACAGTGTGATTATAGGAAATGACGTGAAAAAGTATTCATCCCTCTGAATTTACCACCAAAACTTTTCATGCACACAAAAGCATTTGCGTTTGTCTGCCGCATAGGCATGTACATGAGCTTTTCTAAGAGCAAAACTTAGTTATGCACTTATTAAATACTGTATAAAAATGTCCACATTGCAGAAACTGCAGTGACAAAACCGACTCACACAACAAAGGCTGCAAGTGTAGTGACTGTTCTGCACTACATGCAAAGCGTGGCATTATTAATGTGCTGTCCCGTATGAGCAATGAGGGCAAAAGTAACCGAGACAATGCTCATACATTAAACAGTGTAGACCTAAGAGTTAACAATAGTGTATTTCAGCAATAAGGCACTTGAGGTCAGTCTATATTGTGAGTATATAAAGGCATAGCGTGTTGTGAAGCACCTGCAACCCCTTCAACTGTCACTATATTCACAATATAACAGAACCTGATGTGCCTTATTGCTTTTATAAAACAAGTTAACATAAAAAAACAACAACATAAAACCAAATAAACCAACAAATAAACAAAAATACATAAACTCTCCCACTTCCCTTCCTGTCTCCTATCTCAAAAAAGCCCCAAACTCCAGAAATAAATCTTAAAAAAAAAAAAAAGAAAAAAGAAATAAACCAAACAAAAATAAACAAAACAAATGAAATAAATAAATTGAATGATAATTAAAATAAACCAAATAAATACATGCCAAATAAAAACAAATAACCAAAATAATAAATGAATAATCAAATAAAAGTATACACAAATTAAATAAATAAACCCCCCCAAAAAAGAATAAATAAACCAAATGAAAACGCATATAATTTTTTTTTAAATAAAATATATATATATACCAAATAAAAATAATAATTCTATCCTAGAAGTATGCTAATCCAGTAGTTTAACTGGTTAGACTGCAGTCTAACTGAAAATACAAAGTAGAAACATCTAATTTAACTATTTCGGCCTTTGGTTATATATTAGGAAAGAATTTTAAAAAGAGACTGAACACTTAATACACATTTGAAAGACTTCGCCGTTTTCACAAATTCGCATTTTTGTAATTTACACGGAGACTATAAGCGTAATCGTCTTCAAAAACCCGTTTTCAAAAGTTTGCATTTTCAGGCCCCGAAACGCCGTTTCTGTGTAATAGAACGGCCAAATTGCATAAAAGGTATTCATATTTTAGTAGAAAACAGTGTCGTGTAAACGGCCCCTAAATCTTGCACAACATCAGTTTCCAGGATCAGATCCATCCCATCAAGCAAACATACATGCGGTGTTCATTTAGATCTCAGTGGAATCAGTCGAGAGCAAAACTCCTGCCTCAGCCAGACAGAAATACGGCTTAATGTATCATACTCTGACAGCGCCAAAATCCTCTGCGTTTAAGACTGCAAAAGCGCTTAATGTTCACCGAAACAGGGAGAGAAAAGGATCCCAGTATTTTTCCTGAACAGGAAAAGGAAGTAAAATAAACGAGTCAAAAAACCGTCTGAGAACTCCTCTGCATTCCTGCGGCCGCTGACTAGATTAAGTGTCAGCTGACATTGAAAATAAATCTCATCTTTTGCAAACACAGTAAATTTGGCTGAAGACGCTGTAATCCCTGTCAGGTGACTCAAGGTTACGGCTTCTCTTACGGAACGACATCAGGTGTAATAAAACACTGCCAGGAGATTCGGTGACAGGGTCAGGATGATATCAACATTTTGGCTTTAGTTAGTATGATACAAATTCTGGAACTTTGGTGTAGATGACAAATTTAAACTTTTAAGGAATAGTTCACCAAACAATGTTCATTGTATGGACACAAATAAATACATAAAAATAAAACAAATTTTAGAAAAATATTATTTTGTGTTCTGCAGAGGAAAGTCTGGAATAATTGAGTGAGAAAATATAATTTTGACTTTTGTATGAATACCCTTTTAAGCAATAAATAACCAGAGAAACGTTATAAATGCCGATAAATAAAATAAAATAAATAAATAATTGGGGAGGAAAACAATAACGATTAACTGCATATCCCTTATGTTCTGTGAGCTTTACAAAAAACATAAAACTAATAATTAATACATTAAATTAAAAATGCAGTACAGTATAAGTTGAGTCAGTAAAATCCTAACTTAATTTATTTAAAGAAATGAATACTTGTATTCATCAAGGATGCATTAAATTGACAGGAGTAATGATGCTGAAAATTCTAAAATAACTTTTTTACATTTTAAAATGAAAAATAAACTTTTTTCTATTTTAATATATTTCACAACATTAGAGTTTCTACTGGATTTTTGATCAAATAAACGCAGCCTTGGATGAGCATAAAAAACAATAATGACAAGTTTGTGCCCTGGACACTAAAAACAAGGCCAGGGCAGAGTCTTGTTCATTAATTTGGCTGAACTACCATTGGCTCTAGTCCAAATAGACACTGAAGCAACACAAACAAACAGCAGTTAGCTTTAACCCCAATAAATGTAAACAACACATACATCAATATTGATTATATGTGAGGCTCATCCTATAAATGCTCGTAATCGATTGGCTGTTGGATCGTAGACGTCATTTAAGCCCTAATCCCCTGTGAAGAACCACAGATGGAGGGTCATGCTGTCACTAGGTCAAATGTTTTTACATTTCAGCACATCAGATAACACCGACGCATGCTGTCAACGTAAGAGCTGGAATGTGCACTGCATTGCTGGATTTAAAAAATAAATAAAAATTAATGTCAGGTTATTTAAAACTCCAGCCCTATTGCAATGCCTTCCTCTATAAACTAGAACAGAGGCAGGTGTAATCTTGTGCCATTCATCTTATTTTGCTGATAACTTTCATACTCAATTTTAATAGACATAAGGTATCAGAAACCCTACTTTAGAAACCCTAACCCTAAGAGCAGTTTCAGCTGGCGAGTCACAAAAACAATGCTTAATGCTATTAACTAGTGGTGGACCAATATGGATTTTGATGGCAGATATCTTAGATGGGCCAATATAAAGCCGATTAGGGTGCAACGGATCACAGAACTCACGGATCGGATCATATTGTGGGTATTGAGTCACGGATCAATACATTTTTCAAATGGGGGGGGGGGCACATATAATTTTAATTTATTATTCAAAGAACACTTTTAAGTACTTCATAACCATAGTCTTTATGAGGACACTTGAAGAGACGGATATTTTGACATAATTTTGTGTGCGTGGCACAGCAATCTAAAAATGCGTCACTCAAGTTAAAAAAAAAAAGTTGAACTTTTAAGCATGTCTAGACCTCGTGCTTTTATTCGTTCCACTGACCTGCATCTCGTGCTTGGCTCATTGTTTTTATACAAGTATTTTTTATCATTTTAAAGGCTATTCACTTGGGTCTATTTTTATCACCACAAAAAAAAAAAATCATCAAAATAATCGACTGATTACTCAATTAACAAAATAATCGTTAATGACAACCCTAGATATCACCTTACACATTTTAAACATAACAAAAACACGTGTAACAATTGCTGAAATAAAAGGCACTGGAAATTTATATGGGAATAAAACTTGATAAATGCATCTCTAAAATAAACAGATTTTTGTATTTTTCACAAAAAATAAATTGTTAAAAAATATGAAAAAAAAGTAAGAATCATGTGAGTTGGAAGCAGAGGATATAGATTAAATAGATGGCAATGTATTTACCTTCACTCCATGGCCCACATCATCCAGTACTGTGAAGTCGATGGGCTTCCTGATGTACCTCACCGGCCGCTCAATGTTGGCAGGAGCGATGATCTTATGAGTCCTTGATGTGTTCTTATTTGTTGTCAGGATGCCAATCTCTCTCCGGGCGACCTTCTCCTTATGGATGTCCACCGTCTGATAAACACACAAGACAAAAACAACATGAAAGATTGACAACAAGGTCCAGAAACCTAGCCTATAATTTGATTACATGCTTGTCATAAAATAAAGCTGTACAGCTTTTTCTACTTTGGTACGCACTACGGAAATCATTTACACTACTGTTCAAATGTTTGGAGTAAATTCATATTTTTATTCAAGAATACATTCAATTGATCAAAAGTGACAGTAAAGACATTTAAAATGTTACAAATAAATACTTTCTAAAGGTACCGCTGTTTCAACAGAATAAGCAGCACAACTGTCAACACTGATAATAATCAGAAATGTTTCCTGAGCAGCAAATCATCATATTAGAATGATTTCTGAAGGATCATGTGACACTAAAGACTGGAGGAATGATGCTGAAAATACAGCTTTGCACCACAGGAATAAATTATATTTAAAACTATTTTCAAATTGAACTTATTTTATAATAAATAAAAATGTTATTTTAAATTGCATTAATATTTCACATTATTGCTGTCTTTACTGTTTTTTTGATTGAATAAATGTAACCTTGTTGAGCAGCATAAGTGAAAAAATTATTACAGACATTGAACTTTTGAATGGTGACGTACATCATTATATAATAAAAAAAATATTTTTTAAAAAGTGAATGAACCATGGTGAATGCTATTCTTCTTCACAGGGGTTTTGGAGACGTGATATGACATGCCAGCCAGTCGGACCGTGTACACAGGGAACAAGTCCATAAGCGTGACATGTGAATGTGAAATTAGGGTGATGATGCTGGGAGCACGAGCAGCTCTACGTGCCGGACACGGAAGGGTTTCTTCAGCGGTGTGATTCACTGCAGTGTATGTACCCTGTTGTGCGAGACATCCTCCAGGTGTTTAAAGGAGCTTGTGAAGAAGTGAAACACTTTTGACCTTAAATAGACACTATAAAAGAGAAAAGTACCCATAACGGTGTATAAAACACCAGGCAGCCTCTGTTTTTCAAACTAATAGGGCACAAAAAAATCACATGCTGTGTCTCAATTTGCCTACTAGTACTACACATTAAAAGTATGCCAGACACACTACAGCGTGATAAAATCATTACTTTAGGTAATACTTTTTCAAATTGGCACGAAAGCTTCAGCGTCTGCAGCCATTTCTTGCCAATTTTCAACATTCAGAAGCATCTTAATCATCTCACAAATACATCATTAGAAAATCCACCAGAAAAGTACATAATCCAGGCTTACTATTCTCAGTGTACAAACGTAAATGCCAAATGTGAATCAGGATGCACTAATGCACTAATTCTAATTTTCCATACAGAGAGTATGAAAATTGGGATCCAAGGAGTATTTCTGTGAATACTTTAAATACTTAAACTAAAGTGATATACTTAAACTCCTTTCAAAACCCTAAAAGAGTGCAACAGTGCCTGCCCCCATTTAATCAGCAGCGCTGGTTCTGGAAGTATTTTTTCCCATTCCTTTCTCCCTTAGGGATTTTAAAACAGTCTTCGTTAAAGCTTTATAAGCCATGTACCAAGCCAACCAGCTCAAGGTGAATCATAACATTACAAAATCTGATTTGAAGCAGAAACATATTTGAAAATCGGACAAAAAAATGCAATGGTTCAAGACTGTGTACTTAACAGCTTTAGTGAGTGAAAAAGAGGACTTGGGAACATAATCGAATAAAAAAATAAAGAAACATAAAATTACTCATTTGAAAATATATAAAAACAATATGTTCAAGCTTACTGCATTACAATATGCAATACAAATATAAGTATTTTGAGAGTGTAGGGAGACTTGATTCAGTGATTCATTGGAGTAGGCGGAGCTTTTTGATTGTGGCAACTCTCTGATTGGTGGAATTTTCTGTACAGCGTCAAGGGCACTGCAGTGTTCCACCATGAATTCCGCTGTTAAACACTATTATTTTAAGAATAAGTTTAAATAATGCAGGCCGACAGTTTCAACAGAAGCAAATTCCATTGATTAACAACCCCGTAGCTCATAGTCTGTCTTTAAAGGTTTAAAAGTTCTTGTTAAAAATCAATTTCCCCATGGAGAAAACAAATGGAGTTTTTACTCATGAAAATGGAGTTTTATTAATTCATGAAACTAACCATTTAATCAATATTTTAAAATGACTGAAATCTTTTAAAAATTCCTTTAAAAGAAAACTTTAGAGGTTACATTAAAATTCTGATTACTTTGAGAAGTATATTTTACTATACAATTTATTTTGGTGATTTGTAGTCAAGACCTATCTGTGTGTATTTGAAAATTTAAATGACACAAAATTGTACCTAATTCAGTGACATTCCACGTTATATAGTAAATTCCATTTTTAGATTGTGCAATTCTGTGTTTTCCACATTGTGGAAGTCCTAAGTCCCTATGTTTTTCTTCACAATTCAGGGATTTTCCATGGACCTACTGACTATTTTCTGACAGACAAATGCTGTCCTAAATAATATACAAAACACACAGACACTGGAAAACGGTTAATGTGATCACGTAGAGCTTTGAGAAGAACATGAGAAAATTCCCTCATAATGAATAGAATGTCATTATATTTTATATTTGATGAATGGCTTAAAATGAATGGCCATGTATATCATGTTTTCAACTCATTCTGACTAACTACAGTTCATCCAAAGGCCAAAATCAGTGGCATAAAAAGCTGACACAATGAATGCTGGGTGTTTATCTGAACGTCTCTGCATCACTTGCACTAGTGCTGAGGTTTCAGTTCCCTATAAAGACTCAACTTTACGGATTCCTCAATTAGGCTTCATGGGCAACAAAGTTTACCAGTAACACACCATACAGCACCAATTAAAATGTTTATTGCCATCTGCTTGATCTAGTCTGTCTCTCGGAGAGGGAACAGCACTCTCTGGCACACGAGAGACTCGAGCAGATGCAGCAGGCCTCCTGTTGGAGATGAAAGGGCAGCAGTGTCTGCAGTGCAGAAACACAGAGGATCCCATTCATTTCTCAAAGGAGTCAGAGCAGCTCCAGCTCCTATTCAACATCAGGAAGAAGGAGTCTTGTGCATTGCAGCCCTTAAAAAACTCTGAGGTTTAAATTCATCTGCTTATTACTTAGTCATCTCAAAAGACACTGGTTCATTACTGGTGTAATACAGGAGCTCTTGATTTACACACACAACTGTGGAAGTCCAACAAAAATCACTTTAAACTAAATTATCCAGTTAACGATATGAATATTTTAGAACTGCCTTAATTCTTCATGGCATAGATTTAACAATGTGTTGGAAACATTCCTCAGATATTTTCGCCCATATTGACAACAGCATCATGCAGTTGCTGCAGATTTGTCGGCTGAACATCCATGATCCATGATCTCGCATTTGACCAAGAGCATCCCAAAGCTGCTCTATTGGATTGAGATCTGGTGACAGTGATGACCATTTGATTATAGTGAACACATTGTCATGTTCAAGAAACCAGCTTGAGAAGATTTGAGCTTTGTGACATGGCGCGTTATCCTGCTGGAAATAGCCATCAGAAGATGTGCACACTGTGGTCATAAAGGGATGGACATGGTTTGCAACAACACTCAGATAGGCTGTGGTATTAAGGAATCCAAAGTGTACCGGGAAAATATCTTCCACACCATTACACCACCATTGAACCGTTGATACAAGGCAGGATGGATCCATGCATTCATGTTCAATTCTGATCCTACCATCTGAATGTCACAGCAGAAAAAGAGACTCATCAGACCAGGCAACGTTTTTCCAATCTTCTATTGTCCAGTTTTGGTGAGCCCCATTTGTACTGTGGCCTTAGTTTCCTGTTCTTGTCTGACAGGAGTGGCACTGGTTGCTGTAGCCCGTCTGCTTCAAGGTTAGACGTGATGAGTGCTCAGAGATGCTCTTCTGAAGACCTTGGTTGTATGAGTGGTTATTTAATTTACTGTTGCCATTCTATAAGCTTGAACCAGTCTGGCCATTATCCTCTGACCTCTGGCACTAACAAGGCATTTTCACCCACAAAACTGCCACTCACTGAATATTTTCTGTTTTTCGGCCCATTCTCTGTAAACCCTAGAGAGGGTTGAGTGCAAAAATCCCCGTAGATCAGCAGTTTCTGAAATACTCAGACCAGCCCGTCTGGCACCAACAACCATGCCACATTCAAAGTCACTTAAATCACAGCTCTTCCCATTCTGATGCTCAGTTTGAACTTCAGCAGATCATATTAACCATGTCTACATGCCTAAAACAACAACTAAAAAAATGTAATGACAATGTTTCAAATATTGTGTTGAAACATTGAATATTGGAAGAAAAATATACATACTGAATTGAGGGCAGTGGTTTATTTCAATGTATCTTTGAAAGGAACTGACTGTCTTCAGAAAAGTTTCAATGGCACTGAACTGGCTTTGTGTACAGCGGCACCCAAAGAAACACTATGTTGTCCCATAAGCACCACCTACTGTCAAAGACTGAATTTGCATTTTCATTCAGTCTGTCTGCTGTTTTGTTTTGTGCAGGTATGTTTAATCTAGCATAATTTCACAAAGCTAAAGTCAGTTTTGCTTTAAATCTTGAAATTAATACAATCTCATTTAAAATACAAACAACTGCTCAAACAACATCTTTGTTAGGGTCGTGATTAAAATGCAGTGGTTGCCTGTAATTTCAAATGTCTACAGATATTTATGTTTAGGCCTGTAATAGAGCAAATAAAATAAATCAGATTTTGACTTTCTCTAAAAATGAAATGCACTAATGGCGAACCAGTGTTAGCTGGCTAAATCAGTGTTAGCCTGCAGGACTTTCTTTCTGCAGCACTAGAATCCATTGTAACAAAAAGACAGATAAGGGATTTTTCAGATGTAAATGTGGATGGACGAAAAATAGATGTAGACTTTACAGAACTGTTGTTCGTGAAATCAGCAGCTCTTTTTTTTGAGTAAACCGAGCTCTACATTGAGCAGTGCAGCTGGAGTTGGGGGAAGTGGGAAGGGAGCACGATCTGACTTCATCTCCTTCCTGAAAGCTGAAAAATAGATGTGCTGAAATGTGCGTTGCATATTGCACAATGTGTGTGGGTCCAACTTTATCAAAGGTCCTCAAAAAACCCAATGACGTGTTCCATTGTTTAGGAATCAAGTATTGAGAGCGTTCTCCTGATTGACAAGAGTTAGGGTTCAACGAAATGCCCGCTTGGTTTCAAACTGGGAGTATTTCAACATCCTATGATGAAGGCCAACCCTGCTGCCAAAACAGTTCAAATGCACACTCCATCACTTTCACATTCATCCCTTGAGCCCTGAATGGCTTTCACACATTTCTAATCAGCATGTGGATCTAACTAATTACAAATCACAGTAGGTCATCTGAGTTTGGCAAGACTGTATCTGCTCTACAGTCTTGTGAAGCCAGACTTATGACAATTGGCATGAAATCTGGTCCACACCGCAGCTTATTCTAGCCAATAACTACTGACTAATATGTAAAACACAGTTGTTGTTGTTTTTTTACTTAGGTTAAGTAAACCACACAGACATTGGCAAATCCAACCGTTCTCCATAGATGCATTCATTGGCCCTCAAACTCAAGCAAAAAATGTGTTGTTCATGCAAACAATATAAATGTAAATTGTATGTTAACTTCAGTGCAACCTGACTCCCGCGCACTGCATATAACCAGTTAATCAGAATGGAGCATTCTGAGTAAGTGCTTTATATTTTCTGTGCAATACGAATCAGACGGTATATGTCTGTAGGTGCGATGTCTGAAGCTGAGCTTATTTTTGCACACACCAGAACAGCAATAGTTTGCTCTAAAAATCTAATCCTGAAGAAATTATTCACCTTTTTCTTTAACAGAATATTTCAGAAATGATATATGTCAAGTTTTAAATACAAGTGGCAAGAATCTCTTTAAACTGTAATGGGCTGCACAATAAAAAATAAAAAAAAGAATTGCAATTTTCTGATAAAATTATGATTGCAATTAAAAAAACTATTCCAGCTTTGTTATTATTATTATTATTATTTTCTAAATAAGTATATAAAAAAATTAAAATATCGGACCGCATGCAATGTTTGGACGAACATTTTACAGAATGTGAAGAGACTTTCAACCAGCATAACAAAAAAAAAATTTCTGGAACAAATACCCTGCCTTTAATATGGTCATGTATATTGTATTTCATATTGCAATTTCGCTTTATAGCAATTAATTGTAAAGCCTTATCATTTTTAATTCACACTGAATATCTAATGTAATGGTATGCCTCGGATCTTGTGTCTTACAACAGGATGTATCAAGATGCATCACAACTCAACATGAAGTGACTTCACACTGAGTTCACAGGAGAATCAAGTGAAAGAGCCTTTACTGTGTTATTAGTCATTTAGTAGATCATTTCCCATTTTAAGAAACTCAAATGTACAATTTCTACAGGGACGGTCCTGGAGCAATGTCTTGCTCAAGAGTCTTTCACCACCCTCAGAAGACGACAAGAGGGCGCTTGCTTTGATCACATTCAAAAACTGCTCGACAGTAAAATAATGGTTCCCGCCAAACTTGCTTCTCTTGCATGTCTGAGGTCAAAGAGGTGTGATCTGTGAGACCTAAATGATCCCCGGTAGGGGGGATCCTACTACAAATAGGGGTATCCCTATTACAAAGTTTTAGCAGTCAATACCAAAATCTAGTCAAATTCTATGATTCTTGATACCTTTTATTCAAAACCACAGCAAAAAGTATTGCATTTAAACTTTTTTATAGATATAAATATTAAAACAATGAAATATAGTCCAAGTATTTTTCAAATAAATAGTACATTAAATAAGTAACTACTGTTAAACTTTTTAGAATCATTTGTAAAATGAACAGACAGTTACAAACAACAGAATAAAGATATTAATTTAGTAAATCAAATGTAAAACAAAACTACTTAACAGTTTTCACTGCACTTTCCCTTTTTATATATAGTTTTAGATAAGTTTAGGTTTAGATATTGCACATTAGTACTTTAATCCTATCATAATATGATAATAAAGTGCAATTATAATAAGCAGCTTCTGTTCAAATAATCATTTAAAACTATTTCTTTGTATGGAAAGTAGTGTGTTAGTTGAGTTACTTTGCATTAAAAAGAGTTGTCTTCTCATCACCATTTGAGTGAGAGCATTGGCTCTCGTAGACAAGCATGTTCAGAGAGAGAGTGAGCAAGCGAGCGAGAGAAGCTGCATGCAAAGATGGTTCAAATGGAAAGTGATGCACTAGGTTTAAATAGTTGCCTGTAAATGACTTGGTTAAAGCACCTCTGAATAATTTGAGTCTGACATTAATAACTCACTAAAAGGAGCAGTCAGACCAAGAGACATGCACGTAGCCATGATATTATTGCATGTACTATTCACAGGAGGACACGTACGCATTCGTGCACAGACAGCCCTTGCGTACCGGATTGTTTCGGAACTTGGTTTTACAGAGGAATCAATGACATATTTTCGTTTACTTTGACAGAAACAATTTTTTTTTTATTATCTACCAATATACCAATTTCTTAGAAATGTACTATTTTGTATTCATGTTGGTTTTGAAAACTTTTATACTATTTTCGAGCAAAGCTTTAATTTAAATGACTAAAAATGTCATGTGGTATAACAATCAAGTCAAAAGTAATGAGACATTTTTGTTAAACCTTGAATATATGCAAGTACACATCTTAATTCTAAAAAAATAAATAAAACATCTATGTAATTTGAAACCAAATAATTGAAAATATATTTAGTTGCATTTTATTTTACAATACATGGACTTAACATGTGCTACTGGTTATTGTAGTTAGTAAACAGCACGTGTACAACAGGACTGTAAAATAAAGTGCAATCTTCAATGTGAAATGTATTTCAGTTTCAAACTAAATTTTGTGAATTTTGTGGAGAAGCAGCAGACAAAAAGAGAGGCTTTGAAACTGGCCAGACAGTTTCACTTCAGCAACTGACAGGAAAAAGAAAAAAGTCATTTCAGCAGTTTAACGATGCGACCCCGGGGTGGCATGGCTTCCGGAAAAGCCAGCTATGCACAAACAGACAGACGTGTTGTGCATATCTGTAGCAACAGTGGCCTGTAGCACACACCCAAAACAACACACACACTTCCACTTTATGTGGTTATGTCAATAGGATTGCCATGCCAGCATTTAATAATAGCGCAAAACCGCATGATTACTTCTGAAATGAGAAACGGACCACACCCTGATGTTCGTGTTACTAGCCAAACTTTTTTGTTTAATTCATTGTAAGAATTAAAGTCCCACAGCAGGCTAAATAGCTTGTGAACCAGCATTCTTAGCACATAACCAATACAATTTAGGAAAAAAAACTAACCACTCATGCAACAGAACATGTGGAACAGCTCTTTGTCGCATATCCGGCGCTAAACGGTAACGCTTGGTGACTAAAAGCAAGGACGCAGCTCTGTTAGTTTGGACTGCAGCTCACTAACAACATTACGAGCACAGCTGAAGGGTAAGGACAGGCGCTCCCTCCACAGATTTACGGGTGTGTTATGCTCCATCTGGCTTTGGCTTCTCTCCGACAGGGTGACCACGAGCATCTGAGAGCAGCTATCTCTGCAGCGAGCCAGATGAATGTTTGCTGTGAGCAATATAAATGAGCTACCTCTTCAAGAGTGAGCCTTTACTTTGCAAAAGTATATAAATGTATTTGGTTGTATATTACACAAAAGACTGCAATTAACCTCATGAGTGACAAAGACACATCTACATACTGTGCAATGTACAATGGGTGCAAAATACACTACAACTCAATGGACAGCTTAATAGAACGGATCAATTGAAAATGGACTCTATATGTGGACTATCTGACTCTAAATTCTCCCAGTACTAAACGAGAAAATACTCAGAGAACAAGGATTTAAGCTTTCCAAACAGTGAGTGAAAACAAGCATAATCTACTGAAACAAATAACATCTCTTTTCACTCCTGTGTGAAGCATAAGGTTTATATACCCAGATTAGAAACAATAAAGTGAATAACATAAGTGAAGTTGAGGAATCGACAGAGGGTAGTTCACATCCCTTCAACTGAGCACTAAAATTATACTGTGCCCTCAATGACTCTCTCTTCTTCTACTTGTCTACTTCTTGTACTCTTCTTCAAATTGCGTTGGGAGGCTTTCACTCTAGAATCAAAACACTGTAGGTCAACATCAGGTTACGAGGAGAGTCTAAACAGCACCCTAATGCAAGGAACTTGTTTGTGCTTCTTCTTTGCCAAATAGATTGAAGTCTTCACACTGGGAAACGCATTGGAGAGTTGTTGAGCTGCTCTCTGTATCTCTAGCGATTCTGAAGAGGAATAAGAAGTTTCAGAGACTTGCAGGTTGTGTGGGAAGCATGGAGTTGGGAAAGGTTATACGATTGAAGAAACCCCTGCCCCCTTATGTAACCTACTTAATTGTCACAATTCACTCATAATCTCATTCCCAAGTGAAACATTTTGGCCAAACTTTATTGTCAGGAAACAGAGGGAGAGCAGGTCTTCCCTACAATCTCATCTCTGGAACTCCATTTCCTGTTTGGATGAAGCTCATCTGCCAAGAGCACACTCAGCCAGACAGTCAGGAGGGATGAAGACAGAGAGATCCCAAAAGAATTTGTAGTTAATCTTGCTAACTCAAAGTGGGGGGCTAAGTATTTACACTTGTAACAACCAAGTATGCAGAACTTCCCAGCGGGGGCATTCTGCAGCCAAGTGCCATACACTATAAACTTGCACTTTGGTGATAATGATTAGAGATGCATCACAAAACAGAGCTTTTAGCTTATTAGAGGCTATGAACATGTTTGAGGAATGCACAAACTTTGCTGCATTGCAGACAACTCAGAACTTTGAATTCTTACTTGAAAATACTCAATGACAGACATATTTTTGACAGACTTGTAAAGTCTTGTAAAAGGATGGATCAATCAAACCCAACTTTAATGAAAAACGGGAGATGGTAAGTCCTGCAGATGTTTGCATGACTAATTCAAAACCAGGCTTCATTCACCCCAAAGGAAAACATATTTACTCTGTCTGAATCATTCATACTCTCCTTATTAGGGTGGTCCTTATCAAGTCCAATTTTTTTTTTGTTGCAAAATGTTAGAGTCTTAACCTTTTAAACTGTTCCTTTTAACTTCAAAATTAGAAATATGGAAAAATGTTGACAAAAAAATGATATTGGTAGCTCAATCATGTGGAAGATTGCCTATGTTAAGCTGTGCGGCGTTATTGTGATATGCAAGTAATATTAAAAGTTGCTGCAAATGAACTACATTTTATTGAAATCAGAGCAATACTGACATGACAACAATGACAACAATCTCAAAAAAGCACAAAGTTTTCAACAATCCCTCATTTCTGATGCTCAGCAGCCAGTGTTGACTTTTTGCAGTCTGGATAGATCTGTCGGTGATCTTCCACCACATGAAGGAGAAACTGCAATTGTTCTTCAGAGTGTGTGAGATAGCCATTGTATTCTTGAATCAGAGCCACTCCTCTCTCGGCGTGATCATTGACTACTTTCATTGCATGGTTGCCTGTGCCTCCTGATAATCTGCTTGATTCGGCCAAAGTTCCGGGTCAATTTCAAGGAACGTAATGTAATTTTTTAAACCAAAAAATGTGCTCTAAACCCAAACAATAACCAAGGTGATCATCAATAGAAATATGCATTGATTCCACCAGGAAAGGTAAATCTGCTAAACCGGATTAATTTGGATTTAGTTTCTACAATAAGTAAACTGAGATATGCATCTAAAATACATATTTAGGAATATATGGTGCATTAGATGCTTTTATGGAGATTTTTTTGGAATTTTACTAGCCAGGTACAATATCAAATCAAATGATCTGTTTTTATGAAAATCATCAAAATCTCAGAAAGTTTAAAGCTATTGAGCTACCAGTAATTATTATGTTACTGCCATAAAAATTGGCATGCTGTATTTTCTTATATAAAGGAACAATTTGAAGGGTTAAGAGCATGACAATTGGATACTTTAAAAATAAGGACCACCCTACTCCTTATGTCTCTGTCTTAACTTGGCCTCCATCTTCTGTTCTCAGTCTTGACTCAACCTACTCTTGATGTTTGTCCTTGGACTCAACTAAGTTGGTCAGGAACACAGCATGACGAAACAGCAGTCGCTGTTTTACAGCTCCATGAACCAAAACAATGAGCTTATGCTGCGTTCATGCCATCGTAACTGTAATTACGAGATGAGAACCAGTGACATTCTATCAGGAGCTGTTCACGTCCTCAGTCTCGAATTTATGTGTTTCTATGTCAACACTATCAATGCCAAAATGAATCTGCAGCAGTCAGGTGATACAAATCCGAGCTCTGTAAGTTGCTTACGTTCATTATTATTGAAATGTTATGTGCTTTGAGACATGGGGTCATTTAACGCCATCTCGTCTCGTGACGCTTTGCAGACTCTGCTGTGTGTTCATATGTTTTGAAGGAGGCGTGGCTTTAGAGACCGGTGAAGGGAGGGTGGAATCTCATGCTTTCAAAGCTAGTTTGCTTTGTTAGCCTCTCTGAAATTAGATAATAGGAGATCAGTCATGGGGTAACCATGAAACCATTTCTAAGCATGCTGCTTCAGAACTCCACTCAGAGCTGCCTTTAATTAGTCATCTCTGTAGTTCCTCAGATGCAACAGGCAAACACAGATTTACTTGCAGCTATGAAGAGAGAGAAAAGCAAAACGAGACTCCTAGTGTGTTGCCAACTCTTTAGCTGGCCAGACAAAGCGCGGACTGTTCACAGTCTCTTAGCAGCCACTTCATGCACTGGTCTAGGTAGCAGCACTTCAGCCTCCCACGCTCAGGGTCAGTGCCGGCTCCAACAAGACAGATTCGTGATAACACAACTCAGAACATTCCGTGTAGAGCTGCGATGAAAACAATGAACTCCAGACCTGGCATGCTGGCCCATTAGTCTGGTGCACTGATGTTCTAATTTAATTTGGCCACATGCTGGCAGTGCGGTCCGTCTAATCGGCAGCCAGAGGAAGAGGAAAGAGTGAGAAATGCTGTAAAGACGGGAACATCCTCTGTCAGCAAAGCTCTAGGTGTGCCTCAGCTGAGAGATTAGAGCCACTTTATAGCCATTAGTCACCTTCCAGTAGAACAGCGCAGTCATGTCTGATCCGTGGCAATCAGCACTGAGGCTACAGGGTTACGGTTTGTTTATGGAACAGTTTCCAGAGTTGAATGACCAGTGTCAGTTTGTCTAAAATATAGGAGAGAGTATCTTTAAACACTATACAATTAAATTCCTTTCAGTCAAATGCAAAATGCAGGGACTGCAATGAGTTCTGACTGAAGTTGGGTCTCTATGACAGGGGTGTCCAATTCTGCTCCTGGAGGGCCACTGTCCTGCAGAGTTTAGCTCCAACACACCTGCCTGGAAGTTTCTAGTGATCCTGAAGACCTAGATTAGCGGGTTCAGGTGTGTTTAATTAAACTCTGAGGGTAGCTCTCCAGGAACAGGATTTGACTCTACTGAACTATGATGTTGACAGGTTTTGAGCTGCACATGAGCTGCCACTCATTGTTGATGTAGTGTGCAGTTGTAATGGACAATGTCACAAAAACCCTGATTGACTTAGAAATTCATCATGCTCTTTCCAAACTTTGTGAAAGTTTAGATACTTGAGTTTTTTTTTTGTGTGTCTGGGATTGACAGCAAGCAAAGCATACCATACCATTATATCTGTGAGCGATTCAGAATTGTGATGCATCACTGAATAAGTTTTCCCCCACCTTTAGTACAACAAGCTACAACAGAAAGCTTGCTCACAGACAGCACCCTGTTTTCAACATAACTGTCCTATTATTCTCATCTCCATCTTTGGAGAGAATCATGATTGACACTGTAAGTGGAGGGTGTGTGTGAAGAGCTGGACGTGAGAACAGGCCTCTGTTGACCATCTAAATAAGTCTGTCTTACAGCCGTTCATAAAGCCCACTGTGATTCCCAGACACGCATATGAATGGAGACGAGACCTGAGAATAGTCCACTGTAAGCCAACTAAACCCAACAACATCTGCAGATTAAAGTTCTAATGTGACTGGCAGATTATATCAATCTAATCATTCTGGTTTTAGCACTTCACTGTGGGCAGTGTTTGTGCTTGAGGGTGAGAAAAACAGAATTGGTGTTTGTCACATAAGAGATCAAATTTTAAGAATCTTCAGATGGTTGAAGGTCTTGTTGACACTGTCATAGGAAGCTGAACCTCCCCATAGTTCTGAGTGATGAGGACAAAAATTGATAAAAACTTTGATAAGCTCTTTTCAAAAGCCTAATGAGCTGCCTTCTTAAACAGCACCAAAGCTGCTGCAACCAGTGAGCAGAATATGTATTCAATTCAATACCAGAAAGTATTGTAATGAGCTCAGTGAAAAAACGAAACATTTAGTCACTCAGCAGAAAAAAAATAAATAATTAAAACATGGACTATTTTACCCGATTTTTGAGTGTTTTATGTACTTTTATATTTATTACAGCAGCAAGCTGTTAGCTTAGCAACATGCTAACTTCAGATTCTTATTGAAATTAATAGTAAGTCAAGTTGTTATCTATGAAGAGCATTCTAAATAAGTCATTTTTGAGATTATATAAAGGTTAGGACCATACAAGATCATAATGCAGTTCACTATGTTTTGGAACAGAGATAAAGTCCTAAGCTTAATGATGAATCAGTGTGATTCTCTAGTCCTGATGAATGTAACTGATCATTCAAACCATTCAAAATAATATATAATGCAATGATCTGAATAAACACACTTCTCCTAAAGAAAAGTTATAAAAATTATATTCACATTCCTAAGTAGGGATTGGCTGTATGATGAAAATCTTATATGACGGTATAACAATATCATATAAGGAAGACTACGTTGTTCTAAATATCAACATGGCTTGTCTTATGGCCATAGGTTGCAGAGTTTTTTTTTTATTGGCAGCAGAAACTAGTGGGTTTGACTGAAGCCAGTCATGACTTCAGCAAATAACAGCACCATATGGAAGTGGGATGAGATTTACACAAGGACTCCGTGGGAGAGTTTTACGTCTCCATGATGACTGCATAGAGACGCATTCAAGAAGAAGAAAGAGAAACGGGGGGCAGAAGAGGTGAACAGAAAACAGATATTAACTAGTCAGTCACTGTGAGAGACAGACAAATGCTAAATGAAAACTCTAGACAGACAAGGACAAAGCAAGGGAAATGAGATTGAGAGAAAGATATATTAAAAATGAACATTTCTGACCTGAGATATGTGGTTAATGGAGGACTCCATCCTGCGCAGCTGTGAGGCCTGGATATCCAACAACTGCAGGACATTGTTGGCTAAGGCATTGATTTGATAGGCCACGCTCGCCAGGGACTGGGTGGTGTAGGCTTTGGTCTCCTCCAAGGCTTTCCTCTTATCCTGTGCCTGTAGGTCAAGGTCAGAAAAACATTTTACTTCACATTTTCACAAAAAACAGCAATCGCTTCAATCTATACACAGTCTCAGCCTCAGAGAGCACACCCACGGATCGTCTGATATACAGCATGCTGCAAAAAAAAAAAACTGGCTAAAAGCATCCATTCCAATCTGACTGCCAGGTTGCCATGTAACTTCTGGAAGACTGCACAAGTTTTAAATCATTTTGAGGAAAACAAAGTCACATTTACAAGGTACCGGGATGCTTTAGTAGGCAAAGTAAATCACTGGATTTGATAAAGTTTGCAATGTATCAAAGCTTCATTTGAGTTTGCTGAGGTAGTTAGCGAGCAAACCCATTGTAAGTGTACCCAATGCTACAGTATTGTCTAGATAAACTACTGCTTTGTAAAGTGGTCTGTTGTGGTGGTATCTTTCATTTCCAGGTGGGTGATTCTTGGATATTGTAATGTGGAATTTTTACAGATTCACAATTTGCAACAATCCAGTGGTTCTCAACTAGAAGGTTGGGGCCCAATAGGGGCCTTCGATTATATTGTGGACAGTGGAGGGGCTTGTAGTCAAAAAGGATGAGAACCAAAAACAAATAGCATAACATCACATATTTCTAAAAGTTAATAAATGAAATTAAACACTGAAAATAAATGGTTACAATTGAGATTGCAAAAAAACTAGACATAATTTCATGAATATTGTTATAACATTAATAATATTAATATAATAAAATAATAATATTGTATGTTTTTATATATTGTAATTAAAATGCATTTAGTATTCTGTCCAAAGCTGTAAACAACACATTTTCTCGTATCTTTGTTCTTTATATGGGATCTCTCTTTATATCAGACAATTCAACATAAAAATAAATGGTATTGGAAAATATATATACAGTGAGGAAAATAAGTATTTGAACACCCTGCTATTTTGCAAGTTCTCCCACTTGGAAATCACTGTGAGAGACATAATCTAAAAAAAAAAAATCCAGAAATCACAATATATGATTTTTTAACTATTTATTTGTATGATACAGCTGCAAATAAGTATTTGAACACCTGTCTATCAGCTAGAATTCTGACCCTCAAAGACCTGTTAGTCTGCCTTTAAAATGTCCACCTCCACTCCATTTATTATCCTAAATTAGATGCACCTGTTTGAGGTCGTTAGCTGCATAAAGACACCTGTCCACCCCATACAATCAGTAAGAATCCAACTACTAACATGGCCAAGACCAAAGAGCTGTCCAAAGACACTAGAGACAAAATTGTACACCTCCACAAGGCTGGAAAGGGCTACGGGGAAATTGCCAAGCAGCTTGGTGAAAAAAGGTCCACTGTTGGATCAATCATTAGAAAATGGAAGAAGCTAAACATGACTGTCAATCTCCCTCGGACTGGGGCTCCATGCAAGATCTCACCTCATGGGGTCTCAATGATCCTAAGAAAGGTGAGAAATCAGCCCAGAACTACACGGGAGGAGCTGGTCAATGACCTGAAAAGGGCTGGGACCACCGTTTCCAAGGTTACTGTTGGTAATACACTAAGACGTCATGGTTTGAAATCATGCATGGCACGGAAGGTTCCCCTGCTTAAACCAGCACATGTCAAGGCCCGTCTTAAGTTTGCCAATGACCATTTGGATGATCCAGAGGAGTCATGGGAGAAAGTCATGTGGTCAGATGAGACCAAAATAGAACTTTTTGGTCATAATTCCACTAAACGTGTTTGGAGGAAGAAGAATGATGAGTACCATCCCAAGAACACCATCCCTACTGTGAAGCATGGGGGTGGTAGCATCATGCTTTGGGGGTGTTTTTCTGCACATGGGACAGGGCGACTGCACTGTATTAAGGAGAGGATGACCGGGGCCATGTATTGCGAGATTTTGAGGAACAACCTCCTTCCCTCAGTTAGAGCATTGAAGATGGGTCGAGGCTGGGTCTTCCAACATGACAATGACCCAAAGCACACAGCCAGGATAACCAAGGAGTGGCTCTTTAAGAAGCATATCAAGGTTCTGGCGTGGCCTAGCCAGTCTCCAGACCTAAACCCAATAGAGAATCTTTGGAGGGAGCTCAAACTCCGTGTTTCTCAGCGACAGCCCAGAAACCTGACTGATCTAGAGAAGATCTGTGTGGAGGAGTGGGCCAAAATCCCTCCTGCAGTGTGTGCAAACCTGGTGAAAAACTACAGGAAACGTTTGACCTCTGTAATTGCAAACAAAGGCTACTGTACCAAATATTAACATTGATTTTCTCAGGTGTTGTTCAAATACTTATTTGCAGCTGTATCATACAAATAAATAGTAAAATCATACATTGTGATTTCTGGATTTTTTTTTTTAGATTATGTCTCTCACAGTGGACATGCACCTACGATGACAATTTCAGACCCCTCCATGATTTCTAAGTAGGAGAACTTGCAAAATAGCAGGGTGTTCAAATACTTATTTTCCTCACTGTATATATATATATATATATATATATATATATATATATATATATATATATATATATATATATATATATATATATATATACACTTGTCTTAACTTTCACCTATATCACGTATGCTAGCCTAAAAAGAACTCGAAACCTGTTGTGAAACTAAGAATAGAATAACAGAATCTGCCTCAAACGCAACCGCACAGAACCGAAACTCAGTTTTTAAATGTGGTATTTTCTCAGTTCTCGAATTGGCCTACCTCTGTGGTAAACCATGATCTCACTAAGGTAAACTATCACTCATGCAAGGCCTTCTGTGAAAGGACTTCAAAACCTGACACACATGCAGATAAAACATCACCAAACACCTGCAGTGAGTGAGGAGGGATTTCGATAATGAAAGTTTGTTTGTACTTTTAAAAAGTTACTGTCCTTACCAGTGCCCGAATTTGTGTACACGATATACTATACGATACGATACTATACGATATACTGATTGAGACGCACCCTCTGTCTGTATTAAATACATGAACATACACTAAAAGACATTTACACATGGGGACTACAGCTCTGCATTCTCCATTGTAAATTATGTGGTGAAGGTATGCAATAATATTGTTTTACAGATGTTCCACTGAAAAATGGAACAGAGCTGTTCTTAAGTCAAAAGTTATGCTATTTTTAGCAAGGGTTTGGCAAGAGCAATGGACATTGTTACACTAGAGATGCACTTCCCAGAGTCTTGCTTTAAGAACCATAGAATTCACACATACTGGAAGGGTTGAAAATAAGTGCGTCTCCATCTAGCCACACAGTAGTTCAGGGTGCTCACTGAAAACCAGCTCAAAGCTTAACATTTTAAACCCTGTCCACATGTCATAAGATTCAGACTTCATTTTAATGGTGCTGAACAAGATGTGCAAATAGGATCCAACATTCTCCACAGACAACTTAAAAAGGATTGAAAGTGCCATAAAGGCAGCTTGTAATCTCATATCTCTTAAACAGAACATTTGGGCCATTTCCAGTCTGGATGTACGGTACTGTTATCAGAATCTGTTGTTATTCTGCTTTATGGCTGTTCTGTTGATTGAATTTTACCTTTGGTGCGTCTGTAAATCTCATAGTTCACATCCGGCTAACAGAAATGTACATAAGTATGGCAGATACTAGGGACAGGACTAGGGAATTTCTATAGTTTGAAGAAAATGTCAGTGGTGCTTGCCCATGCAAAAGTTGGCATGCTAACAGTGACTGTGCCTCATTAATGAATTCAAAAATACATTAAACATACAAATGTCTAAATTAAAATTAATTTTTATATTTTTGAAGGCCTGAAGTCAAGACTATAAAACTGTTATATAATAATGAAGAAACAGAAAGAGGGTCAAGGTAAATAAGCTTCTTAAAATTATCTTGTAATCGGTTTTAACTCAGGTTGCAAAATGTGGTGTGACACCCCCCATACCTTAGAAAATATGTTTTTTCGATTTGAATATATTTCAAAACGTTATTTATTCCTGTGATGCACACAGTGCTGGGAGATATAGGCAAAAAAAACAAAAAAACAACAAAAAAAACAGACCTGATCACCCAGACAGTGTTTATTCTGAGATAACAATTGGCTGGATGTACATTATCCCTTACTTATTTGTTGACGCAACGGTCACCTTCCTGATCAGGCCAGAGCTGCATCATGAAACTTAATCATTTGCACATTTTTAATCCTTGCCAATTTATATATTTAAGCGCAAGATGACGCAAAAGAGAACTCAATTTAATAATGTGACAAGTTCTGTTTGCACACACATCCGAAGTGCTTGCCCAGAAATCTGCTTCTCGAACATTGTGTGGAATGCTGAATTGAGCTCTTTCACGTCTTCTTGCGCTTGAATGGACATATTCACACAAAATGACGTCAAACAATGCCGCCTCTGTGAGTATCCTAATAAACAGTCTGTAATATCTTAAGTGAACATAAACAGTTAAGACATAAAACACATGTGAAACATTATAGGGTTAGTTCACCCAAAAATGAAAATTCTGTCAGTAATTACTCACCCTCATGTTGTTCCAACCATGCAAGTCTTTCGCTCATCTTCGGAACACAAATTAAGATATTTTTGATGAAATCTGAGAGCTGTCTCACTCCTCCATAGGCTTTCAGAGGGACCGAAACTCGTCGGCCCAGAAAAGTTATTAAAAACATCGTTAAAATAGTCCAAGTGACTACAGTGGCTCTACATTACGTTTATCATGCGACGACAATACTTTTTGTGCGGAAAAACAACAAAAATAACGACTTTATCCAACTATTAGTGTTCTTCAATGTGGGCCTCTGACGAGAGTTCACGGGAGCGCCACGACGCATGCGCGAGAACTGAGATTACGGCCTTCTTCTTCTATTGTTACTGGCTGCTCACTCCTTAGGAGTATTACCGCCATTTACTGTACAAGATCATAGATATCATATAATAATATGATATCTATGTACAAGATGACGTCCCGACATTGCCGGAAGCGCAAAACGGTCTGTTTATAAGCAGAGGAAGACGCACGCTGTAGGACGAAGAAGAAGAAGAAGAACGCCGTAATCTCAGTTCTGGCGCATGCGTCGTGGCGCTCCCGTGAACTCTCGTCAGAGGCCCACATTGAAGAACACTAATAGTTGGATAAAGTCATTATTTTTGTTGTTTTTCCGCACAAAAAGTATTGTCGTCGCATGATAAACTTAATGTAGAGCCACTGTAGTCACTTGGACTATTTTAACGATGTTTTTAATAACTTTTCTGGGCTGACGAGTTTCGGTCCCTCTGAAAGCCTATGGAGGAGTGAGACAGCTCTCAGATTTCATCAAAAATATCTTAATTTGTGTTTCGAAGATGAACGAAAGACTTGCATGGTTGGAACAACATGAGGGTGAGTAATTACTGACAGAATTTTCATTTTTGGGTGAACTAACCCTTTATGTTAGATCTGTGCAGCTCTTAAAGTGACAGCAGCCTAATAAACTTGCTTCTGCAGTGCTATTTTACATTTGATTATTAATTTTCTCAACCTGAAATTACTGTTAGACTTACCTGAAAAACATGAAAAACAGTGTTTATGTTATATGCATGTTTGTTCTTTTGTATTTGTGCTATTGCACGTAATTTGATTGTTTGTTCTTATTTTATTACTTACAGTTTACTTGTCTTTAACAATACTTGGAATTTATATGAGTTAGGCTAGTAGTTTTTAGTGTCACAACCTTATTTATTAAGGATATGGGTCAAAAACAATGAAGACAATAACTAGGCCTATTTTATTTATTTATTGCTTTGTGGCAGGGCAAGTAAAAATTTGAACCACTGACCCAGTCGGGCCAGTAGAGAAAAAATCCTTATTATTTTCCTTAGTATAAATCCTTAATATTTGTGTGAAAACCATTACACATTTTCTTCTTTGATGAACAGGAAGTTAATTTAAGTTAATTAAATTAGAACTTACTGACGGTAGTGTACGAGTTAGTTTCTAAGAACTTTAAAGTAGATTTTTAAATCATACGATCATACTTATCATTGGCCAGTGGATCTGATTCTTCAAGACACCAAGACTGTGGGAGCTGATAAGGCAAATATGTGTTGGCGTAACAGAAATGGCCTTGTCAGTAACAGGAGTCATTTGTTCTGGTCCAGCTTTTACATTTCTTTCCATATTTGCCCTTACAAAAACATCAATAACCTTCTAGACTTTTTGTGGGACCCACAATGCACCAATCTCACATTAGCCCATCAAGGCTAAACGGGCAGTTTTTTGGAAAAACAGCTTTATCTGAAGGACATTTCACACAGATACAATGTTTGATTGGCATCTTCAGAAAGCTCCAAAAACTTCCCACGAAGCAAGAAAGGCAAACTCCCATTCCCAGAAGACAAAGGCAACAATCTCTTTTTATCTCTTCCACGGTCACAGGCACAAACACCTCGAGATAAGGAAAGGCAGAAGGTGCAGAGGAGAAAGCCAACTCTTCCTTGTTGAAACAATGAGCGATAAAAAAAATCGTATGGTCATAAAAGTCTTAAATATCTGTAATTGTATAACTAAAGTTTTAATTAACTTTTTAAGAGGTCTTAAATTTGGTCTTAAATCGTGATACGGTTTAATGGGATTATTAAACTTCAATTACTTGAAAACTTCAAAATAATGAAATAACTTAATTAAATAAATATGAATGCTGCATGTTCAAAGTGAAAATGTGGCGCTGTTGCACGTTTTAGGCATGCTGTTTCAGAGCCGTTCACCATCAGTGAATACTGCACATTTCTGCCAAGCTAATGCTAATGATCTACTGTTGATGATGAATCATGACAATGTTTACCTAATGGTGTTTGTACTGTAATATGTTTTAGTTGGTTGTAAGAAAGCATATTTTCTCATGTTTGAATGTGCAGCTAGAAGTATTAAAGACTACAAATGAATTAAAGTGTTTTGCTGCCTTGTACATAAGGAAAAAAATATTATGTAATACACTTTCACTGCACCCTTAAGTTCTTTTTGTACTCTTAAAGTTTTCAAATTAGAAAAAAAAGAAAGTGCCAAGCACCTTTAAAAATGTCCTTTTAGAAAATTCACATTAAAATGGAAACGTCCCACCAACTAATTGCTGAAATTCCTAAGACAATATCCTGTAAGTCAGTGTGACGTCTATTGACAAGATAAGAGCAAACATAAAGGATTTATTTGACCAATCACAAGGCCAGACGAACATACCATTACAAGTAAACACTGCAGTCCTTTATCTTAAGTTTAAGCTGAACCTAAAACATTCTTCAACCTTCATCTCCACGACTTCCATGAAAGGAATCACAGGGTAGGTCGGCTGTTCCTGGTTCACAGGAAGGAAAAGCCTACGTTTCCTCCCTAGAGTCAGAGTATCAGGAGAGACGCTCCACCCAACACACTGGTGGAGTCCACAGGAAGAAACAGTAACTCTTTTGGACACTTTTGTTGGACATAATCAGCTCTGAGGCACAGTACTGTCTTGGACGGTGGAGCCAAGTATCTTGGCACGCTTGCAAGAAACTACAATTAATTCCTTTCTGCCCTAGAAGAACAGTCTGTGATGGGCACTCGGTAAAACACTCAAGGTTTAGCATGCAATGAGTTCATCTTCATGCTGAAGAACAAGTCAAAACACTCTCTCCTACAATGGGATTGTTTGGATTTCCTGTAGAGCTGACAGCCCAGCTCACGCTGCTCTAATACAGATCCAGAGGGAAATGTACTCGGAAGATCAGGTGAAAAAAATGCTAGGAATGTCCTTTATTAACACTGTGTAACTCTTACGATGACTCCTCCTCTGCTTTGCTCTCCTGTTTGTGAACGCAATCGTGTAAGTCAGTTCTGGGAGGTAATAATAACAAACCACTTTGACGACAGACTTTGCTTAGGCATGTCAGAATGACCAAAACAGCATTTCAGGCGCTGTGCAATGAGATCGGACCGCTGGATAGTCCAGTTATGCCGTCCCATCCCATCGTAAATTCACGTCTTTTTTGATGCGCATCAAGGAATTTATTCTGTAATGTACTTCCATTGTAGTTTATGCACATGTTTTCATATCAGATAAAAAAAATATCCAACTCAATTGAGCACATATGTTTTTTATGACAAATTATTAAATTAGTCATTCAGGCAACCTACCAATAGTCATTTTTAAAAATATGCATTTTGCATTTAGCATTCTGCTTAAGGCCAGTTCACACTGTCCCAACGAACTCCCAGCAAACATTTTGCTGATTGTTTGATTTAAATGTCAGGAAACAAAAACATATGGTCATTTTCACACCAACCCAACAAACACCAAAAGGGTTTAACCACACTGACTCAACCAATTTGGTATTCATTAAGGCCGTGTGAACTAGACTTGTCACAGGCTTAGTTTACCAAAAATGAATATTGCATCATCATTTACTCAAGCCTGTATTACTTTTTTCTGCCATGAAGTAAGAAAGGAAAAGTTATGATGAATGTCCACGCTGCTCCTTTGCACAACGAAAGTAAATGAAAACAGTTGCTGGATTCTAGAAAATCTTCTTAAGCCTGACAACACATGATATAAATGTCATAAAAATGTAATCTTTCAAAATGAAACAGTTTATTCAACCTTTACATACACACACGCACGCACACTAGGGCAAAAAATGGGCCCAAAATGGCTAAACATTAAGCTTTTAATTGACTCAATCACACATTATTGGTCTGGAAATTAGCTAAATTTAAGCAAATGCACTACTTAAAGCCATTGCTCTCTCTGAAAAACATCAACGACAGAATGAAGTTTTTGGCAGAACATGGGAAGTTGTGGGAGTGATGAATCACAATGAAACAAGTTGCATAAACGTTTAGTCTTTAGGTTAATTAAAGACTTAATACTCTAGCATCAATATTTGACCAATATTATTTTACAATAAAAACTGTTACAGTTAGTGACACAGTCATTTATTAATGTATCTAGGAAGTGTACAGCAATCACGCTGAATCTGACTGGTATTTACCATTTCACATAAAAAGCGAACACATGCACCTTCCATTTATTTGCAAGGATGCACAAAACAACTCCATTAAAGGAACATTCCACCCATTTGCATTAAGCTTTGCATTGTTAGAAACCCAGTCATACTATTGAATGGTCGTGCAACACTCATTTTCCCCTGAGACGGGAGAAATCCGTATTTACCTCTTACACTTCCTCCCACAATGACGCAAAAATCGTCATTTTGCGTCATTGTCGGAGGAAGTGTAAGAGGGGGGGGGTTTCTGTTGAGACTACAAGCACTAGTTCCCACCCTTTCAAACCCGCCCATAGGGGGTTGGACCTAACGCGCTAACAGACCTATCACAGATCAGTGCCAGTGCGTTTGATTTCACCGGCAGAAACCTGCAGAAAACACGGACGAAGGTACTGAATACGCAGACAATATGGAGGATTGGGATTTTGAAGAAGTTATGGTAGAAACGGATGTTCGTGGCTACCTTTATGAGCCACAATATAGCGATGAGCAGCTGAGGGCTATGGAGGAACAGGAGGCGGCTGAAGCTGCTGCCACAACTGCCGAGGCAGACGACCTGCCTGCCGCGGACGAGGAGCCCGCAATGGCTCGAGCTGGATGAGTTGAGTTGAGTTGAAATGAGTTCGCAAACTAACTCTTCACTAGAAATTGTGTGAAATGATTTCCATGCGGTCTCGTGGTAGCGTAGAGTGGAGTTCAACTCTAGTCTAGATCGTTGGTTGATAGATTGATGGGCGGAGTTTAACCATTGAGTTCGACAGTGGGAGTGGCCTGCGGAGCTGAGCATTGCAATGCACTATGGGGATTGTTGTCTGTAATCCACAAGCACTAAAAAGTCATTTTCTGCCTTTTCTCGGCCAAGAAGGAACCAAATTAGAAATTTATGCTACTATTCTACTACATATATGACCCACTTTCAATACATATTCATGTCTCCACTGGTGGAATTTCCCTTTAAGGCTTTTAAGTCCAAAGGCTTACACATTTAGAAAAATACTGATAAAATATCATATGTTTACATCACATTTGTTTAGAAAGAGTGAGCATTTCTATTAATTGTCCAATTATGGAAATGATGCGATCTGAGGAGGTTTGAGCGAGGTCCCGTCTCACTATACTGGTATCCTTTCAGCCAGAGCAACAGAGGGCGCTCACGAACAGAAAATAGGAGTTATGAGTTATACGAGTTAACCGGAGTGCATGTTTTTTATGACATAGCCTACTGTATATGCGGACACATTAGTCCGGAATTAAAAAAGGCACAGGGAAGAGACAGATGAAACCGGAAAACAAATAAATACACTATTATAATCATATATGATTTGTCCAGGTTCTTCAAGCAGTCTTTGGTATTTTCCATAAACATGTGGAAACACATTTAATGTAAAAGCTGCCCGTCAGGTTTGATGTAAAATGGCAAACCTATTCCTCCGCATGACCGAGCACGCTTCGAGTCGAATGTCCACGCTGCTCCTTTGCACAACGAAAGTAATTGAAAACAGTTGCTGGATTCTAGAAAATCTTCTTAAGTCTGACAACACATGATAAAAATGTCATAAAAATGTAATCTTTCAAAATGAAACTTTTACACACTCTAAGGTAAAAAATGGGCCCAAAATGGCTAAACATTTAGCTTTTAATTGACTCAACCACACATTACTGGTCTGGAAATTAGCTAAATTTAAGGAAATGCACTACTTAAAAAGTTTTTGGCAGAACATGGGAAGTTGTGGGAGTGATGAATCACAATTAAAAACGTGTATTTATTATCGCTATGGTTAGTAAGTAGCCTTTAGAATTGCATATAAATATTTCTGCCTCATACGGTGATCAGAATCCACATCAGATCGTAAGTTATTTCAAACACTCACTGATGTCTGAAAGTGAGTTTTGAGCATAAAATGATTTAAAATGTCTTGAAATGTGTAAGTTAGCTGGTAGCCTGATATAATAACATGGGAAATGAGCAGCGGTGTTGACCGTCTCCTGTCTCCGCTCATGACCACTCCTCAAGCCCCTTGGCCCACTTTGGACCAAAGTATTCGGCAGGCCTAAAACCCCTGGCCGTTGGCCCCGATCAAGCCCCGAAAGGGCTAGAGGAAACTCGACTGTCCCTGGCACACACTACTAGCACACTCGCTTTTGTCCCGACAGTGGAAACACGGCTATTGTGTGGAGAGCCTTTTAGCTGCTGGTACTGGCGAGCTACTTTACTGTGAAACGTCATTTAATGCTTTGGAGTACAAAAGAATATTGCAGATTGACTTGCTTCTCGCAATTGAAAAGTTATCTAAAGACGAATTATCAGATGTTATTTTTCAACAAGATGCTCCTGCGCTAAGTTACTTTATCTACAGTATTTGTGCAAATCTTGTTAATTTCCTGACAAGTGATTTGTGATTAAAATGGTTAAGACCATAAGTCCACTAAATATTTTGTCTTCTTTGGCTTGGCCCTTTTTTTTTGGTAAATTAAAGTGTTGTTTTTTGTATCATATTTGATACGTCAGGCTTTTATGGCGCGTGCTAGAGGAGAATATGTAGCTCATACTCGAGAAAAAAAAAAAAAAAATTGAGTTCAAAGTGTGTGTCCTTTGTGTCAATTCTTTCAAGCAAAAGAACAGATGGAAGTCAAGGCCAAAGAAGCAGGGCTGTAATTACAGGCCTCTTTAATCTGTTATGGCCACTGTAATCGCCATGTCTGATCACAGGAAGGGGCATTTTAGAGCGCCTCCCACCCAAGTGCATGCTGGTTCGCAAACTGCCTGGGTTAAGAGACAGCCTAGGATCTCCTCCAGGAAAAATAATGAGTATTTGTAGGATTTACTGATGTGGTTTTGCTCGAGGATGCCGGCGAGAAAAGGATTATGGTCTTGTGGCGTAATCTAGGTACTGGCATGAGCAATGCTAACGCCAATTTACTGGACATATGTTAGCGGTGGTAAAGTCTCGTCTCTCGCATGATAACTGCACTAGCCTCTGACCTCGATCCCGTAAACAGAGACATCTGGGGGGGGGTTATTGTGTCCATTTCCATGGCGAACCTCAATGAGGCACAATTTAAACATACAGTGGCCCCAAAAGTAGTTGGATGCTTAAAACACATTGAAATGGCAGAATATCTTTACAAAACAAATTTGTCAATTAAATGGCCCTGAAAAACAAGTCATTTTAATGATCAAACTCAAGACAGTACCCAATTCGAATAATTCTGAGAAATCCTTCACTGAATGAACTCACTAAATCCATCCGAGGGGTTACTGACTCAACATCTGACTCACTCAATGAACGGCAAGTCATTCCTTCCAGTCGGTCTCGAGAGGAAGCAAGTTTACTGTGCTTAATGTTGGTGCTATGGTAAAAAGTCAAAAACAGTCAAGCGGTGGTCTGGCTAGTCAATTAAGAATATGATGATGAGCAAGGTATCAAAGCTGCAATAAAATTGGCATCTAAGCTCTGCAAAAGAGACAGAGCCCATGATATGACAATCTGCCCTGGATGGCACCGCCCTTATCCAGACTCACTGACTCATCGAAGGGAAGCAAGCCACACCTATGAAGGCCACGGGACAAACAGCTAGATTAGAAAAGCTGACACACACATAACCTCAGTCTGGTTCTAAAGTATTTGACAACTTTTATCTGAGAATTCTGAATGTTCTCACAGCACTGTCTGGCACCGAGGAAATGATCTAAAAACCACATCGGCCAAAGTGGTCAAGTATGAAAAACAATCCAGGTAACTATCTATTCTGCAAACTGATTGGTCATGCTTCAGTAGTTGAACATTTATTACAAGTGTTTTCTACTATTGTGGAAAAAAAAACACTATTTTCACAGGGTAGATGACAAATTGGTGGGAAAAAAATCCAATAGATTTACATAGAAAGCGGGATTCAAATAAGGAGCAGAGTATGAAAGCCCAGTAAAAAACCACCAAGAAGAGCCTAGCAACCTCATAACAACAGCACTTGTTTTATTTTTTTGATTGCTATTTCAGCTTTAAAGGCTATATTCTTCACAAAAATATAACAAAAAAATAATAAATGAATATAAGCCTAATGTATACTTGATGGTTTATACTAGGGCTGCCCCCTTATAGTCGACTGAATATTTTTGAAAAAAACAAAACAATTCAGGAACTGGCAAAGTTGCGCATTGACAGATCACTAACACATTATGCCCGACATAATACCGCATCCCAAAATCCAAAGTGTGGGAATATTTCGAGAGGGTAAAGATTGACCACAAAGTACTTGCCACTTTATACGACTGCTATCTCTATTGTTAACATTAAAGTAGATAAATGTGCGCTAATATTAGGTGTATATTAGGGCTGGGCGATATATCGCATGACATTGATATGCGCCTCTCGTCAGTAAAGCCGGTTCCTTGATTAGTAGTAAATCGCCATCACCTGCTTTCAGATGGAGCGGCATTTACTACAAAGAGCCGTAGTTAACTGACAAGCTGAGCCATATCACATTAATTATCGTGGACGTATCGCCAGTATCGTATGGCTCAGCTTGTCAGTTAACTACGGCTCTGTGTAGTGAATGCCGTTCCATCTGAAAGCAGGTGATGGCGATTTACTACTAATCAAGGAACCGGCTTTACTGACGAGAGGCGCATATCAATGTCATGCGATATATCGCCCAGCCCTAGTGTATATCCAAGTGCGGAGTGTGAAAGCTAAATTAGTAGTAGTGTTTAAATTGACTTCCACGCCATCAGAGCGCATCTTCTCAAAGGCCGGTGTTTTACGGCTTCATTATAAGCATCAAGGCGAGTAGTGTAGTCTAATTGTCTATATTCTTCAAAGGCATCACTCGAAACACCCAAGCATCATGATGGTGACTTCTGCATCCAATCACATACTTTTTTTAGAATTTTTTGGGGAAAATTAAAGAAATTTGTATTCGACATATCTAGTGCTACATTTTTCAGTGTCTCTAAATAACTGTCTTATCACAAGTTCTGCTGTAGGCCTTTTATATCACACTAAAATCAGACTTATTGTTCTGTACACAATACCAACATCCTCCACAGAGAAGCCATGCTGGAACAGTGGGCAGCAATCTTCACACTTGTCCTATTATACAGAAAACCCAAGTCTGCAGTGCACTTGGTTTGCTGAAGACAGCGCTGGAGTCATGTAGGGCAGAACGCTGAGAGACTGCTAACAAGTGCCATCGAGCTGGCCCAGCTCAATAAGAGAAGAGCACCTCAACTCAACAGAAAACCACACAGGAGATGGAAAAACTAAAAATGACTGCTGGAACAAACACCAATACACTTGCTTTACTTTACTTAACTTGTGTATCCATTTCATATTTGTGCGCATAGCAGTGTTGGTCCAGCACCTGTTCAAGCCAGGTGTTCATTAATGCATCCTTATCAGAAGTCAACCTGTCCACAGAGGTTACAGAAGCACGCCGTCTTGCATTGCAAAAGAGGAACTGTTGCTGGCCAAACATGCAAATTGGGCTTTGGGGTATTTTAAACACATTATATAAAACACCAGAGATTTTACTTGAATGCATGCGTGAAGCAATGCAACTTGCGAGACGCAAGTTGCATTGCTTCACGCATGCATTCAAGTAAAATCTCTGGTTTCCAGCAACATAACGCTTAAATGTAAGTGTCTCATTGGAACAGTTCAAATAAATAAAATAAAATTGTTGTCATCATTTGATCACCCTCATGTTGCTCCAAATCCTGACTTTGTTTCTGCTCATTTCTATACAATGGCATTGGGGACAGACGCACAATTCAGCGTATAACTACTTAATTTATTTGAGTAATTTCAGTCTGTTTGCTACACAAAACTATGTATGGTTTTAGAAGACTTGAAATATAGTCTTCATGTCTGAATCACAAATAAGCCCAGAACCGGGAGATCTTTTGAGCTTGAAGTGTGCATGTGGCTGATGCTGCGAAATTTTCAGTCATTTTAGTATCTGCTGTAAAAGAGTAAGCAGTTGAAGCCCAGTGAATGTCATTTGTATATCACCGTCTGTATGGTTTAGGCTACTTTAGGGAAAAACTACAATATAACGTTAAAATAACACAAATTAATGCCCATACACATATTCCTGGTGCTGCAGCAGTTTCAAATTATATAAAACTAGCATTTTATTATTCACCTGCTTGCACACTTGAGTCATCAGTAACTTAAATGGACATTTTAGTATATTAAAGTTTAACGCTTTGACAGTATACTAATACTAACTTTTCATTTATTTATTACTTAAAACCCACTTTATGTACTTCGATACCACAGCAAAAAATCTAGCTTTTAATAACTAAACATTATTAAAGACAAATGTAATCATTAAATGTAAAATAACACTATAAATTAAATATATAATCATCTTTGTTAATGTGTTTTGTGGTTTGATTAACATTAATGACAACGACAGCAGCAGTTTTTATAGGCAGCCGTCACTTTAAGACCTAATGAATGATCCACATCCGATTTCTTTCTCAACTGTTTACATTCACTTAAGACATAACCGACTGTGTTGACGAGAATACTTGCCGATACAGGTATTTTAACATACTTTTTTTAAATATGTGTCCGTTCAAGCGCAAGGAGACGCGAAAGAGGAATCAATTCAGTGTTCGCTCGCTATCTAAAACATGCATCTGTGTGCGGCTGTGTGCTAAGATAAGTGCATGATCGAGTTCTCTTTCCTTGTATGTGTAAAATCATGTAAATTGTCAAGAATAAACACGTGCAAATGACAAACTTTCACTCTATTATAGTTAAACTTAGATATTAATTTGAGTATCACATGTGCTGAACCGTGGGGCCTGGTCCATATGGATCAACCGAGTATATTTTGGTATATATATATATATATAGGTATATTTTTTTGTCTTTTTGCCATGACCAAAACAGCATATGGTGGTTTTTAGAGTTTGACCAGCATTGGTCACGGTCTACTTTCATTGAAAATGCCATTCTGCTGAACTTCTCTTTTCATGTTCCACTTTAAAAAGAAAGTCATAAGGGTTTGGAACAGCATGATGATGAGTAAATCAACTATTTCTATGACAAATTCTTTGGATTTTGGGTAAAACACCAGATCTCTGGATGTCATCTCCGATTTAATCCAGACAGAGAAAGATCAACATTTCCACATGGAGGCTGTAAAACAGCAGCTCGACCTGACCCGGCCCTGGAGGAGACGATCGACTTCACGACACTCCTTACATGCTTCACATGCCTCTCTCTCGCTCTCTTACACACACACACACAGAGAGAACATGAGAAAGTGGGGCAGTGGCTGTCCTGGTTATAAAGACCCACTCCCACCATCTGCTGCTGCATCACCGCAGAGACGCAGTCATTCACAGGAAGTGCCTTCATCCCGCGCTCAGGCATGATGTAGAGGAAGAAGAGAGGCACATGGTAGCCTGCAGCCGGACCGTCAAGCCGAGACTTGAACACTAGACCTAGTGATTGGTTTCCCATCTGAGTCATCTTCTTCTGTAGTATCGGTGCGACTCGAAGCGTGCTCGGTCATGCGGGGGAATAGGGTTGCCATTTTACATCAAACCTGACGGGCAGCTTTTACATTAAATGCGGCACTACCTGTCGAGCAACTTTTTCTGCAATTAAACCTCGATAAACATCTTGATTATGCCGCTTTGGTGCAGTAGATCTCACCTGTGGCTCGATCTTAGACGCTTCCAACAGGTGTTTTTGTGTCTCGGGAGAAATATTGGTCAGAAAGACAGGGGTTAAACATGACACTGTTTGCAACATGATTACAGAGTGTCACTTTTTTTTTTATAAATGTTCCTTAGGCTGTGAATCAAGAGTGCACTGAACTCTCTTGGCAGAGGAGGATCATTAAGAGCCGTTGAACACTTAGAAAAATTCCAGTCATGCTGATAAACGCTCAATAAACAAATCATTTGCCGATCATAAATAAATAATTCCTTCTCTTTTTGATTTAAGCTTTTTCACACGTTTATGTAGTTTTACTTACATTTAAAAGTAAATCTCATTCATTCAAATTAAAAAAAATATATGTATAATTTATGAGTTTAATAAAATAATGTAAATAGTATGAAGAAAATAAATGTATACTAATGTATGTTTAAAGAAATCATATAAATTGTTTTATTATATAAATACAATAAAAAATAAAATTATCTGCCAGATCATGAACACATAAATCATTCTCTTTTTGATTAACTTTTTCCCCCATTAATTTTGAAATTAATTAAAAAAAATATTATGTATACTAATATATATTCAAAGTAATTATATACACATATACATACTTTTATCATATGAAAGCAATTAAAATAAATATAAACTTAATAAAGACCAAATATTAATATTACAATTTTTGTTTAATAAGCTATTTATATATCACATTAATGATTACCAATATAAAAAGGCTTTATTTAAATCCTAACAGTTGGATGATGTTAAACGATAAATGATATTTTAAGCAGTTCTGTCCAATCAGGTTTATGTCTCCAATTCGAATAAGCAATATGATTTTTAGAGTTTCACCAGAAACCTCACCTCACTTTGAGGAAGCAGATTTGATGAGATACGAGAAACAATGATCTATAAAACATGACTAAGTTATAGCTCGACTCCATGATCTCTCATGTTCACATTTGACACCATAAGTTTATGAAAACACAACGAGTTGAACGTGTTTCATATCTAATCTCAGTCTATCGTCAAAAGAGTCCGAAATGTGTCGTTCAAAAGACAAGACAAATCTCACATCCTCCTTTTGAAGTTTGAGACAATTCTGGTGGATATGAGCAAACTTCATTTGTCCAAGTTAAACAGTATCTAGACACACCCTCAATGTAAACGACACAAATCCCGTAACGTTACACGATTACAAATCTGATCTACAAACCACTTAAATAAGATCAGGCTTTTTAAAAGATCGCCCTTAATGAGCTCAAAATGTTCTCCCACAAGCGGTTCGTCCCTGCTTTTCCATTTTACAACTAGATTTCCTGTCCGATTCCCACAGCAGTGTTGGAGATCAGCGAGTCTCACAGAGAAACACACGCGCGCGCTTACCTGAACATAATTATTCTCACAGTAGTCCGCGACCCTCGTAAGGTTCTGGTAACTCTCTACGAGAGCTCGTTTACCGGCTGGAATTTCTTCCTCTAGTAACATCTGCAGCTCTGCCATCTTACATGTCTCCGCAGAGCTTCCTACTCCTCGTCTCTGGGATTTGATTGAGAGCTCAAGCTCAGCCCTGGCGAAGTCGGAGTCGTTCTTTTGAATCGAATCTCGATTGAATCGGTTCGCAAAACAGGACTCAACGATTCGTCTGCATACGGTTCACATGTCTGACTGAATCAGTATGAATCTGAATCTCGAGTCAACGACTCACTAAACCATTGAACCGAGACATGCGCGACTCGTAATGAGCTTTGGAGTGAACCGATTAGCAGGCAGGAATATTACAAAACACACTGGAAATATGTTGACGACTTGATTAAATGACAGATTTATCAACACGCATACGAAAAGGAGTTGGTTATAACTTGCACAAAAACATGAGAAATGGTGATTGTATAGCCTAATTTAATCCGCATTAGCCTACGTTTAGGTTCATATGAGAGTTGTAGCAAATGGGATAAATTACAATATACAACCCTATAGCCGTCATATAACGCCATAGAGAAATAAATACCAATAAACAGAAACATGTGCCAACATGGTTTAATAATGAGCATTTGAAATGTAATGCCAGGATCTCAGGGACACGTGGTGACGTAACTACGTATTGACGCAAAAGAATCAGTGATTTTATTATTTATTCAAACGGTTCGTTGCAAAGATCTGTTCAAAAGAGCCGATTCTGTGAAATGAGTCTGATTCCCCCTGGCCTCGCTTTCGTCACACAGCGTCACCTATCAACACAGCTGATACAGCGTTGCTGAGCGAATGGAATGTTGGGATTTGTAGTTTTACAAATCATGTAGTAACGAGGGACGGAACGTTTTGATGTGTTTCATTAAGTGCTTCAGTGTTACCTTCGCGTCGATTGCGCATAGAATTATTAAACGTATTTATTTCTTTAGAAATATGGGTCAAAATATTGCTAGGCAGTTTCAAAGTTTGTAGCTAGGTATGGTTTTTATGTCATAAACCCCCTTGGGTAAGCTTACCTCGATGAACTACATTACCCAGAATGTTACGCGTGTAGGTTAAGAACTATGGTTTTTGTAGGATTTAAATACCGTTGCTGCAAAAACCTCGGCAGTTTCGTTCTCTAAAGAAACTACAATTCCCAGTAAACACACGAGGAAGAAGGCTTTCGTATGTTGACTGTCAGGTACGTATTCATGAGGTCGTAGTCTCACCAGCACAGCAGGTAGAGCAGCAAATGGTAAAGTAACAAATGCTAGTGCTTCGTCGCTTCGATAATTTCTAATGCAGGTTGATCTAGAAATATCACATTAAATAGTATTCGGTGCACTTTCGGTCATGTCTTGCTTGTCCTTCAGGGTTTGTCGAGACATAATGGGTTGTTTTTGGCTTTGTTTACTTCTTTTGGAATGATAAATGGTCGTATGAACTTGTAACGTGCAGCTTAGATTTACTGTGACAGGAAAATGCATTTCATAAATTGGGTAATATGTAATGTAACTTTGCCTGTAGGTTTGATCCAGATCTTGCTGTAGCGGTTAGATGGTCATGATGGAGGGTGACAACAAGCCAGTCTACGAGCAGAGGTTCAATGCTGCTGTCAAAGTGATCCAAAGTTTACCTTCAAACGGTGAGCAGATCTGACCTCATTCAGACAGTGTATTGTGTGTTATTGCAGCAGTGCACGCGACCCCTCACCTACTTCCATTTGATCGCCGCAGTTTCATAATCAAATTAGAAATTATTTCGGGCTTCTATGGTCAACGCGATTAGCCTACATTCAGCTGGGTTTAGACGTGAAACAGCTCATGTGCTTTTAGCCCTGATCACAGTCAACGTGTGCTGATTGATGTCTTAACTTATGACAACATGCTAAAGACATGCTTATGGTATTTCTATGTAGATGGATAGTTCACCCAAAAATGTAAATTCTGTCTTCATTTACCCCAAACCTATATGCTGTTTGTTTATGTATTTATTTTGTGAAATACAAGATAAGAATTTTTTAAGGGGTGGTTGATTATGATTTCACTTTTCTAACTTTAGTTAGTGTGTAATGTTGCGGTTTGAGCATGAACAACATCTGCAAAGTTACAACGCTCAAAGTTCAAAGCAAAGGGAGATATTTGCTTTAAAAGGGGTGGTATAATGCCCCTTTTTACAAGATGTAAAATACGTTTCTGATGTCCCCAGAGTTTGTATGTGAAGTTTTAGCTCAAAATACTCCACAGATATTTTTACATAGCATGTTAAAATTGTCACTTTTTGAGGTGAGCAAAAACGCACCATTTTTGTGTCTGTCCCTTTAAATGCAAATGAGCTGCTACTCCCAGCACAGGGGGCGGAGCTTCAAGAGCTTGTGTCCTTTTACCTCACACAGACATGCACCAGAGCCCGTCTACGGAGAGCCTGGCCACTCCCTATTAAGTCCTACTGTACTGAATTTTGGTTGTAGTTCCACCAGAGTTCCACTGGGGGCGATCGCCCATGAGTGCAAAATAAATGGGAGTCTATGGATCTAGACGGCTAAATTTGTCTCTTTCACCCGATTGCCGTTGAGAAATCTCAGATTTGATTGTAGGTTTTGCAAGTTCAACATGGGTTATAGGTCGAAAGTTGAATGATCGAGTACTTATGTCCTTTCGATTTCTTACAGGTTGAGTTGTTGTTGCTCATAACACGCTAGCATTCTGCTAATGAACGCTGATTGGTCAGTGAAGGACTGATTGCGACCAGAGATACCGCTTGATGGCATCGTGTGTGTGTGTGTGTGTGTGTGTGTGTGTGTATTTTCGGTGTGGTCTTTTAAAACAACAAACCAAAAACTCGTCTAGCACGTGTATTTACCTGTGTCAGCTGTGTTGTCGATGCCTCGAGAGAAAAGAAAGTGCAGAGCGCGAAAGCACCAAAGTGACTGAAGGATTGCCGTAAAGCAGTATCTCTGGTCATTGACATTTTAAAAGACTTTTTAAAGCAAATAAGTGACTCTAAAAAACCTAACACCCAGCAATGTGTAATTTCTTTGCATCTCCTTTCGAATACAACATTTAAATTACTAGATAAAAAATTATATCCTGAGAAAAGTGGATTTTGGGGGGTATAGCGCCATAGACCTCCATTCATTCTGCAGTCGTCCTGTGAGCGCCCTCATATGGAATCAAGAAGAAGTGACAACATGTAGACAGCATTTCTGAATGGTTAGTTGATGAATTTATGTAGCTATGTGTAGTTATCTTCTAGTCATTGATTAGCATATTCTGTCATGATAATCTATAAATCGTGTTCCGGGGGCGGAGTTTATGTAAATTTTAGGGTTGGTGATGTCACTAACCCGGGAGGAATGTGGTGTAGTCTCTACCAGCCGTTTGTTGTAGTCCTTAAAAAGCAATTTCTTTAAAAGCAAATATCTCCCTTTGCTTTGAACTTTGAGCGTCGCAACTTTGCAGATGTTGTTTATGCTCAAACCGCAACATTACACACTAACTAAAGTTAGAAAAGTGAAATCATAATCAACCACCCCTTTAAAGAAATTGCTTTTTTGACTACACGACATTCTTGTGGGTTAGTGACATCACCAACCCCCGCCCCCTGAACACGATTTATAGATTATCAAGACAGAATATGCTATTCAATGACTAGAAGATAACTACACATAAGCTTCATAAACCATTCAGAAATGTCCTGTTGCTCCTACATGTTGTCACTTCTTCTTGAGTCTCTCCATCATTGTCTGACTCCGGTTTGAACATAAAAGGCTAAAATTTTTGACATTGTCAGTGCATGTCTGTGTGAGGTAAAAGGACACAAGCTGTTGAAGCTCCGCCCCCTGTGCTGGGAGCAGCAGCTCATTTGCATTTAAAGGGACAAAAACTGTGCGTTTTTGCTCACTCAAAAAGTGACAACTTTAACATGCTATATAAAAATATCTGTGAGATATTTTGAGCTAAAACTTCACATACACACTCTGGGGACATCAGAGACTTATTTTACATCTTGTGAAAAGGGGCATTTTACCACCCCTTTAAGAAACGATAGTGCCTTCTTTAAAACGACATGAGGATGCGTAAATGATGGCATTTTTTATTTTTATGTGAATTCACATAATTTGGTTTAATTCATGGTTCAGAATGGATCATATTTATATATATATATATATATATATATATATATATATATATATATATATATATATATATATATATACACAGTAGTCAACATTTGAAGTGGATCAAAAAATGTTCATCAAAGTTGCCCTAAGACAAGAACGAGTGTTGTTCAAAATTCATGTATAACTTTGATGAAGGGTTTTGATCCACTTCAAATGTTGACTACCATATATATATATATATATATATATATATAAAATAGTAAAGTTGATATTATTTTATAATGTATAAAATAGTATATATTGTATATAAAAACATGTATTTATATATGTATGTATATATATATTTATTTATTTATATAAAAAATTATTCTTGAATTTTTTTTTTTTTTTTGACAAATCTCTAATATTGCAGTATTTGTTTTTCAAACAGGTTCTTTTCAGCCTTCCAATGACATGATGCTGAAATTTTATAGCTACTACAAGCAAGCAACACAAGGCCCCTGCAGCATCCCCCGTCCAGGATTCTGGGACCCCGTTGGCAAAGCTAAATGGTATTGAACCTGCTGAATGTCCATATTTGTACATTTATAAAGAAATGTTTAGTTATAAATGTTAATAGTTTTTTAAAGGTTTCAATTTTTTTTTTTACAATTGAATCACTTTTAAATAGGCCTTATTTTGTCCTTTTACAAAGTCTTGATTTTGAAAGACTTGACTTTTTTTCACATATTTGACATTTTTGCAGTTCCACTTGGTGCAACTATTGATGCTAAAATAACATATTTCACCTTTACATTTAAATTTCATATTTTTTCACTTCTACAATAATCTGCTGAGTGTCTTCTTTAAAAAGAGACCGGAGTCTGTGCTCCAAAGTATTCAAGATTTACAACAACTAAAGTTGGAGATGACATTTTGGGGTCTATGCCAGATTGCCAGTATGAGTCTACATAATTTAGACCAGTGTCAGTGAAACTGAGATAAAGTTCAGTGAAATAACAGATCAGTATCAGTAACATCTGATTCCTATTATTATTAACTTTTTGAAACCGCTCTGAAAGTTCCGCATTTGTACTTCTGTAAACACGTATTTTAAAATCGTTGTCGAAAATCTTTAATGTAACCGACAGAGAGTCAGATGGTTCATTGAGGAATTCAGTTTTTCCCACACATACCATTTTATTATGTTTAATGCTGTTTTCCTTCCTCCATATTTTATACATTCGTCCTGAGAGTTGCTTTAATTGTTCAAACTCCTGATATGGTTGTGCTTGAGATGCCAACATCAGTGTTGACATGGAGCTTGTCAGTGAAGTGACCCTTCATGGTGCTTGTGTTTAGGGACGCGTGGAATTCTCTTGGAGAAATGCCAAAAGAGGAGGCGATGGCGGCCTATGTGGATGACTTGAAATTGGTATTATGTTTTGGATTCTTTAGCAGTGTTTGAGAATGTAGTATGTAACGTAATTGTTCGCATTTCAGCTTTGTTGTAACTTAGTTTTATATGTGCTGAACAGATTCTGGAAAGTATGCCTGTAACAAATGAGGTAGAGGAGCTTCTGCAGATCATTGGACCGTTCTATGAGGTCGTTGATGAAAAGAGGAGGATAACGCAAGTGTCAGATTTGAGCTCAGGTAAACTGACCAATAGTGCCCTCTCGGGTCTCACACAAATTGTATTTTGGCCAAAAATCAAAAGAAAAAATGCTTTTTTTTTTTTTTACCTTTAAGATTTCTGTTATAAATATATATATTTTTATTGGTAAGAACAATAATAATCATTTTATAAATTAAGCACTTAAAAAAAACATGTTATCAATTCCAGACATTTTCAGCATTTCATTTGTTGTATTACGGAAATGAGACTTTTAAGGAAAAATGAAAAAGGAAAAACTGTCATGTAAATAATGGCAAAATGGCAAAAAAATAAAGTCTGAAAAATTAGGCTTAATATCCTTAATGTAAAATATACTTTTTTACTTTTTTACCCTTCAAATTTGGGGTGAAATATGACTGTACTTTTCTTTGAAAGAAACATCCTCAACATGTTCTCTAATTTATCAAACTTGTAATAAATCAAAAGTGCTGAACATGTAGCTGTAGCATCAATTCAAATTAAACATGAATCAAATCGTAAAAAAAATTAAGTAATTGTTCACAGCAATTGTTATCATATTCATTTTTGTAAAAATGTCAATTACATCTGGAAAGCCTGAAGTTTTATAATAATTATATTGTAATAGGAACAAACATCATTAGAAAATAATGCATATGACTATATATATATATTCTATATTTGCATACACTAATACACATACATTCAATTGGATTTTAATAATGCTTTTATTCAGTATGGACACATTAAATTGATTAAAAGTGACAGCTAAATCTTTTAAATTGTTATAAAAAATAAATTATTATAAAATGTAAAAAAAAAAATACTAAGCAACACAACTCTTTTCAACATTGAAAATAATAAGAAATGTTTTGTGAGCAGCAAATCATCATATTAGAATGATTTCTGAAGGATCATGTGACACTGAAGACTGGAGTAATGATGCTAAAAAAATCAGCTTTGCCATCACAGGAATAAATTACATTTTAATTATATTAATTTAGAAAACAATTATTTTAAATTGTAATAATGTTTCAAAACATTACTATTTTTACTGTATTTTTGATCAAATAAATGGAGCCTTGTTGAGCATAACAGACTTCTTTCAAAAACATACAAAATCAACCCTAAACGTAGGAATGGTAGTATTTATGTAAACCATTATAACATCTTGTTTACATTAATTAACTAATCACGCTTTGTTTCATGCTCAGCCCGCTTGGAAAGATTTGCTAGGCAACTTGAAGGCAAGTGGATATCAGTGTGTTCTCCCAGTGGCCTTAGTTAATAGTGCCATAGTCCAGGTGTTTCCTTTGACACCTCAGCTGTTCCCTCACTGCTATTAATAGAGTAGATTGCTGGCTTCTGTACAGGGTTGTAGACAGTCCTGATAGAACAGACCTTTTAGAAAGTGTGCAGAACATATCCTCAAAGCATCATCTTGCATATGTATTGTTGTTCTAACCAGGCTTTGGGAGCCTGCTAACGTCACCACCCAAAAGTGTCACAAAAAGCATCATCAGGACGATGGAGATGAACGGCAGCCTGGACAGTTTCTCCGTCAAAACAGCAATAATGCCAAAGACTAAATTAATTGAGCTGGAAGATGGAGAAAATGATAATGAGGAGGAAGAAGAGGAGAAAGATGAAGAAGAGGAGGTTAAAGAGGTGAAAAAAGGTAAACATCATTATTACCACTGTTCATAACTTAATATGGTCACATTACCGCACACACACCACAGACATTTTAATAGGAATCCAACACAATCAGGAGTTTCCCCGTGCAGATTTCACAAAGGGTTCATTTAGATTTGCCTCGTTAACCAACAGAAAGCTGCTTGGTTTAAAAGTGAGCTGTGCTTCATACATCACTAAACTATAATGACAATAAACAATATACATTTTGTGCCCGCAAAATTTCGCATGAACATAACATACTATGTACTTATTGAAGTTATGACACTAACTGGGTAATAAATAGGTACTAACCCTGAACCTACCCTGTAAAGTAACCTTAACTTAAGTTACTTTACATTACTCAGTACTTTTGTGGGCAAGTACACTGAACGTACATTGAAATTGCATGTATTGTAAAATAAAGTGCAACCCAAATGTTGTTATTATGACCGCATCTTAAAAGTGCCCCTATTATGCTTTTTCTGAGATTACCATTCATGTAGTGTGTAAGGTGTTTTTTTTTTTTTTACCTTTATTTAACCAGGAAAGTCACTTTTCTTTACGAATTCTTATTTACAACTGCAGCCTGGCAGGAGAATAACAAGCAGAGATTTAAATATGTGTCTATATTTTCTGTGATTTTTGTAACATTTGGTGCAGCAAAGCTTAAAGCAGAACAGTCTCAAACACTTTTCTTTTTGGGAATATTTAAAAGAAATTGACTATCTACGTGATGTTTTAACATGATGTTGCTGCATGTCTTGGATGTAGGTGGGTGAAAAAACAGAAATATAATATAGCTGTTTGTGAATGTAAAATGTCTTGCATAGTTTCAAAGATCAAACTGCAGATAAATTGAGTTATTATCTCCCAAAAGGAAGAACCGATCAAAATGAGTCGTCAGTAATTCCAGCCTCACTTCCTGCACGAACTTACATACATTTGCAAAAATGCACCTTGCATACACTTCCAAATGATGAGGATGTGAATTAAAATTAATTTTCGCAATGATTTTTCAATGATTGTCTTCAACCAACGTCTCATCTACAACATACAACAAACTAAATAAAAATGTATTAGTTAGAAAAGTCCTGCTCCAGTTGTGGATTAGGTTGATCAGATACTTCTTCCAATGTTTGTCTATCGGCTTGAAACGATAAAACCTACGCCATCGTTACTGTTCGTATCACTGTGAATACAACAGACTGGGCCGCCTGACCAATCAGAACAGAGTAGGATCTCAGAAAGGTGGGGTTTAGAGAGACCGAATCCTTTATCGAACCGTTTCAGGCCCTGTTTACACCTGGTATAAGGATGTGTTTAGATCGATCGGATCACAAGTGGACGACGCTAAATACAGGTGTAAACAGGGTCTAAAAAGTTTTAAGCTTGTCCACTTTCGACCACTTCCAGAGGTAGTTGAAAACATGTTAGTCCGGATTGCTTCCGTAGTGTAAACGCTCATGTGGTCGAATGTGTTTGAACAGCCACAAAAGACCTTCTACTCTCCATCTACTGACCTAATGCATAAACATTATGAAAGGCACACTAGCCAGACAGGATTTAAACTTTGTTTTCTGTAGACCCAAGTTTGGTTTGAAGACAAAAAACATACCAAGCACAATGTTCTCTCACCATTTCTGATTTCTAACACACACTCACAGCGTTCGGCTGGTCTTACAGCTATCAGAGCAGAAACTAAAGCTGATTCTCTCTGCATGTTTTTCCGTCATTTCCGAGCGTGTTCAAATGTACATTGCGTGAGCTTATTTTGTCCATTAGAACGAAAGATCTGAAAAAGCCCATACATTTGCAGGACAGAAGTGTTTGAAAGTGGAAAAAGAGACCGATTAAAACACCAGGTGTAAACGGGAATGTGTCTCCCTCGTCTACTTGTGATCCGATCTGCCAAAACGCATCTTAATACCAGGTGTAAACAGGGCTTCAGATACTGTGAGGAAAGATGCTGCAATGTACTGTATATTATGAGAATTTTTTTTAACTTTTTTTTTAACCTTGGATGCATTTAAACCTATTGTAGGAGACCTCCAGAACAAAATTAAGAACCTTTGAAATAGCATAATAGGGGCACTTTAAAAGTTGAATAGTCTTGAAGAGTCGTACATTAAAGGAGGGACTTGAGTCAGAGACTATTTCTAAATGCTATTTTGTTGTGGGTCAGTTCATGACAACTTAGATGACCTAGAAACCTAGCAGTGCCTTGGCACCCATATAGCATTCTGAGCAGTTTTGCGTTGGTAAGCAACTCTAAATTTCCTTATAATACATGCAATAATAATACATTTGCTTTTTTGACATTTTTTTTTAGCCTCACAACCGAAGAAAAGGGCTTCTACAGGGAGACTTAAAGGACCGGTATCTAACGGTAATATCAGTCAACATAAAGTCCTTAACAATGGAACACACGGGTCTATGTCTGATCTGAACAGGCAAGAGTCAGAAGAAGACTCTGAAAGCATTAACCATGCTGGAGACATCGTAGAGCTCAACAGACACATCAAAGGTGAGGAAAAGGACTTTGAAGGTAATCGTTTACTTATATAACTAAGACTTTAAAAGTAAGATCTTGAACACACTATCAGTAGTTGTCTGATCTTAAAGACACAATGTCTTGCATATGAAACAGAAGATGTGTCCAGTTCTCACCATGTGGCCAGTGATTCGGACAGCGAGGTGTACTGTGACTCTGTCGACCAGTTTGGTGGAGAGGAAGTAAGCAGATTTCAGTTTACACTTCCATCATGTCCCAACCATAATTTACTTGATGCTGAGAATTTAAGATACATGTGCGGTCACATTATTGAAATTTTGGCAAAATGTTGTAGACAAAGGTTAGGCATTATCTGTTGTCAATAGTGTAGCAATGTTTCAAACCAAGCAGTTTCTGTTGGCCAGAATATGTGTGTTGGGAAATCTTTCACCCTCAAGTGAAATTCCCAATCGCGTTGATTCCTATTGTAATGACTGGATTCCGCTTGTGCAAATTTGCCCAACCAAAGTAAATGTGACCGCACCTTAATTCTGCAGAGCACCTCTGCAATTGTAAGCCAGATTTCTAGCAAAATGTCAGCAATGCATGTGGTTTTGCTCCTGGTCACCAGGGATCTGAGACACACATCAACCACTCACTGGACGTGGCCGAGGAGAGCCACAGCAGGCTGTCCTCCACAGACGAGGTCAGATCACAGGAGGAACTGCTGGGACAAGAGGAAGGTGCACAGCATGGAGGAGAAGATGGACAGAGCAGCGGAGGAGCTTCTCAGAGACGGGGACTTCCTGCGAATAGAAGTAACAGTTCTGTGGTCAGGAGGGGAAGAGGTAAAACCTAGCAGCCAAAAACAGTAGCGATCATATATAAGCTCTGTTTCAAAACCTTGCTAGATTGCTTTTATTGTCTACTGAAGGCCCCGATATACTCGCACCGAAGTTCTTTTTCGTTCTTCGCTTAAGAAGTTTGAAATACCTTTGCAGCGATATACTGTTAGCAAACATCCCGCTACCGGGAGCTGATGACAAAATTGACGACACTTTATGCATACGCTAGCATACGTGTAAAAACTTAAGTATACTTAGCAGTGGTGGACAACGTACACAAATCAGGTACTTGAGTAAAAGTACAGATACTCTATTACTCCAGTAAAACTCCTTTTCAATTTTACTTTAGTAAAAGTACAAAAGTACTTGGATTTTAATAAACTTAAGATAAAAGTACTGATTAAAATTATACTTTTACATTACATAAGGGGGAGGGAGGGGGTTTGTTGGGTCTGACATCATTATGAATTGTCAAGTAGCCAGCACTAGTCAGTATGTTAGTGGATGCAGAATACATATGTATTGATCTGCATGTAAGAAAATTCTCGTTTTAGTTTATTACCTGTAAACTAGAGATATAGCATAGTATTTGAAAATGAGGAAAAACAAAATGCGTGTTGACAAAGAACATAAAAACAGACATCACATAGGGATAAATGCATAAAAATTTAAAAAAGGACATTATGCAAACATACTAGATTTATAGAATTTGATCTGCTACGGCAGCGGGGAAGATGCATGGGCAATGATGTGCATTATTTTAGTTAAGTTTATTTATTTATTTATTTATTTTTTACGTAAAACCTACCCCGTTAAAGGGATAGTTCACTTTGAAATAAAATTTTGGTATGTTTTAGCTTACCTCAAGGGCATCCAAGATGTAGGTGTCTTTTTTTCCGCAGTAGTTTCAATTTTGATATTTTTAGGTCAAACCGTTCTTGTCTGTCAGTCATTTCATGCAGGTCTATGGTCACTGTCTCAAAGAGCATGCACAAAGTCCAAATTAAAACAATTCCCCATCGTCCAAATTAAACAATTCCCCATCGTAAGTACACATTGATGGCCTAAGACACGAAACGAGCGGTTTGTGTGAGAAAACGAACAGTATTTATAACGTTTTTAGCTCTTATAACACAGCCGCGTTCAAATGATCTGAGGGCTCGGGCGGGTATAGATATATACACTAGATGTCGCCTTCGCTACTGCAGTTCATTGGAACGGAACCGTAGCCAAGGCGACGTCTAGTGTATATATCTATACCCGCCCGAGCCCTCAGATCGAGGTCAAACGTCTGCGAGTGAAAACATGAACGCACGGGAAAGCCGCTTTATAGTAGAAAAGGAAGTTAAAATTCTAATTGAAGGAGACACTGACACTGTGTTTTCATGTTTTATACTTTACAGCCTCTAGCTTTAAAGCAATCTTAACGTGCTATATAAATAAACTTGATTCGGTCAAAGTAGTTTTAAAATAGTATAGCTTTTATACTATATAGCTATACTATATAGCTTTTTATACTATTTTTAATAGCTTTTCCTGACAAAAAAGACCTCTGCATTTAGTGCACATATGATGCCTTAAAATGCTTCCTAGGTAGGCAGTTCACTAGGTTTTGGAACAGAGCTGAAGTCCTCAAATAAACCCTGTTTCTTTAATCTGTTAATGATCTACAGAATGTTGTTTGTCTCGTGTGTATCAGGGTCCAGGTCTCCTGCCTCTGGCTCCGGGCCCGCAGGACCACAGCAGGGCAGTGGGGGAGATGGGGAGCGCTGGGGGACGGGTGGACCTGTGATGGAGAACCTCAACCAACAGATCATCTGTGCTCTGGCCAGACTGCAGGAAGACATGCAGAGCGTGTTAGAGAGACTGCACACGCTAGAAGCTCTGACAGCCGTACAGGTTACAAACCCTCACCTTTATCACATCAAGATAGAGAACACAGATTCAATCTGAAATCTAACATTTTTCATTTGTCATGTGCCACTTCTCAGGCCCGATCCTTAGCACTGCCGTCAGACTACCTGTCACCACCTGTGAATAAAACTAAGAAGGTAGAGTCATTATAATAAACTGATTGATGGGATGTTTTTAAGAGTTTTAAGACTAAATAGGAGAGCATTCCTGTAGCTCAGACAGCTAGCAACATCAAGGTCATGGGTTCATTCTCGGTGAATGCTTGAACTGATTAAATGTCTGCCAAATGCACAGTTGTAAATGTTATTTTGTACCCTGGTCATAGAAAAGGCCAGTTACTTCTCATGTCCCAGATCATTTTATTTGACTATGCCATTGCCATAGAACGAGTGCTGACATAATATTTGCATTTTTTTGCTGTTTACACGTTACAGAAGCCATCCTGGTGGCCTTTTGATGTGTCTCCTGGAACTGTGGCCTTTGCCGTCATCTGGCCATTTGTGGTGCAGTGGCTCATCCGTCTGTATCTGCAGCGCAGGAGAAGGTACGCACTGTCATGTTAGCTATGTTGGGGGGTGTCCGGGGGGCTCAACCCCCCCGATTAACCCATGAGACCCCCTGAAATCTTCAAAAGCAAAATTTGAATGGGGTCTCAAATTTTGTCAAAAAAATAAACGATATTTTATTGTCACCAGTGTTAATTTCATTAACGAATAAATATACGTTGATGACCTTTTTTCCCCTGTCCAAGACAAGGCGATGAGAGATGACACCCACGTGTCAACACATGCAATATCGTTGACAAAAAAAGACGAGACTGAAATGTGTTTAAAAAAAAATTACAACTTGACCAAAACCACTTATTTTTGTCGAATAAAGGAGAAGACAACACATTAGAGACTGTTTTTACGAGCGTTCATGCTTATGGTTGCCAGATTTCAATAATTTAAACCCCAGTCAGAGCTTTTCTGTTAAAGCGGTCATATAATGGTACATGCACTTTTACAAGTTTATTGTACTGAAATGTGTGTTGGCAGTGCACAACCATCATAAAATCCAGTGTTTTTTTTTTATCTTCTTATATGTTTTCCCCATCTCAAATCAAGCCGTTCGACCTTGTGACGTCACACGTTCGGACACCCCGCCCACGATTGTTGATTGACAGCAGCGTTTCAACACAGACCCGCCCTCGCTCGTGAGCGAGCTGTCATCATAGTCTGCATTGTTGATACGCTGGAGCAGAATGGCGTCTAAGCGATTGTGGTGTTCTGTTCTTGGGTGCAATAACGAACACAGCATCATTTTGATGTTGCTAAATCTGAACCGCTGAAGACGCAGTGGCTGAGTTTTGTTTTCGAAGGGAATATTCCCCACGATCAACGTCAATGCTTTCATGTTTGCGCAAATCATTTCACCAGACTGCTTTATAAACGAGAACATTGAAAAAGGTATTAGCTCCTGTCTGAGTAACTTATGTGTTGTTTATGTGCCTAATGACTGTCATAGTCTCACAGACTTGGTATTTTTTAAACAGATCAGTAAAATGTTAGTGCTTCAGCCCTGACAGTTGTGCCTAACACTGCATAGATAACATTATGCATCACTGACAAGCCTACATTTAACAAAAAAAGTTTTTCATGACCATTAGCTGTAACATCAGTCTGTCAATGAACTAACGTATACATCAGTAAACACATAGCGTTCGTATCTCCTGCCAGTACACACAAAGATAGATCAAAGTGACATTACGTTAGCCAACCATTCAGAAACGTCCTGTTTTCCGACTCCGGTTCAAATTGATACGTTTGCACAGAGTCCTCAGAGACTCCCGCTGCCATTCTTCAAAATATACCCTCAACTGTTGTCAAGGCAACACTCCACGTGTGTTGTTGTGGCAAAACGCCCCACAGAACAGAGGGGCGGGGTGAGCAAACTCATTATCATTTAAAGACATATGCACTTAAACAGCATGCTGAAAACAGAGCTGTTTTTGACCAGGTAAAATTAGTGTTTTCTTATAATACTAATGAGAATTTTTAATTAAAGTATATTACAAACTTTTAATTTAGACCCTAAAGAATCATATTAGCTTGTACAAAAATGGCATTATATGACCCCTTTAAAAGAGCACGTTTTCTACCCGGTCTATTCAATAATATGCGCGCTTTCTACACTTCTGAAGAAGCGCGGATGATCTGAAAGCACAGAAAAGTAAGCTGGAGTTCCGCGATCTTCATTTGAGATTTTCATTGAAAAGATTCTCACGATCCCCCCCGCCCCTCCCCACCCCCAAATATTTTCTCATCGGATCTACACAAATCACGTAGGTGACCCATTTTGGTTTTAAAACGGCGAATTTCGCAGAAAGGTGAAGAGTTTTCATGCCTGATGATAGCAAATTATAATAGATGCCACATTTTCAAAACCTTTTCATAATATTTTTTAAAAATCATAGCCAGTATACAGTGAACACTGCATAGTCTGAACATAGCTTAGGTAATTATTAACAGACATGATCATATTCAGATTAAGTAAAATAAGACCAAGTTGGAAAAATTTGCATGTAAAAACAGGCATGTTTAAAGTTGGCATGAAGCAGAAGCTTTGATAGTCTTTTCTTCTCAAACAAGAACAAATAGGGCGGGACTTGATTTTGTCCATAAGGGTAGTGGATTGGATGGTTGTGGTTTGCTATTGGTGGATCTCATGTGAGTGACAGGTTGCCCCGCCCTCACGCCAGTAAACATCATCAGAGAAGAGATGAGATGTAAGAGGAAGGGGAAGTTATTTTGATTGGAGATTACAAGGGCAGATGAATAAAAAAAAATGATGTGCACAGTTATAATAATAATCCATTTTGATTTCATGGTGACTTTAGGATTGTTTCATCTTGTTGCAGAAGAATCAACTGAGAGGAATGGACTGATGGTTGGATCCAGAGGAGAGGCGTGTTGCGTTTAGGAGGAGGAGGGCGTTTCTCTGCCTGTCCCGTGATCTCTAACTCCTGCTTTTGCACTATGATGATGACGACTCTTGAGAATCAGCGAACGGAAAGACTGAGTGAATGTACAGCATTGCAGCTTATCATTTTTTCCGATAAGCTGCAATGTCAAATTTACAAAGTGAGAAATCCCTGATTTGGGTAATTAAACGTAGAATTACTATCTTTCGTAGTAGTTATGAAAACCCAGTTAATAGACATGCATTATTATAACTTTAATGTCACTTATATATCATTCAGTGTTCTGTGCTCATAGCTGCTAACTGTCATTAATACTGTAGCAAAGATTAAGATGCACTGATGATTTCTCTGATTCTCAGCCCACATCAAGGGCTTCGGACCGCACATTTGTTAGAGGTAATAAGTGTAACATTTTTACTTTACATGTTAATATCTAGTCTTGACTTTTACTCAAGTGATCTGTGGTGCTTATCAAAGCCATAATGAGAAAAATCATGCATATTTAAGTGACCCTTTGCTTTGCAAATTTATGGAAAGGGTCAAAAGGCAATATAGAGATTTATGTTCTTCATCTGCTCAATATCATGATTCCTGAAAGATCTGGCCTATCAGACACCCTTAAAAGTGTGTAGACGCTGAACCACACTTAATAAAACAAGAATCGGCGCGTCACTGCATTAGATACAGAACATTAAAGCAAGTGTCGTTTATTTTAAATAGAGATAACAAGCACACTTTAAGAAGTTTTTGCAAATAATAAAATAAGCGTAATTTGTTTGAAGATGCAGTGACGTTCAAACGGATGTTAGTGTGATTCAAGTGTGCAACTACTTTTTGGGTCCACTGTATTGTGTCGATGCGGACACATTTACATACATACACATTTACTAATGTTAATTTGTGGCTGTGGTGAATTATTTGAATGTTACTACAAGGTCTGTGTGCATGAGAAATCCTAAACCTTTGTCAATGTTTGCAGGGTTGAGATTGAAATCTATCCAGTTGAAATGTAAAGCACTTTGGATGAATGTGAAGACAGTGACTAAAACTAATACAAGGCTGAAATCTAATGAATCATTTACATAGGCTGTTTTTTTGTTTGTTTTTTAACTGAGACATAACAAGTGTTTCAATGTAGTTTGTGTAAATGAGTCAATAATTCCTTTAATAATTGTATATTAGAAATGTGCAAAAATATATACACAAAGTTCTATTTTAATTGTACTATACTGTAATGTAGCATTTGCATATATTATTCATGTCTGTACTACTTTGAATCATCTGTAGAGCGGGAGGTTCTTGATTTGATGCTTTTGTTCTGACGAAACATTATGTTCCTATTAAAACAGAAGACATATGATAAGCGCATGTTTCACCACTTACAATGTCATTCAATATGTTAGACTTAAGCATTATTAAAAGCTTTAGAAAAACAATGCTTTTTATTTCCTCCTTGCTCTGTATTTAATGTTATATTTGCTCTTGCATTATCAGATGTATTTATTTTTTATTTGTTGTATTTTATATAATCTTTAAAAAACATTTGCCTTGGAATGTACCTTGTAATACACACCAAACTTGGTAGAATGGTTGTAAATTCTTCACAAAACATCAGCATTGATGACACAAAATTAAGTCAATTTTACAAAAAGAATCACATGATTTTCCATTTCAGTCTAGAAAGTTTTTCAACTATTTATATAGTAATTTTATTCAGAGTCCCAAACATGACATACAAATGAATTTATTACATTTATGACCACGTTGTACAAGTTGGTTATTGGTTTAATTTTGTAATTTTTGACTGAAAACTTTTTTTTTTCTTTACTTAAGTGGAATGGTACAAAACTTGGTAAAGGTTTTGACACTTGATATGTGAAAAAAAGAAATCATGGACATGATTCGATAAGGTTAAATCGTCCTGAAAACATATTCACACTTGTACTTTCGCATTAGAAACGAATAGTATGCGAAATTCATTTAGTGGAAAGGTTTGGTACTTCACAAACTAATTACCGAAAGCTAATGTTTTTGTAGAACCTCAAATTTGGAACTTTGTTTAGATTCATAGCTTTGATTTATTTCACAACAAATTTAAAAATAGTCTTTTTATGCATTTTTCATAATAAACATCTATAACTTGTTTTAGATTTTTTTTTTTTTTTTTTTTACTTTTACAATAATCTGCCAAGTGTCTTTAAAAAGAAACCAAACTTAAATCTTTGGTCCAAAGTATTCAAGATTTACGTCAGATTAAGATAGAAATTAATTTTTTTCAGGTCGATACTCAAAACAGTTAATTAACCATAACTATTCCATAATAATAATTCAGTACCATAAAATCCCCTAAAAATACAAAATATTAAATAAGAAAACAATATCGAACTAAAACATAGTACATTCATTTTATTGAAATAATAAAAAAGGTTAGCAGTTTTCAAACCTCCTGAACAACAACAACAAAAAAAGTTGTGTATATACACTTCAGTCGGGTTGAGGTCTGGACATTGACTGGGCATTCTTTTTTTCTTCAGCCATTCTGTTGTAGATTTGCTGGTGTGCTTGAGATCATTGTCCTGTTGCATGACATGGTCGACTCAGTGAGGGCAAGGTGCCCGGGTCCTGTGACTGCAAAACAAGCCAAAAATCATCAACCCTCCACCAGCGTGATGGACAGTTGCTGTAAGGTATTTGTGCTGATATGCTGTATTTAGTTTTCGCCTAACTTGGTGCTCTGCATTATGGCCAAACATTTCCACTTTGCTCTCGTCTGTCCAAAGGACATTGTTCCAGAAGTCTTGAGGTTTGTTCAGATGAAACTTTCCAAACCTAAGCCGTGTTGCCATGTTCTTTTTAGAGAGAAGAGGCTTCCCTTCGAAACATGCCACACTTCTCCAGTCTTTTTTCTGATTGTACTGCCATGAACTTTGACATTTCACATGTTAACTGAGGCCTGTAGAATCTAAGGTGTAGTTCTTGGGTGTTTTGTGATTTCTCTGAGCATTGCACAGTCTGACCTTGGGTCGAATTTGCTGGGACGTCCCGTCCTGGGAAGATTGGCAATAGTCTTCCTCACTGTTGAATGATGGACTTCAAATTGTCCGTATGACCCTTCCCAGATTGATGGCAGCAAGATTTGCTTCTCTAAGATCATTGTTGATGTCTTTCCTCCTTGGTATTGTGTTAACACACACCTGAATGCTCCAGACCAGCAAACTGCCAGAACTTCTGCTTTTATAAAGTTGGTCACACTTACTGCAGATCAATTAATCCAATTAATTTGATTAGCAGTGCCTGACTGTTACTTACCCTCTTCATTCCATTGGAAGTATGTGTGCACTTAGTTTGTAGCCATGGCTTTTCCATTTTGGCCTAGTTTTTGTTAAATAAATATTGACATGGTGTAATGTCACGTGTTGTTGTTCATCTGAGGTTGTATTTACCTAATTTTAAGACTTGCCAAGGACCAGATATTTTTTTTTATGTCCTGATACATAAAACCATAGAATTTAATAGTGCCCCCTTTCTTTTTCACATGACTAATTATATATATATACAGTGCTATGCATAATTTTAGACATCCATGCTAAAGTTGACTAAAAAGAGGAATAAAAAATCATCTTTTGGAAATTGAACAATGCCTTAATTAAAAAAAATTGGAAAAATCCAACCTTTAAGGACACCAATTTTCTTTGTGAATGAATAATGTATTGTAAATAAATAAATGTTCTTCCTTAAAATACAGGGTGCATAAGTTTGGACACCCCTATGTTAAATTCCCATAGAGGCAGGCAGATTTTTATTTTTAAAGGCCAGTTACTTCATGGATCCAGGATACTATGCATCCTGATAAAGTTCCCTTGGCCTTTGGAATTAAAATAGCCCCACATCATCACATAGCCTTCACCATACCTAGAGATTGGCATGGTTTTATTTCAGTTAGCCTAAAAGCTAGTTTGATTTGCATTGAGAGATGATCTTATGGAAAGTACCCCATGCCAATCTCTAGGTATGGTGAAGGCTATGTGATGATGTGGGGCTATTTTAATTCCAAAGGCCAAGGGAACTTTATCAGGATGCATAGTATCCTAAAAATTTTTTTTTAAAAATACTTAAAAATAAAAATCTGCCTGCCTCTATGGGAATTTAACATAGGGATGTACTCACTTATGCACCCTGTATTTTAAGGAAGAACATTTATTTATTTATGATACATTATTCATTCACAAAGAAAACTGGTGTCCTTAAAGGTTGGATTTTTCCTATTTTTTTTTTTTATTAAGGCATTAAGTTCAATTTCTAAAAGATGATTTTTTATTCCTCTTTTTAGTCAACTTTAGTATGGGTGTCTAAACTTATGCATAGCACTGTATATATATATCACACACACACACACACATACACATATAAACTATATACATATATTTATCAACAGAGTCCATTCCACAGAAACAGAAAAAAATATATTGTAGTCTCGAATTATGATTTTTTTATTTTGGGGTGGAATATCCCTTTCACAAAAATGAGGGTAACAATTAATAAACAAGCTGTATTTTTTTTTCTTCCCATGTCATGTCCGGGGAAACATTTTTAAACATACATTTAAAAATGCCCAAGACATTTGTGGATGTGTCCATTATGCAACTGACACTTCAAGAGGCTGGAAGTCTTTCTCAGTCTCAGTTTTTATTTTTGTCCCACTCCTTACAACAAAAGCACAAAGCCAGGTTATGTCAGATAGATGAACAATATTAATAGTAACCTGTACCTTCAAAACATATTAAATTTGAGTAACTTATTTTACTTTCTGATATTTAGATTTTTGGAGATTTCTTTCTCCCACACACACTCAGCAATTGAAACTTCTGGTGTGTTGCTCGGTTGCGCCGGGGCCCGTGGAAGATCAGGCCTCTATATTATATGCATATTTCTGTGAGAGGTAGTGAATTTATTTATTTCTATCAGACAAACAGCACAGGCTTTAGGTTTCAAGTGAAAATCAGAAATAACGCTCATCTATTAACACAACAGTTGCATTTTATTTAATCATCTTAAAAATAGGCAAGTGACAAGTTATAATCCAGAAACATTTTAAGGTGTTGTGTATATTAACCAATTACAAATGACTAAAACTGATGTTTTTGAAGCAGCGACCATGTTCAAAATCAAACTTGCTGTAGACTAGTTAAAACATTTAGCATGTTAAAATTACAATCAGACAAGAAGTTTAAGAAAACATGAGTTAAAAACAGCAGTCTTCCATCTAAATGTGCACTAATGAGACAGTAAATAGTAGTGTTGCATAATATATTACTTCTTTTCCCCCAAACAAAGATAACTGAAGATTTTACACCACAAGCTTTGCAGCATTTATGTGCTCACTGCATTTCAGAATGCTTTCCAACATCAAATCTGCATATACATTTTCAAGAACATAAAAACATCTGACATGAATAACTGAGACAGAAGGAAGAAGGACAAACAAGAGCACTGTGGGATCTGTATTCATTAGAGCTTCTACAACACAGCTGTAGCTGAACATACTGCGTGAGCCCATTGCGTTACAGAGTGTGTGTGTGTGTGTGTGTGTGCGTGTGTGTTTACAGACTGAAGCCCGATACAGTGAGATGTTGTGCTGTGTTTCTCGCCTCAAAGTACGAGGTGTCTGTCTCATCATCGGGCTGAGGGATGAAGGGCATACTCTTATGATGAAGGTTTTCCCAGTCCACACCCTCAAAGAACGCATGATACTTCAGTTCTACAGAAAGACACAACATACATGAAAACATGCCAGTGTTGAGATTAAGGTAGTTTTAAGAATTTTTGACATTAACAATTCTTGTAAGTAAGATTAAGAAGTTTTAGATGCTGGTTCAAAATAATTCAATGCAAATAAATTTTGGCAACAGTTCTTCTAACCCTAATTGATGGGAGTGTGTAGCTTTTCATTTCTTACACAACCATGTAGGAACACACATCATGGCCAAATTCCAGGATGACAATGTCAAGATTCATCCGACGCAAATTGTGAAAAAATTGTTGGGAGGGAGCATGAAGAATTAATGTCACATGAAGTGGCATCTCTGAGTCCAGACCTTAAAGTCATTAAAAGTCTTTGGGATGTGCTGAAGGAGACTTTACAGAGTGCTGGACTCTTGCATTGTCAATACAAGATCTGGAGCAAAAATTGATAAACCTCTTCATGGAAATAAATGTTGTAATGTTATTTCCATCAAGAGGTGCGTACATTTTTGGTCAAGATCATGTCACACCCATAGACATCAATCACTTCACTGAATACTTGCCGGCTAAGAACAAATTACTACCTTATAATCCGCACTTGAATATCAAGACATCGATGTCTGTCAAAAATAACGTGCATAATACACAGTAGTATTTACGGGAAGACAAAGTGCAAGCATTACCTGGAAAACCCACACTACCAGATGTTTAGAGTATGTTATTGCTTTCCGAGAAGGAGAAAATGGTGGCCTGAGCGGCTTCAACATGTCAGAGACGATAACATGTATAATGCATAACGCACATAAGTATAAATGTATTCTTTACTCGCTGAAACTGGATCGGAATGATCAGCGAACAGTGAAATCCTGAGTGAAAAAACGCCAATCCAATTGAAAAACTTCAGTGGTTAGTGAACATTGTTTAACGTTTGTTGGTTTTGATGGACGTTTTTTATGCCGTTACATTTGATCATATGATTTTATTTCATTCTAATGAATTAGCCACAAGTAAATGTTAAATGCTAAATTACTACTCATAGATGTTACTTTATTCATCAAATCAAATGGTGGGGTAACAATCATACTAAAAGTACATTTGAATGTACCCACAGCATATGCAAAAAGGCTGACTTGCTTATGTATAACACATTCTGTATTAAATTACACTGCCATAGACTTGTCCACCAGACTAGTTAAACAGCGTTAGGAAATGCCGCACTAGCTACGTTTACATGCACAACTTTTGTTTCAATCGGACTGAATTCATTCCGATTGATGAATTTGAAAGTAGTGTTTACATGAACGCTAAATGTGATCGGGTTGATGTGCGCATTTATATGTAACAAGCTTCAAATCGGAATAGATTTTTTGATGTGCACACTGCACGAATATACATGGCTTCCTGCTGTTTGTGCATAATAACCAATTCCTACATGGGTTATTTATTTTAAACAGCAGACTTAATATTTATCCATTTCTGGTCATAATTTGGAGACATGAGCATATGAAAGGAGAATTTTAGAATGACGGGACACTCATTTATATGACACTTTATTCAACAGAAGGAACAGCTTGTTCCATGCGTCATACGTCATCACGCTATATTAACGTCATTGCACATGCGCAGTCCTTTCAGTTTCGGTTTTCAATCCGATCAAGTGTTTACATGTTCTCTCGATCGGACTAGAAAAGGAATAAACCACCCTTTTCAAGCTCAATCGGATCGATTAAGGTCTTACATGAGGGCTTTTCAGTCCGATTGAGCCGTCCATCCGATTACTAATGGATTATTTGGTTGCATGTAAACGTAGCCACTGATACTCAGAGTCTCACTGTCTTCCCATGGTTTCTACAGCAGTAAACGTGGAAACCGAGGTTAAAGCGGACATGAGGCCACTGGCAGGTGATGCAATGAGGGATGTTACACTGGATAAAATTGCTAATTTCTCTGGATTTAAACATTATTGGAAACATTTGGGATAATATAAGTACAAAAGTGAACAAAATAAGGTTTTCAGATATTTTAATGCACAAATCTTACATTTTGTGCCTTGGTGCTTATAGTCCCTCCCTGTAGTTGTCCAATTTGACTATTTTCTGCTGATGTAATATATCATAAACTTGACAGTATTCAAACTTTGATAATAAAAGAAATCACCTATCTTCAGTTGTAAAACATATTAATCTAATATATAATATGATTCACCTTTAAAGCCAGCTCTCTTGTTTGGATCCATGGTGAGAAGAATCTCAATGGCATTTCTTGAATTCTGGGTCAACTCCTCGTCTCCATCTGGCCACGGTATATCTGAACACATCATTAGATGAAGAACATGAAGATCAGAAACAGTCAACACAACTCGCATGGTTCTGAGGAAAAACAAACCAGGAGATCCATTTGTTGGATCCAGGAGTACATAACTTTTAGTTGTTTTTTTAAAAAAAAAAAACTCTTTTCATCACCTTTGGGGTGTACTTATCATTGATCCTCTTACCTCTGTTGAGAATGTTCTGGAACACCAGCTGTGGAGTCTCATCGTTGAAGGGCGGGATTCCTGTGAGAAACTCGAACAGACAGACACCTAACGCCCACCAATCCACCATGAAATCTGTTGGAGAACAACAAAACCCACTTAAACACACTGTTTTATTAGAGCAAACACACAACATGGCTCTAAATGTGTTAGAAATGTGACCACTGTTATAAAGAGGTGACAGTAGCAGGCTTGAGTTGATTTTTTGGGGGAAAGGGAACAGCAGAACACAAAACCAGCTTGACATGAACTCAAGTATCATGATAGCTAATGTTACATTACAAAACTGAAAAAAAAAAAAAAATAATCAGTCAAAAAATAAATACCTTCAACACTGATAAACTTAAAGCCTAAAAGGTGAAGTTTCTTTGCCAGTAGCAGCACTGTATAGAATTGAGAAAATAACTATTTTAAGAAAACAACTGCCCAGGGTGAGCTAGGTGGTTGCCAGAGTGTTGCTATGCAGTTGCTAGGGTGTTCTGGGTGGTCAAAAAGACCGAATCAAAAGTGTCCACCACCTCAGATCTGTAGATTTGACTGGGTCCCTTCTTCAATGCGAGTCTAAAGTTTCACCTGTTTTATTGTGAAAACTGTTTGTTTAGAAAAGTAATGGTAAGAGTAAATAGTAAGAGTAAGACGGGTGGTGTTAGCTTTTGATGTGACTGACCGGAGTTCTACGTATTTTGCAATTAGTGCAAAGAAAACCTTTTTGTTGCCATTTAGACTTAGTGCAAATAGCTGCTGTCTGTCTTTTATGGCTATGGGACGAACAGTGCAAGACTAACTGAATGCCAGAGTTTGTTCAAATTGAGAAACTCAAAGTATGCATGTTTTAACGCAAACAAAGCATATTTGTACAGCCGAATGCATAGCTTTTTTGAAAGTATGCACGAACACAGGATGTCCACATGCTAAAAAAATGTTTCATCTTTGTCCAATTGCTGAGCTATTTCTCGAAATTTACGACACACATTGTATGCATACAAAGCAAAAACTAAAGTATACTTTGGGTTTAAAAAGTATATCTAAAGTATACATCAGTTTTTATGCATACACTAGGGCAGGGGTTCCCAAACTTTTCCATGACAAGGCCCCCAAATACCACTAGGTTCTGGTCAAGGCCCCCCTTTTGCAGGATGCTTTATTGAACCCGTCGACAATACTACAGCAAATGTAGAAATAAATAAATAAAACATCTGTGAACATCAGATTATGTGATGGTGTTTGATACCAGCCAATCAGAAAGATTATAGAGATGCACCGATTACAATTTTCTAGGCCGATTCCGATTTTTCATTGAGTTTGACCTGCCGATACAGATTTTAGCCAATTTCGATTTTATTTTTTTAACCACTTTACAGCACACACAAATATTTATTTTCTATATATTTTTGTTTATAAAACACCATATACTTTTACCCAAACTGAATAATAAAAACAAGTTTAAATGGGTAAATTTTCTATAAATGCAGTGCTGAAGTGCCAACTAGTCTCTCCCTATAGAGCAGGTGTCACCAACCCTGCTCCTGGAGGGCTACAGTCCTGCAGATTTCAGCTCCAACCCCAATCAAACACACCTGGACCAGCTAATCAAGCTGTTCAGGGTTGCTTGATAATTACAGGCAGGTGTGTTGGAACAGGGTTGGACCTAAAGTCTGCAGGACAGTAGCCCTCCAGGAGCAGGGTTGGTGACACCTGCTATAGAGGATCCCTTTACCACTCTACAGATAAAGCGTCGTCGGGAAAACTCAATTTGCGTACCTACCCCGAATTGATAAAATAAAATAAAATTCTGTATTAAAACTAAGGAAACACCAGTACTTTGTTTAGGCTTGGTTTGTAGGGAATTCCAAACCTGCGCACACATATTCAAACACACTTATAGAACCATATTTAATGCGCATGTGACATCTTTAGCTGGAAAATAACTTTATTAAAGAACCGCTATAAAGCCAAACAATCTGTTACCTTAAATTATACGTTTATCTCTGTAAAGCTGCTTTGAAACAATCTAAATTGTTAAAAGCGCTATATAAATGAAGATTACTTGACTTGACTATAAATATTTTTGAGTCTTCATTTTCTTTTCTGACATAGCCTATAGAGCTGGTAAGTCCCGCCCCTTCCGCTAACCCCACTGGACCTCTAGGTTGAAAAATCGTCAATGCAAGTGAATGGGAGAAAATAATTATTTTCTGGTCCCGTTTGAATTTTGCTATGAATGTGAACATATGTTGTCTGTGAATTTTTTATATGCAAATAAATAAAAATGAAAATGCAAATATAAAAATATTTTATATGCTTATTTGATTTATATGCAAAAAATTACGCACTGCTCAAGCGCCGCTCGCGCTTGCGGTCTGAAACGGCCGTAACTCACGAGGTTTTCTACATGTGCCCCGTGTGCACGTGTGATGCTGATGTTGCGCGATGTTAATCATGCGGCGCCCGAGTGCATTTGACCGGCATAAAATTGAATTATGTCAGACTGACCGGCCAGTCGCCGGTCATGGCAGATCACGTGAAAATCGGCCAATTCCGGTCACCAGCCGATCAATCGGTGCATCTCTAAAAGATTAGCATTAAAAGTATAATGTTCAGATAGGCTATGCAACAAATTATTATAATGCTATTTCATAAAAAATACTGTGAAATACTGTGAAAATAAAAAACACTAATGTGTTTTTTTACTTTTTTTTTCTCCCAACTTGCTGCGGCCCCCCTTGCACTTTTTTCTTGTTCCAGATGAATACGGTTGGTGTTACAGGGCTTGAATTTTGCCGTGGGATTGCACGTATTGAGCATAATTTTACTCATTCCCGCCAGATTTTGTGCTCACACATAAAGCCGCCTCTCAGTACTAAATTTAATTATTTTTCACTACTTATTGCGCTTAAACAGTCAAATGATCTCAAAATGCCGGTCAAATTATGAGATAATATTAAAAATATCTATATGGCAGTTGTGACCAGTGAAAATGCTCAGTGGCTAGTAACTTTGGAAAACCACTTGCCACAGTAGCTGATGTCAAGCCCTGCTCATAAAATCTGGAAAGACGCAGCAGACTCTGGACAGAGATAAAAAACTCTCTAAATGAGCAAGTGTTGGGCACCGTTTAAAGGCTATACCTTTGGCTGTATGCATACGCTAAGTTGTTGCATCAAAATTTTCCATAAAGCATACCAAAGACTTCCATTGCTAGGCCAAACAGGCAGTTCTGCCCCAAACTTACACCCTTGGTTGAAAAATAAGTTGACGGTCTGCTCGAACAGAGCAATGTTTCGAAAGCTACACAAAGTTAGCGTTCACACTTTTCAGGAAGTCAAGCTACAAATGACTTTTACTTGACTGCACAATAAACTGGGATGCCAGAAAATATTTTAACATTGAAATTGTTTTTTTAGTATAATGCCCCAGAATTCCCAAGCACCATCATAACATCCCAACAGAGTTGAGACATTCAGCATTACTGAAGCATTAAGGGTGATGAATCAGGAGCTGCCAATCACAAAAGCTGCGACCCATAATGGAATTAGTCAGCCACGTCCTTATCTAATGCGGTAAAGGTAAGCTAACCACACATGCACCAACATCTCCATGGCTTATGATCTCAACAGAATACTTTTTAGCATACTTACCATAACGCACAGGCCCTGAAACTAAAACATAACATCTGTTAATGAAGCAAAGTAAAAGATCTGTCCCCACTTTATTTGTATATGTACGGTGTAACAAAATGAATTGTACAATTGTTATGTTGCATTGCAAAACCCTTATGCTGCTATTGAGGTGAGATACGGGTAAGGTTAGGGACGTTTGGTGATATTGTTAGGTTTAAGGATGGGTGAAGGGGTAAGGGAAGGTTCAACAGTGTTAATTACAGATGTAACTATAGAAATTAGTTACAAATGTATTACATGAAAGTATTTTTTTTAAATATAACTACATGTACAGTGTAAGTGCACTGTATCAAATGCTTAATTTAAAGACATGCATTCCACATATTTCAGCATGGGACACCCTGCTCTCTCGGCCATTGTAAAATCCATAATGGTTGACAATTATCATTTAACGACTAATATTTGAGGCACATATCAGCACAAGATAAACCCATCACATACTGATCACACAAACTCTTACCATGAGGTTTGCCTAATAAAAGTTCTGGTGCCAAGTAGTCAGGAGTTCCCAAAATAGGAGCCCCTTCTACACGTTCTGGACCTCTACGGACACTTTTGGGTGTTCTGTAGGGAGTTTGAGACACAATCATCTGCTGTGGAGTCTAGAAAAGAAAAAGAAAATATGACTATTTCATTTTAAATTATTTAAATTCCAACTCAAATCCTTTTCCTTCAGTTTTGTTTGAGTTCCAAAAAGACTCCAAAAGGCTCCTCACCTGGTAAAGTGAGCTGCTCAGACTGGGCCTTTTCTTCTGAACTGGAGTCACTGCAGACTGGGCATTGTGGAAGGAGGTTGACACAGACATCTCCATGGCATCCAAAGAGGCTAGGCTGAGATGCGACATACAAGAGCGGTTTATGGAGCTGCAGTAGCTCCTGAACGCAACCACGTTCTTGGGTTTGAGGAAGCCAGGTGATTTGATCATACTGTCAGATAGCCCATGAGTATGGTCAAGAAGAGAACACTTAGATTCACCCCTATGTTGCTTTGAGCTGCTATGCTTTGGTGTCGCTATTGTGGGCCGAGCTGCCGGCGTGACTACGGAAATCTCGTTTTCATCCAGCTCCTCGAAAGAGGACGACAAAGCCTCATGTTTGAAGTCTGTCGATTTTTGTGGCGTGTTAGCAACCAGTGACATCTCATGGCCTGAGCCGTCCGAGTCTAAACTAAGGCTTCTTCTGATACTTCGGGCATCGCCAGGTGAGGTTGGGGAGCTCAAGTTGGTCTCTGCTTTAAGCAAAGCCATCCCCTCGCCTTGATCTTCGAGATCAGAGAAGAGATTTTTGGCCACAGCTATGGGACTAGATTGCTTTGGGCCCATTCTCTCACTGTACTGTTGACATTTCGGTGCAGTTCTACCATCATTAAGCCCCACAACTGAGAAAATTCCTGTCAAGCCTGTGTTGGCCGTTGAGTTGCCCTCAGGAATATGGAAGGACCTTTTGTACACCGCATTGTTTTTCTTGCAGTTGATCTCAGCCTGCTCTGGGCTTTTCTCTACTTCTTCAAATGCTCTCTTTACTGAGACTTTGGACTCTATTGGCGGCTCTGGCTTCATAAAACTGTTCCCAAATGACTGATGGGGAACAGCCTTACCCAGTGATGTGGCACTGTGCTTGGTTGCACTGAACTGGAGCCTTTTTGCAGAAATATCTGGTTTAATATTTCTGCTATTTTCCAGTTGGTTATTGAGCGGAGTCAAAACATTGCTGTGATCCTGAGCTCGTGCTGGAAACATGTTCCTCCTCTCCACAGGTGTCAAGGGAATGTTTTTTGACATTCTATTGCCCCTTTCTCTTCCGGTAACCTGAGGAAGGTTCTCGCCATCTAGTAAATTCTAGAATTGCAAGACATTGTCAGGTTGATTTTTTTACATTTTTTATCATATACATGATAAATTGCACTTTTTCTGTTTAAAAGTTTAGGGTCAGTGTGTTTTTAAAAAAAAAGAAGAAGAAATTAATACTTTTATTTAACAAGGAAACAACAAACTGATTAAAGATCATATAAGAGATTTATAATTTTACTTTCAAATAATGCTGTTATTTTGAACTTTCTTTTCTTCAAAGAACCCTGAACATTTTTTATCATGGTTTTCAACATTGATAACAATAAAAAATGTTTTCGTGAGCACCAAATTAGCATATTAGAATGATTTCTGAAGGATCATGTGACACTGAACTAATGACTGCTGAAAATTCAGCTTTGCTAACAGGAATAAATTATACTTTAAAATATTTTCAAATAGTAAACTGTTATTTTCAATTATTTCAATATTAATATTTAGGTTAAATATTATATTATTATATCTTACAGTACATGTACTTCGTGTAATTACCCAAGAAATGTGATGTGAGATATCATATATAATATAAAATATAATAAAATACATAAAATAATTAGAATATTGTAATTTAAAAAATATTTTGTTATTTTTGTACTTTGTGATAATACAATAATTTAAGGATTTATTTTACATGCGCACAATATATTGGTACCGTATTGTTATCAGTTTGATTAAATATTTAATTGTGCTGCACATTTACTCTATTTTTTAATACTTCGATTACGTTTTGCATAAATTGCTCATTTGAAGTTAATATCTAAAAACACTTATTTCATAGCACTTAAATTTAATGTTCAGCTAATCTTAAAATGAATATCCATTTTTAATACAGTATATTATAATGTTGTGAAACCTAAATTCACCTTTTAAAAGACTGATTATAGTTTTTACTTTGTTACTTCTTATCTAACTCAGACAATATAGGATCAATGTGCTATGAACCAAAAGCCCTTCAACAGTAATGCTGAAACAAACCTGCTCATCTTCCCACATTGGGCTGACACAGTCTTCAGAATCAGTAGTGGATGGTAACTGGCACGAGTGGGTGCTTCCAACACTCTCGAATCTCTTCCTGGATTTCATCAGCCTTGGTGTCAAACTCCTAGCCAGCAGGCCAGGACTGAACACACTGTTGGATCCTAAAGAATAGCTTATGTTAGGCTTTACATTATTCACTTAGTTACAGAAAAAACAAATGACAAATGTCGTTCTCAATAACACTAATGACACACTCCGTATGAACATTATTCTGACACGTACCTAAAGCTCGATTTGTGCCTACTGGGGATTTCAGGTACTCTGCCCGTCTCTTCAGCAGAGGTGAACACAGAGAAGCATTCCTCTGCTTGAGTTTCCCACAGGACCTGGGACTGCCAAACACTGTGCTGCTGTGACGCTTGCCCTCCGTCACCGGGGTATTCTGCCATTCAAGTCAAAAATATAATGTATTATTCAAGCTGTTTCAAACATGTATAACATGTAATAAAAGGGCTCAAAAATAAGAATGATCGATGGCCTGGGCCAGTTAACGGATCGTCACTTTATCTATAAGGCTAGTACAGTGTCGTCACTGTCATCAGGTTTATGCTTTTTTTATATATCTTGCAAAGATTTTTTGTGTTGTAAACTTGCTGTGATAGTTGAGTAATAGAAGATCATAGATATTTACTTTCAAAGGGCTGCACGTTCTTTATATTCAGTCTGCGCTATGCACATGCAGATGACTGTTGCATCTCACTGCTATTTTCAATCATTTTAAAAATGTACCAAGACCCCGCAGTTCTGTTGCACTTCATCAAGCCGGTTTTAAACAAGCTCACGTTCCATATGAACAGCACGCCTCAACAGGGTCTGGTGAACCCTAATCATACAGTTCCTTCAAACCAACTTGTTCAGACAATTCAACTACTAAGTGCTTTTAAAACTATTTACAGCAGCATTTAAAGTTTGGGGTTATTTGATCAACAGTACATCAAAAACAAAAATAATCTACATTTAAAAAAGAAATCAACAGTACATTAAACATTTTTTTTACAATTTAAAATGACTATTTTCTATTTTAATATATTTTAAATTTAAAATTATTCCTGTGATGAAAGCTGAATTTCAGCATCATTACTCCAGTCTTTAGTGTCACATGACCCTTCAGAAATCAATCTAATATCTGGGTTCCCACTCTTTCATTAACACCAGATTCAAAGACTTTAAAAGCACCATTTATTTTACATCAAGCACAATAAAGACAGTAAAGGTGAGTTTGTTACTGCCAATCTGGACAGTATTAAAGACGTACTGTACCAGTGTCTATCATTACTGCAGTCATATTAAGGGTAATATAAAGGTACGGCAAATTTAAGGGGCATATATGACCTTTTTAAAATCCACTGAGGAGAGAGGGCTGGTAGAATGTACGAGAGAGAGAGAGAGAGTGAGTTAGGTCTAAATGAAATTATATAGATAAGGTAATTGTTAGGCATTAAAAAAAAATTTGTTAATCACCTATGCTGCAGTTTTGTAAACTAATAAACTAAGGTTTATACATGCTAGTTTCCATAGCAGAGTTCAGGATAAATCTTTTTATAACTACTGGAGCTGCCAGTTTGCTACGTTTCAATTAATTATTAAACAGCAAAAACAAACTATGCAAAAGCGGCAGCCCTTCCAGCGCACTCAGTGGGAATTCACTCACTCGTTTTCATTCACTCCTTCAGTGGACCACATTAGTGGAGTATTTTAGGGAACAGTTAATGAGGGTATAGGGGCCGATTTAGAACACTATCAAAGTTAAAAAAATTCTGTTTCAATGTGCAAGCATAGCCCTTTTGTTTTTTCAAATAGTAAGGCGTGTCCAACACCAGGTAAAGTACTTAAACAGTGTAAGCAAGAACTAGGAGAACCAGTGAAGCAGCTCAAGAAGCGTGTAAGTGTTCCTGTTTCTTCAAACCTGGATTTACTAGGTGGAAAGGCTATTCAAATATGAACAACAGAACTGTGAGGGGGAAAAAAACACCTTATTGTTGAGCCATATAAAATACAAATGATATAAATCTGCAAATCTACTCACGAGACCAAGAGAGCTTATCAGTGACAGAACTTGACCAGGTGTTCTGAAATAATCTTTTTTAGGTTTCACTAAAGAGGGTGTGTTTAAAATGTCCATCAGGTTTAGTTCTGGATAGTGGGAAAGGAAAACGTTGTTAATATCACAATAAAGACTATATTTTAGTATTTTGGTTGTTTAAAAACAATAAATAATAATTAAAAAAAACATACCCCTGTCAAGTTTAACCTTGGAGAGGCCAAAGTCTGTGAGCTTAATGTGACCCTCATTCGAGATGAGCATGTTGTCGGGTTTTAAGTCCCTGAATAAAATGACAAAAAAGTCAGTTAGTTTGACAAACAAAACACTAATTCCTCAGTTTCAAATGACAGAAATACCTGTGAATAATGCTGTGTCTGTGAAGGTAATCGAGAGCGAGCGAGACCTCAGAGATGTATTTCAGAGACATGTCCTCATCAAAGTACCCATAAATATGAAGAAGTGATTTCACATCTCCTCCAATCAGATACTCCATCACCTATGAGAGTATCAAACATACTTGAACCAGTTAAAATTTCACATTAATGCTGAAATAAATGCAGAGGTGAACTTCATAAATACATTTTTGACATTATTTTTTAAAACAACTCAACATTTTCTACCTCACTTCTTTTTTAAATGTAACCTGTACACGTTTTCATGAGATTCACCCTTATACGTACCAGATATACTTTAGTTGAGGTTTGAAGAGAGTAAAACAGGTGCACAATGAAAGGACTTTTACTGAGAGCCAGAGCATCTCTCTCAGCTTTCATCTGATCGGTCATGTTCTTATCCACCATGTCTGCTTTCTTCACCACCTGCCAGACAACAGCATTTTGTTAGTCAATGCAAACAATTTCAAAATGGTGAAAACAAATAAAAAAATGTTAACTTATAATAGATTGAATACATAAATAATAGCAAATATTGATGCCATCGAGTTAAAGATCAATATAAAGATCTTGTTTTTATATTGCAGTATTTCTTATAAATGATTTAAACGTGCACTTTTTTTATGAAGTAATGTGCCCTCATGATCTCCAATCAAAATAACTTCCCCCTCCCTCTTGCAGGATCTCTTGGTTAAATAGCGAGTGTGAAAACTTCCTTCATTTCTTCTCTGACAAAATTAACACCACTCGAACCCAAGCTTTTACCTCGTACCTGATTTTCCCTTTAGACATGCAAGGAAATCAACAAGAATCCACCTTTTCTCCTCACGATATTCTTCCTTCTCGTTTCTTAAAACAGGCCTTCGACATTGTTGACGCAGATATTCTACGCATTATTAATAATTGTCTCGCGACCACTTAAAATACATTTTCATTTTGATAAATAAATGCCTAATTAACTGAATATAATAAAATGCTCATAATAAATATGAATTATATTCGATCTTATATAGAATAATAAATGACAAACATGACTAACATCTGTATACCTTGACTGCATAGAGTTTGGAGTTGCATGTCTTTCTGGCCAGGTAAACTTTCCCAAAGGCTCCTCGACTGATGGGTTTGACCAGCACAAAGTCCTCGATGGAGGGAGCTTTCACTGCGCTGCTTGAGCCTTCAGATGAAGATCCATGAGCCTCCATCTCCGCCGTCGCTTCAAATATCAATTTAATCCAACTAACGTTAGACCACTTGTCTTGCAGTCAGATGCCTCATTCACACTGTCTGTAATAGTTTGAATAAGACAGTTCTGCGTTCAGTCCACCGCATCCATTCTCACTGTTGACAAGCGCGACGAGTTTGTTTTGAAATTTGAAATGTGCCACATAAATTTGGGTCCTAAAACGCGGTTGTTTAGCCGCCCAAAAGTGTTAAAACAATAAATAGTCAACTGAAAAAAAAAAGAATGTTTATGTTTATTCACGATTGTATAAAAGCTGATATTTATTGTATAAATGTGATACTAATTTTAATCTTACACAAGTAAATTACGGTTACATTTCTGCAAAACGAGTCAGGCAAAGCTTTTGGCTACTTTGCGGGTCTTTAACGGTGCAGAAGAACGGAAGAAGAGAAGGCGCCCTCTGCTGGCCAGAACACACAGTAGCGACAGAATAAAACCCTGGTTTAGTAATGTCATAATTTTTTTTTTATTGTTGGAGACGTGTTTAAACAAAAATGCAGTCTTTTAAATTCCAGTTTTGGGAATTGGCCCACAAATGTCATAAACTGAAGCACAAACGAAAAACAATACCTCGTGCAATAATCAAACACTGATTGGTCCATCTTCAACGGCGCTGAGAAAAGTAACATGTACGTCACATGTGTCCTGCTGCAGCAGCGTTAAATAGCCTAATTTACCAGAACAATGACACGGACAGACTTTAATTTATAACTTATGAGCTAGTTATTATACCTAATTGGATCTTTTTAAAATATTATGGCTTTCAGCAAATATTGACACTGACAGACTTTAAAAATAACTTTTGAGCTGGTTATTATATCTAATAGGAACTTTTAAACATCTTATATGTGGCTTTCAGCAAATATTGACACTGACAGACTTTAAAAATAACTTATGAGCTGGTTATTATATCTAATAAGATCTTTTAAAAATCGTATATGTGGCTTTCAGCAAATATTGGATAAACGACGTTATTATTGTTCATATGCCCAAGCAACATCCAGCCACACGAGACATCTACCTGAGGGAATACGCGAGGAAAAGGGAAGGCGTCTTTCGGCCTAATGCTGTTAAATAGAGGAAAACATTTTACATTTCTAAGTTCAAATGTAAATGAAATGTTATGAAAAATGCATTTTCATTACCTGCACCTCCGATGGGCAATTTAGGCTATTTCTTAATCAGCGCATAGGCGTTAAAAGCTGAATTTTAATATTCAACATCTAAAGTCCATTTTTAATCAATACATTATAGCGGAAATAATAGTTTAAAAAAGCTGAACCCTAACCCTCTGTCTGAGAGCATCTCAAGCCACTAAACTTATGGAAGGTTTTCAGTCAGGGAAACTGTTTCTCAAAGATGCGCAACGATTTATGGATTTATTTGGAACTATTTTCGTTGACGATATATAGAGCAAAATGTAAGTAATAGGCCTACATTTTACAGGATATAATCATAGTCCTGCTGATGTTCGGGACAGCGCTCTTCCTCTTCTGATATGTTGGCTTACCGGTAAGGCTATTGTTATTAATAGAGAGAAAATAAACAATGATAGCCAACAGCAACTTTTTTGTGAATTATATTCTGTTTCAGAAATTAGCTTTTATTGTAATATCTGTTGATTAAGTTTGGTTGAGTGGTCTGTGCTTAAATAATAAAATGTAGCCTATGCCAGCTTCACCTGCTCCGGTTTATGCACCAGCTGCAAATGCTAAAAATATTAAACAGCGCTAGTTTTTGTATCAGCAATCATGAATTAAAAAAGCTAAGTCAGTATTTCTTTGTATTGCATGTTCACTTTTAATACAACGAAACAGCCTAGGTCTCCCATCCCTCACAAACTCGTGTGGTCGACTGTGACGTCAACTCGTGTGGTCGACTGTGACGTCATAATGATCGTGAGTATAAACAGTGCAGCGGCTTTATTCTTCTTGTAGCGAGTCGGCGATTGTGTGAGTACTTTTTACACAGGGTTTGGGGATCTGAATTTTAATATTTTCATAATTTGCAGAAGAATCTGCTTAAACTGTGGAATGTTATTGTCTCGATTTGCTGTAGCTATATTTAGATAAATAAATAGGCATGGTAGGCTACACTGGTGATTTGTGTGGAAATGAGAGGATGATATGTGAATCAATAATGATCAAATCTTTATATGTATTATCTTATTAAATATATTTAATATATAATATAAAAATATATTTAAAAAATAATATAAAATCTTATTATCTTATATAAAATCTTATTATATATATATATATATATATATATATATATATATATATATATATATATATATATAATTTGTGTTAATTTATATTTCAATGACATAACGATAGCAGATCTGAAAGCTTATTGGCTTTAAGCTGATTCATGTAATCAATCAAATTTACCTCGACAACCGGGCATAATAAAAAATTACTATATACATTTACATTATGTGCATCTGAGTTGTGCACATTAGTAGGGAAACTGATAAAAATAACAATTAACTTTTTTAGCTTCATTGTTCATTTTAAATGCATTTTTAAGGAGGTCGAACACAAAAATCGGGATACACGCAGATGTCCGTAGAACTTCACATGACAAAAATTGCAGAATGTGAACGACTTAAGTTTACGTTGGGCTTAAGACAACAAGCTTTCAGGTTCTTGTACTGTATGTTTACTCAAATCATCTCTTCCCTTTCTCTTTCTAGTGTTTCACAGATATAAGTTGCAAAAAGTATTGTTCACTTCTAGTTCATTTTCGAGTATGTCAACCATGCCCACCATTTCTGAGAGTGCAGAGAAGTCCTCATCTACTGAATTGTCAGATGAGCTCACTACGGCCCTTGCTGCGGGGCGCTGGTGGGCGATAATGGAAGTTTCAGACCCCATATCTGAGTATCCTGAGTATGAGGACCTCATCTCAGACCAGTGGTGGGAAACAGTGGAGGAAGGAGAAACATCATGCCCCACATCCCTGGTCTTCAGTGATGCATCTGAGAAGGCTCATTCCCAGCACTACGGCTTCTCAGATGGGAAATATGAGGAGGGAGAACTGAAGACCACGAGGCAGTGGAGGCAGCAGAACTCTCCCAGTGCTAAAAAAGAGGACCTCACCTCATCCCTGGTCTTCAGTGATGCATCGGAGAAAGCTCAACACTCAGGTTTCTCTGATGCAACAAGGGCCATGGACCAGAGGAGAAATTGGAGGCAGAAAAAGCCACAGATAGCACCTGTGCCTGCTGAGTCCCCAAAGGAAGCACCTGTGCCCATAGGGTCCCAAAAAAGAGGAAAACTCAGGATCCCTGAACATTTGACTAAACATCTGAAAAAGGCCGCTTTAGAAACACCCATACCCATCCAATCTCTATCACCACCAGTGGCTTCCTCAAAGGTGCCAGACAAGATCTGCGAGAGGAGAGATCCTAAAAACCCTGAGCTGCTGAGGCAGAAGAATATCCAAAAGGGAGTGTCTGTGTCTGCCAAGACCCCACAGAGAACACTTGCTCCACCGTGTTCCCCACAGCAACCACCCAGTTCTCCCGAGGGAGCACCCATGTCCAGATGGAGTAAGAGTCTATGGAGCACAGAAGCTTCTGTAAGTCCCTTGTTTTTTTACTTATTTTTAAAATGTATTCAAACAAGTAGACATTGTCTTTAACTATATGCTACTATGTTTTCTAGATCCTCAATTTAACATCCTTTTATATTTCAAAATATAAAAAAAGATTTAGTCTAAGAAGCACCCATTAAACCTGCCCAGCATTGCATGATTATATCTGTTCTCTCAACAGGACAACGCAGGTCTGTGTCAGGCACCTCCACAAAAACTGTGTGTGGAACTGAGGCGCTACAACCATCCGGCCCCTCAGATAACCACTTCAGAACCGAACCGGAACAGACTTCAGCCCAGGTCCCAGCCGACCCGGAAAAGAGCATTGGTAACTTAGACCCTCCTATCTCTCAATTTTACTAAGATTTGGAAACTAAATACTTTAATAATTTAATCTGGGATGCGAATCATATCCTTTTCAATTCAGATGCCTCATATCGAAATGGTAGAAGCAATTTTTCTTTAGATTTTCTTTAAGAATCACTCATTAAATCTGGTCAGCATTACATGATTATGTCTGTTCCTTCAACAGGACAGTGCAGGAGTGGACGGGTCACCACCCCAAAAAAAGCAGTGGACGGAAATCAAAGTCAACAACCAACGGTCGGATCCAGGCAGCTTTGACCAAATTGACGATTTTTTAGCATATTTGCAAAATGTTGTGTAATTTCAAATATTTAATTGTAATTGTACATGCCTTATATGAATGCATGTACACATGAATAAAGGTTTTCAAGCGGTAAGTACCTCATGCAATTAATAATTTGTCTTTCAATTCATTTTACTTGAATTCAATTCTACAATTACAATTCTATTCATTTATTTGTTTTATTTTCCAGGTAATATTTTTTTCATTTCATTTCATTGTTAAATATAAATATTTTTCATTAAGAGCTCAACTAAGAAATCTTTGTTTCGACGAATGTTCAATTTCAAGGTAACACACAAGCCAGCGCACGGGCATTAAACACAAATCTCGACCAGTCACCAGACCACTCTTCAAGTCTACGTTCCGTGGATCACTTTCCTGCACCGGAGAAAATCATCGGCATCGCGGATAAACTGAAGTAAGTGAAACAAACAACCATTTAAATGTGCTGCTGTATTAAGTAGCCTGTAAATTTAATGCCAGACATGTTGCTCTGCTGACTTCCTCTGGTAGATAAGTATGTTAAATCATTCCTGACCGATTGCAAAAGGGAACATATACTTATTTTGATTTTGGTAATGTTAATTAATGTGAAAGTTTAATCATTGAACGTATCTCGAGTCAGCATCTTAAGAATAACGTTAAAACCGTAGAAGTTAACCTGATTAACAACTAACTTAAGTGAATGAGCTACATGTAAAGGGACTGGCTTACACGTGTGATTAATGGTAACGTTAGCTAACAGTTGTGACTGCCGACACACACAATGGTCATTTATTTATGGCTTGTATGTGTAGAAGTATTGCTGCATTGGCGCCAATCGGTTGATGTCGGTTGGTTTTCAAAAAAGTGTAGTACTAGCCAGAGGACACTGGGGGGCGGTAAAACAAAACGTTTTTTTTCGTGGCGTTAATAGGGTTGACACACTATTGAATAATATTGTAATGACTATAATATCAACTGATAACGTATATTGTGATAAAGATTGTTTACCCTCAGAGAAGGGTCTGTCGGAGAAGAAAGAGGCTGAAAAAAGTCTTCAGCAAGAAAGCATGGCAATCTTCGTCATCAGAGAAGCACATGCTGTACCCACAAACATTGGCATCATACTTGAGGGACAAGAGGTTCTGAGCGACTTGCTGTCTGTCGCAAATGCTGTTGCCATTCTCCTGGGCCTTCTTTATGCCTTCAGTCTGGAATATCCCAAGACATTTGAATATATCCAGAAAGTCATCATGGAGCTGGACCCGCATGACCAACAAAGTCAAGAGGCTCTATGACCAGCTCTACAATAGAGCTTCATTCAGGGTTCCCACACATCCCAGTTTACTCCCGTAAATGATGTCATGTTTGAGTGGCTGGCTATGGTTCGGCGTTACGCAAAGCTACGCGCTGCAGCGTTCTGAAAGCTGCCAGTTTACACCAATGAGAAGAAATGGGACGGTGTATAGCAACAACTCTGTACTTCCATTCCAATTCCTGACTTTTCAACAATGTTTTTTTTACAGTTGGATATCATTTGTAGCATCATAAAATACAATGACGACAGAGATAGTGAGATACTGACTACAGCTGCATTTCTAGTAATGATGAAACTGAGAGATTGTCACATTTCCCTAATTCACTGCATTGTTCTCGGTTAAGGCTGTTGATTTCTACGGTCAGTGTTTGCCAGCTCTTAGAAGTTGAAAATCTGACACTTGAGCACTGAAATTCTGGATGTGTGGAAGTAATGTATAATAAGTTAAAAAATCGATGTAATGAAAATGATTTGTCTTTTTTTATTAGATTTTGGACAAAATTAAATATTAAGTAATGTTCCTTAATGGGATACATGTTTAATTAAATCCATATCTTTTTGTTTGTTTAAAATAAATAATTTCTATTAACTTGCATTTTTAACAATAAGTAATTTTATAATTAAATCTATATCTATTTGATTGGAGAAAACAAATAATTTCTAATACATATTTCTTAAATGAGATTTTAAAAGATTTAATCTATATATTTTTGTTTAGATCAAAAATTTATTGACTTTCTTCAACAAGAAAAATATACTTTATGCCAAGTTTTATAACATATTTTTTATAGACATCAAAAATATTGGTTAAGGCAAGTTATTTATTTTTCATTGGCTCAAGTTATAAAATATAGATGTGAACCATTACCCTAAAATTTTTAATTGAATGATTGATTTTTTTTTTCAGTGTAGTCTTGTCTCGTGTTGGTTCCTGTCCCGCATCCTGTTGCCCTCTGGTCGTTGACTCTCCTGGTCTGGCAGCTAGCCTGGTGCCACGTCCAGTCTCATCACCAACTGTCAAGCCTCTGATTCCCTGAGCCGCTGCCTTGTCTCCATCTTCGACCTACCTGTTCTCCAGTTGTGCCCTCAACCTACCTGTTCTCCAGTTGTGTGCCCTCAACCTACCTGTTCTCCAGTTGTGTGCCCTGCCCTATTGTTTGGACTGTTCCTGCCTGTGTTTTGTCCAAGCGGCAACCTCCCCGTCTCTCTCTTGAAACCAACACGGAAGTGAGTTAAACTGCAATTCATTAACTGACCGCTTGGCCTGGCTGCAGAAGTGAGTCAAATCTGTATCTCCCTCATGTTAAAATTACCAACTTTACAGCAGAAAAAAAAACATGTTTACAGCCTGGTTCTCTCTGTGGCTTTGGTCTATACAGCTAATTTTGCCCTTCATAACAACTGTGAGGGGGGTGAATTTTTTTATAACTCATCCGTTTAGTTGATTAATATTTAAATGTAAGGGTGTGGCCACTTGAGTGACAGGTGGATTCCCGCTGATGTCAATGCTAGCCGTTTGTCTGCTGTTACTAGCCGTCACTTCACCTCAGCAAATGTTACTGCTGAACTTGCCTTCTCTGCAGTGTTTGTGCTTTTTTTCGGGATTATTTCATACAATTTAATACTTGGGTACAAAGCCCACGTCTTTGGATTCAGTCGTTGTCGTCGAGTATCGTTTGAGAGAACAACCAGCGCTGTATTTCAGTTGTTTTCCTCTGTGAACATGCACTAATGGGTGTCTGACAATTTCGTTGCTTTTTGGGGTTTTCAAATTTAAAACGTCAATAAAGGCTCGTTCGTTCTGCTCTCACGGAACAGATGAATTATAATATGCTTATGACCCGTCAGATGAAATCATGCAGGCGTCGGCGCTTTCTCCGTCCGTGCAATAAATGCACATCCATGAATGAGCGCGGATTTTCTAGCGCATTTACTTGCACTTCAAAGGCAATATATCTATGGTTTAACGGTTTAACCCATTTGAGAGGCGGCCAAAATCAGAATTTAAAATGGACTGAATAAGCTCTCTACGAACTTGAGAGATGCCGCGCTGACGGACCATGAAAGAGTGACTGACATGTATGCACATAAATCACTGTAACACACAAACACTCTCGAAGTAATACACAGTCTCACTTGTAGCCATGTATTTTAACTATTATAATATTTCGAAGGGCAAAAACAGGAACTTTTAATTGGCTTTACATCATCAGCTAACTCGATCACGTCGAGCTAGGTGATTTCAGATAGCCAGGCTCATATCTATGGCCAGGCTCCTCAGCTCCACTCACGCCCCGCCTGTTTGCCTATTTTCTGTTATCCGGGAGTGACGCAAGGCCAAGATGGCGACGGACGGCTCCGCCCACTTTAGGCTTCAAAAATGCTCTTCAGAAACCTACGGGTGACGTCACAGACACTACGTCCATATTTTTTTACAGTCTATGGTTTTGTCTGTCAATAAATATCACTCCCCTTTTTTTCAATAGGCCTAGCATTGTGCTGATGTTCAGGAAAGCGATCCCTCGTCTAATAGCCTATGTTGCTATTTATATTTTTATAAATATTTAAAAACAACAGCCTACGGGAGCTTTTTTTGTTTGAATTATAGTCTATTTCAGAAATGTGCTTTTATTGTAATATCTGCTGCTGACTAAATTTGGTTGAGTGGTCTTATGTGGCAGCTTCACTTGCTTCCTTTTTTCTTTTTTTTTGCACCAGCTGCAAATACTAAAAACATTATAAATAAGAAGCAGCGCTATTTTTTTGTATGAACAATCATTCATTGAAGTGCTTATAGTCCCTCTTTTGTCACAGACACTCAATCTTAGTTTCATTATCATGGACTTTTAGTTTGTTTTCACTAGTTTTCTGTCTTCCTTTGTTCAGTTTCTCGCCACTTTTCCGTTGTCATGGTGATTAATTTAAAGGGGGGGTACCATGGTGTTTCATGTATTCAGAGTTGTTTACAGTGTTAAAGAGATGGATTCTCATGTTAAACATGGGCAAAGTTTTAAAAAAATATTTTGGACGAATAACGGAGAATTTCTGTGCTGAAAATCTTACTTCCGGGTTGGTACAAGTTTCGGCTGGGTTTTTTTTATCGTGGATCTAATGACGTAGACCAGAGTGGAACTCCTTATATGAGCATTTCTCTCAGAAAAGCTCGCCCGCGCGCACGTCGACCAGAGGAGAACGAGACCGCGCACATCAACGCGCTTCAACAGGAAATCATCGGCAGCGCTGCATAGGATTTGTTCAAGAATGTCTCCAAAAAAGTGTGTATTTGGATGTGAGGGAAAGCTTACCGTGTCCAGCTTTCCAAAGAACCCAGTGTTACAGGAACAGTGGATGCCGTTTGTTTTTCCGGGGCAGCAACGGAGTGTAGGAAGTGTGGTTGTGTGTTCTGGCCATTTCAGTGACGAATGTTTTATTAACAAGGCTCAGGTCGACGCTGGATTTGCAAATCGTTTGCTATTAAAACGTGGAGTAGTCCCAGTGATAAAAGACCCCAGTCATGTAAGTACAACTGGATCAGATTTCTGTCTTTTGCTGGAAATCAAGAACTACCGCTTGACTCTATAGCTCCGCCTCCAGGACCTCGGCTTTTTCCGGAGAGAATCGGAAAGCTGTATTTTTCTTTTATAAATTTAATAAAACTAAACACTTTTTTGAGATATTAAGGATGCACTACTACTCTATAGGTACTCAAGATTAACATGAGATTAGGTGAAACTGTGCATGTTATGTACCCTTTAATCATTACCGGTATTTGTCATTATTTCCCTCATTTGCTTTGTATTTTAAGTTGCAGTCTTTTCAGTGTTCATTTGTCCTGTCACGTCAATGCAGCGGTTGTGTTTTTGCCTGGCTTGTTTGGAATACCTCCTGTGTGGAATATTAAATCCTTTTGATTAAATCCATCTTTATCTTCATTGTGTTTCCTCCAACCGTGTGTGACAGATGACTGGACCCTCAAAATGAGAATAAAACTGGACATAGCATCCATTAATGTTGCCCTGACGAGGGGCAATTTACTGCTGGAAGGAGTGTTACGTGGAGGAGTTCCTCGACATCTGCCGTCAGGCCACCTGCGACGACGTCTGTCTGATGGAGGGATTTAAGTGTGGCTTGGACGAAGATCTCTGCTTCGTCATGCCCCGCGGCGATCTCTGCTGGATCCTGGGTAGTTACATCAACTTCATGCTGTGGACGAACGGATCCGCATTTACAGTGGGCAAAGCGGAGGATGACAACAGCCTCGTCCAGCCACACCTCACAGATGTCGCGCAACCAGACCCAGAGCACAGCCCACCAACACCCCTTACCACAGAGACGGCTCACCTTATCCAGAAACTTAGGCTTCTCATGATGCAACACTTAAGATCACGTAGCAGCGGAGACAGAAAAAGCCACAGGGAGCACCTGAGGCAGCTGGGTCTGAGAAAACCGAGTGGGGAGAACTGAAGACCACGAAGCAGTGGAGGCTGATGACACCAAAAGCACCTGTGCCTGACAGGTCCACACAGGGAGAATGTATGCTCGTCAAGTCCCAGCAGAACTCTCCCAGTGCTAAAAAAGAGGACCTCACCTCATCGCTGGTCTTCAGTGCTCAGCACTCAAGTTTCTCTGATGCAACACTGAAAGGACCAATGACCAGAGGAGAAAGAAAAAAAACCACAGGGAGCACCTGTGCCTGCTGGGTGCTTGGAACCACTTGTGAACGTCAGGTCCCAACAAAGATAAAAACTCAGGATCCATGAGCATCTGTCTAAGCATCTGCCAAAGGCCGCTTTAGAAACACCCATGCCCATCCAGTCTCTACAGAGGTTACCTGTGACTGCCTCAAAGATGCTCACATGCTCCTCACATAGAGCACCAATGCCATACAAGATCACAGATATGCCAAAACTAAGGATAGGGACACACAAAACCGACGCCAAAGAACTAGCGCTGATGAAAGCCGACTATACTCTATATTGCGAAAAGTTTTGGGACATCTGCCTTTACATGCACATGAACTTTAATGACATCCCATTCCTGGGGCCGGATGCAAAAGAAGTTAGAAAAAAGGATTAACTGAAATTCCCCGCATTTAAACAACTTCTGTCCGCGTATTTGAAGGCTGATATTGGATCATCGAGGGTAAATGTCATATTATACGAAGTACGCATTACTTTACGGAGAGTTTACGACTTACTAGCTACATTCTATCTTGCGAACAAATGGTGCAATGGAATAAAGTACAGAGTTAGTTACAAAATAGTAGTTACTAAGCCTCTCGTGTGGACTTTACGTTCCAATTTAAGAAAGAACTTACGAACGGCTGGTGCAAGCCTACCCTGATCCGTAGGGTTTAATATGGTGTTGGCCCACCCTTTGCCGCTATAACAGCTTCAACTATTCTGGGAAGGCTTTCCACAAGATTTAGGGTTGTGTTTATGGGAATTTTTGACCATTCTTCTTGAAGCGCATTTGTGAGATCAAGCACTGATGTTAGACGAGAAGGCCTCGCAGTCTCCGCTCTAATTCATCCCAAAGGTGTTTTATCAGGTTGAGGTCAGGACTCTGTACAGGCCAGTCAACTCACTCATCCATGTCTTTATGAACCTTGCTTTGTGCACTGGTGCGCAGTCATGTTGGAACAGGAAGGGGCCGTCCACACAGTTGGGAGAATGTAATTGTCCAAAATGTCTTGGTATGCTGAAGCATTAAGAGTTCCTAAGGGGCTAAGCTCAACCCCTAAAACAACCCCACAGCATAACCCCCCCTCCACCAAACTTTACACTAGGCACAATGCAGTCAGTCAAGTACCGTTCTCCTGGCAACCGCCAAACCCAGATTTGTTCATCGGATTGCCAGACAGAGAAGAGTGATTCGTCACTCCAGAGAACACATCTCCACTGCTCTAGGGTCCAGTGGCGGTGTGCTTTACACCACTGCATCCGACGCGTTGCATTGCACTTGGTGATGTAAGGCTTGGATGCAGCTGCTCGGCCATGGAAACCCATTCCATGAAGGTCTCTACGCACTGTTCTTGAGCTGCTGGAACAAAAGTCTCAAGCCTCGTACATAATTGTATAATGTGCATGTATAATGTTAATGTTTATTAAACAAAAAGGCAAATAGTGAAATATTTCTATAAATAAATATAAATACACTTACATTTTTAATTTCTTACATTTTTAAAAACTTTAAACACATTATAGCCTATTTGCACACCTACATTATCTTCAAAGTCTCGATTTACATTAATTTTTTTATAGATGGGCAACAACTACTAAAAAAAATAATATAACGGCATGTTAAAAGATCTGAAATGGCAAACCGTAATGTAAATAATACATTTAGTAATTAGAATATATTTTACCATTAAAGCCACGAGGTGGCGCTGTAATCATCTCATAGTACTCATGGATCATGAGATTATTTGACAAATAAATTAGTGGATATGTGTTGTAAAATGTGAAATAAACTAAATTGAACTAAACTGAAGAGTGAACATTTGTTACTACTGTGTTACTTAAAAAAAAAAAAAAAGAAAAAAAAAAGATTTATTTTATTTTAGCCTCTTATTAAATCAGACGCCTATCCAGAGCCCTCTCTCTCTTTCTCCTGTGCATGTCTTTGATCACAGGTTTGGAAAAAGGCAGCTGTCGTGCTGCTCCCTCCCACAGAGCAGAAACAAACGCTATATTCATCTGCCTCTGAAACTCCCCGGAGCAACTTCAGAACAGACGGAGGACAATAATATCATTAAATGCAGCTGGACGCAGACACGCACACCGTCTGATCTGTTCCACCGTCCGTTCTTACAATGTGGAAGATCTGCGGTGTCCTGATCGCCTGGGCTCTGCTGCTCATCCTGAATGTGCGAGCTCAGTCTCAAAACAGGTAAGTTTGTTCAGTCATGATGCGCGCGCACTGAATGCTCATGTATGATCACAGCTAGCGGCCCGGCGGATCTCACATACGAAACCGCTGTGCATGCATGTCAAAGTTTTGTGATACATATAGGCTGTGTTGCAAAAATGAATGCTGCATCGATGCAGGTGTTTATTGTTCTTTCTTTTGTCTAGACAGACCTTCACGTGTGGTGGTAATATCACAGGAGAGTCGGGTGTTATCGGTAGTCAGGGTTATCCGGGCGTCTATCCGCCGAATACCAAATGCGTATGGAGAATTACTGTAAGTAGCAGCTAACTGATTTATTATGTATTCGGATAGCTGAAATGCCGACTGTAACTGACATGCGCGTCTCAAAGCTAATATAGTTAAACCATATTTGCATTTCCTGAAGAAAATATTAGTGCCCTGCAGCAGCAAAAAAGAATTCGGTTTGAGGCTTTGGCACTGTGGAAATTAAATATAACAGTTGCCATGTTAAAGGGGCTATGGTTAAAACACGAATCAGAATTCACTATAGCAAAATTGACCAATCAGAATGAATTAGATTCGATTTTGAATGACGAACATTATCGCCTTTGAATATAATACCTTTCTGTATATAAAAAAGTATAACTCAAATAAGTTTGAATATGCAGTATTCATGAAGTAGTTTGCAAACAATCATTTGTAATCTGTAACCTTTCATTTGCAAGTCACGTGACTTTTTCACTTATCAACATTATTTATGAGTAATCTGAAGCTTGTTTCTGCCACATAATAAAAAAATATTTTTTTTCTCAGAAAAGGGAGTTCCCACAATTGCGACCTCACAACACCATAAGGACAAATAATAATGATAATAATAATAATAATAATAATAATTCAAGATTGTGTGATATAAACACACAATTCTGTCTTTTTTCCCTCTCAATTGCAAGTTTATATCTTGCAGTTCTGACTTTATTTCTCGCAGTTAGATATAAACTCAGAATTGTGGGGTATAAACCTGGAATTGTGAGAAATAAAGTCAGCATTGTGAGATATAAGCTTGTAATTGCAAGAAAAACAATCAGATTGTTTAGGAGATACAAATTTGCAAATACCATTCTTATTTTTTTTATTCCGTGGTAGAAACAAGCTTCCATAATAATCAGTGGGTCAAGTAATGGTGAAGAATACAAAAACACATGAACAGAGAAACCAAGAAAAAAAAAATCTGTTACATAGCAGGTAAACAGAAAACACTTTACAGATCTCAAGTTAGCATAGAACCTTACCAAATCTAACATTTGTGGAGATTTATGTTTTTAATCCACAATCCATCAGTTTGTCCAGGAATGTATCCATACACACATAGCATAGGTATCTACAGAACTTCATTGAATACAGTGCATTGCTGTGATGAACATTGTTCAATAAGTACAAAGTTTGTGTTTTAGACAATCTCTAACAAGTCAGTTTTTTCAGATTTTTTAAATTTAATCTTAAAAAGTTTATAAACAACAAAAACAGATATCCTAACAGCTAAGGCTGAATTGATCAATGTCCATGTTTGAATATGTCTGAATGTTTTGTGGGTAAATAAAAAAAGAAGAAGTAAAATGTAGTTCTGCATTGCATGTACTGTAATGATGATGCAATAGAAAGTCGTGGCAAGAATCAGTGTGTGTCTGGTTGTGATCTCCATCTGGTTTGGCTGCTGGCCACATTACATCCTTGTGGCAACTCCAGACTCATTCTAGCATTTTATTGCATTGCCGTCATTGCATATAAGAGACTTAATTGGTGACCACTCTGACTAAGAGAGATTGTCCACTTTATTTTAAGAATCTTAATTAGGGCAGAACCTGATTTCCATGTTGCTGCAGTAAAAAATAAATAAATAAATAATATGCTTATTAGTTTGCATTTCACTGTTTTTATTCTTTTTGAGAGATGCTGAATCTGTTTTTGTGCAAGTGAGATGAGTAAATGCATGTTCACATTTAGCCTAGATCTACAATAACCATCATGTTCACATAACGCCTCAGCACTTATGATTTCTCTAAAAATGAGGACAGGAGAGCTGTCAGCCAATAAATGGGAAAACAAAGTAACTTGCGTTACTTTATTTGAAAAGGTAACTCAGATGTTTAGTTGTAAATTTAAAAGCAATATGTGTTACTTTACTCGTTCCTTGAAAAAGTAATCTGATTACGTAACTTGTGTTAATTGTAATGTATGAGCCTACATATTTGTTAGTATAATACTTTGGAAAGATTTCATAGTCATGGTTCTTGAAGTATTTTTCCATTCATTCTCTCCATAGGCTTCTGATAAACAATCTTGAGTAAAACATTTTAAGCCATGAACCAAAGCAATCATGAGATGCATCACAACATTACAAACTTAGTCATTTGAAAAATGCTAAGAAATTACAAAAAAGTATTTAATTTTTTTTTTTTGAGTTTAAATTAAGAAATTTCTTCAGACACTGCAACAGTCATACTATGTCGTCACTCTGCAGCATCTTTTTTAAAAACCTAATTCAAAATATTTCCAAAATGTTAAAAGAAAATATACAATCTACTCCACATTAATGCAATCCTGCTACATAACATATCTCTTTTCTATTGAATGTTTTCATGTGATACATATTCGCAGCGCTGAGTTCACCAAACTTGAACTTTGGAACACAGCAAAATTTGTAAAAACTTGCGTATGAATGGAAGTCAGTGGAACGAAAAGTGTCGTGTGATCACCCCTTTAATATCACAGTGAAATCATGTTTTTTTTTTTATGGAATATTGCAGTATTCATCATAAATGATTTATCCCGATTAACAAAATCAAGTCCCGCCTTTCATGTTTTCTTGTTTGAGAAGCAGTTTCACTCGGATATACGTCACAAAAGAGAAGAATAGGCTATCACAACTTCTATCTCATGCCAACCCCATGAAGCACTGAAAATTACGTATTTAAATTAAAAATGTTAGTACAATATAAACGGATGACTATCAGTGTAAAGTAATTGTTTAAAATGTGTGTATCAGATGTCTTTAGAACAGTAGTGCATTCGGTCACATTTTAGTTTAGGGTCCAATTCTCACTATTAACGAACTATTAACTATGACTTTTGCCTCAGTAAACTCCTAATTATTGCTTATTAATAGTTAATAAGGTAGTTGTTAAGTTTAGGTATTAAATAGGATTAAGGGTTGTAGAATATGGTCATGCAGAATAAGGCATTAATATGTGCTTTATAAGTACTAGTAATAAGCCAATATCCTAGTATTATGCATGCCAATAAGCAACTAGTTAATAGTGAGAACTGGACCCTAAACTAAAGTGTTGCCGATCATTCTTATGGGTCTCAATATGACATCTGCTTCTTGCAGGTTCCAGAGGGCAAAGTGGTCGTCCTCTCATTTCGTTTTCTTGACTTAGAGAGTGACAACCTGTGCCGATATGATTATGTGGATGTTTATAGTGGCCACGGCAATGGACAGCGTCTCGGCCGCTTCTGTGGGACGTTCAGGCCGGGAGCCCTCGTTTCCACAAGCAACAAGATGCTCATACAGATGATGTCTGATGCCAATACAGCTGGTAGCGGCTTCTTGGCTGTGTACTCTGCTGCCAACCCTAATGAACGGGGTAAGAACATCTTAAAAATGGACCATATATTTGGCAGCTAATAAGATGTTTTGTTCTGTTCAACTCAGTAAGCCAAAAGAGTTTATTAGGTGTTTTAAAGGACTAGTTCCCCCCAAAATGAAAATTCTGTCATCATTTACTCACCCTCATGTCTTTCCAAACTTATAAGACTTTTGAAACACAAATAAAGATATTTTTAAGGAAATCTGAGATATTTCTGTCCCTCCATTGAAAGTCTATTCACCCAAAACTCTGGTTGAAAGCATTCATAAAGAGATCATACAAAAAATCCATGTGAATCGAGCGGTTTAATCCAAGTCTTCTGAAGAGGCACGCTCACTTTATATGATGAACAGATTTAATGTAGGCTTTATTCACATAAACATTGATCAGCACTCAAATATGGTAAACATAAGCTCAATTGTACTTGATGCGTGAGAACAAACCTCATTGGTTCTTGTGGAAGCTCAAATGTGCTGCGTAACATGAGAACGAACCTCATTGGTTCTTGCGGAAGCTCAAATGTGCTGCGTAACACAAGAATGAACCTCATTGGTTCTTGCGGAAGCTCAAACATGCTGCGTAACACAAGAATGAACCTCATTGGCTCTTGCGGAAGCTCAAACATGCTGCGTAACACGAGAATGATCCTCATTGGCTCTTGCGGAAGCTCAAACATGCTGCGTAACACGAGAATGAACCTCATTGGCTCTTGCGGAAGCTCAAACATGCTGCGTAACACGAGAATGATCCTCATTGGCTCTTGCGGAAGCTCAAACATGCTGCGTAACATGAGAACGAACCTCATTGGTTCTTGCGGAAGCTCAAATGTGCTGCGTAACACAAGAATGAACCTCATTGGTTCTTGCGGAAGCTCAAACATGCTGCGTAACACGAGAATGAACCTCATTGGCTCTTGCGGAAGCTCAAACATGCTGCGTAACACAAGAATGAACCTCATTGGCTCTTGCGGAAGCTCAAACATGCTGCGTAACACAAGAATGAACCTCATTGGCTCTTGCGGAAGCTCAAACATGCTGCGTAACATGAGAACGAACCTCATTGGTTCTTGCTGAAGCTCAAATGTGCTGCGTAACAAGAATGAACCTCATTGGCTCTTGCGGAAGCTCAAACATGCTGCGTAACATGAGAACGAACCTCATTGGTTCTTACATGCTTAACTCACATGGATTTATTTAACTATCTCTTTATGAACTTTTTGAAACGTCAGAGTTTTGGGTAAATAGACTGTAATGGAGAGACAGAAATCTCTCAGACTTCATTAAAGATGAACGAAAGTCTTATGAGTGTGGGACGACATGAGGGTGAGTAAATGATGACAGAATTTTCATTTTTGGGTGAACTAACCCTTTAAGGATTAGTTCAACAGTTTGTTTGTTATTTGTTTTTGATTGTAATTTGGTGTTTATATACAATCATACTGGTCAGCTCTTCCAAAATATGATCCATGTTTCTGTCCATAAACTCAGATGCTATTACGCTTGGATTGTGTTTACGTGGGCAAAGGTCAACTTTAATGAGCAGTTAAGAGCTATTAAACATCTGACAGCTCCTAGAGAAGTCAGAGGTCAGTATAACGCTAGCTGGAGAAAAGAAATGGATCTTTAATGCCCCAATATAAACCGTTTCCGTTCAGTAAATCACTGAAAGACCTTGTCGATTCACACAAAAGTAAGAAAAACCTGGTTTTACTTTGACTAGTTAAAGAAAATGGGATTTTCTCTGCAGGGTCTGACAGTTGATTTAGAACACTCTGGAGGAAGCTGGAGAACATTGCTGTGTATTTCATGGCATGATGTGGAATTTCTCACAGACGTTTTCCCAGTGAATCCGTGATTGGTCAGACCTCCAGGGGCTGTCTTGCTCACTGAGTAACTGTATAAGTGACGAGACGTCTGCTTGGCTGAAGCAAGACAGCTGGAATGTTAATGATTTAGATTGTGTCTCTGTTTTTTTGTAGTTGACGGACAGCTGATGCGTGTTGGAAACAATGGTAGCTTGCTGTTAGAGCCACACGATTAATTGTTTCTCGATTCAAACACCCATGCAATCTTATTCCTAATGACAACGATTCAGCTACGTCTATCAAACCTTTGACGCACACGATCACAGCAAACATTCAAATCTGTGTTTGTTGGCGCTGCCGCTGACCCAGCTAGAGAGCAGTAGTCATGTATACTGTAGGTATGAAACAGCTTCACAAACAGTCTTTTCAACCACACAAGTATCACTATTTCTGTGTTACAGTAATTTAAATGATCACAGAAGTATAAACACTAATGTCTAAAGTAGCGTTCAAAATAGAAGAAAAAAAACCTTTTCTGTTTTGAAAGTAACTTGACACTTCGAATAAAGATGGTATAGATTACATCATTACTTACTGGTGAATCGAGACTGTCTTTATTTGAAGCTTCATGTTACTTTCAAAAGGTGTTTTACAGAGACTGTTCAAAATCATTGAATCATTAATTTGAGAGATTCATTAAAAAATGATGAGTAATCCAATTTTTTTAATCAATAATACTTTTTTGTCAGAACCTCTAGTAAATGATATGTTATTTTGTTTAGCTGTCTATTCAGAATCGTAGGGGAATCGTGATCTCTGTAAAAATAAATAAAGACTTTAATTTATCCAGAATTGTACAGCTCTTCTTGCAGTCATCACACCACTGATGAAATCAGGTTTAAGTTTTGTGCTAAAAGCTGTGCCAGTGCTTATTTTGGTCACCCACTGTGTGAGTCTTATGAAAAAGGGTCATATTTCATTTGTCTTTTTTTTCTATTAAATTCATTAGAATCATACATTTTCATTAGATTCATTAAATTTCTTTACTGTAATACAGTGATTTGTTCTGTATAAAAACCGTTATACAAATGTTTCATTAAAGATACACTATGTCAGTTTTGGCGCTCTAGCGGTTAATAAACAAAACTGCATGTGTCTTGTGGAAGAACATTGTAGCCTGAGCTAATTCTCCCTGTTTATGTATGGAAACTTCCTGTTAACAACGATGTTCTAAAAACGGAAAAGTTTTTCCTTTGCATTTTTCACGTACAGACAACACCATTGTCAAAATGATGTCCGTTCACACGGATCTGCGAAAAAGGCTAAAAACGCTGTATTCTGCTGCCAGGCCAGTAGTAAAGAAACTATGCGCCTATAGACTGAACACGTAATATGCATGCGCATAACGTCACCGTTTTCACAAATTTCACAAAATGTCACAAATTTCACAAATCAGTGTTCAAAAGTTTGTGTTTTCAGGCCCCCAAAATGCCATTGTTGTGTAAATGAATGTCCAAAACGCATAAAAAGTTATCAGTTTTTAAAAACAGTCGTGTAAACGGCCCCTACAATAGTCTGAATATAAACACTTATTATAGGTGTATCGTAGTGATTCAGGTTTAGACAAAAACATGGGTTGGAAGATGGATTTATGTACTCTCTCATTATATAAATTTTGAACAAAAAAAAAAAAGTTACAAAGTGTACCTTTAAAATTAGTGTACATTATTGTAAACCTACAAATGGCTTCCTTGTATTTGAATTTGTGACATGGACTTTCCTTGTGATCTTGGAGTGAAACATGATTGGAAACATTTATGATGGGTCTAGTGACTTTCAATCTTTTTAGTATAGCATAGCAATCCAAAAATCCTGTTTAAAATGGCAGAGAGGTTTATAGTGCAATTTCATCATATTTTCTGGGTTAAAAATAGGCTTAGCACCTTTTAATATGCGCACCAAAATCAATACACACTGCTTTCGTTGGCATGCAGTTCTAGAAGCATCAGCTTTGGATAAAGGGCTTTGGCAGCTGTGTTGAAGGATTAAGGCAGGAACTGCACGCTGGGACCAACAAGTCTGTAAACTCTCTCGTAATGACAAGACTGTAGGGAAGTACATTTTAGAGTCCGCCAATGATGGTACTGTGCAATTATCTCATGCATTCCTTTTAATTAGGGGTGAACGACCTCACACTGGATGCCTGGTCTATGTTTAGCGTTTCTCTCGTGGAGTTTAGGAAACATTTCCTAAACGTCTGTCTGAATGGATGTTTACAGGGGATCAGTACTGTGGTGGGAGATTGATGAAGCCATCAGGAACCTTCAAGACCCCTAACTGGCCAGAGAAAGACTATCCTGCTGGAGTCACGTGTTCTTGGCATATAGTAGCACCCAAGAACCAGGTGGACTCATCATTATTTTATTTTTTTATCCTTTTATCCATTGGCTACAAAAACAATTAATGGCTTAACAGACAATCAATAGTATTATCGATTTGACTGCACTGCAACATTTGTAGAGAATTGATCTGGATAGTGACTCTAAGGGTGTGTTCTCACTTGTACTTCAGTTCTCTTGGTTCTTTTTGGTCCAGACCAAAAAAACAAACAAAAAAGGCATTTAGTCCTGGTTCGCTTGGCGTTCACACTGTCATTTTTAAGACCAAACCTAAATGTACAGTACCAGTCAAAAGTTTGGAAACACTACTATTTTTAATGCTATTGCAAGAAGTCTCTTATGCTCATCAAGCCTGCAGTTAAAAACAAAAAACAAACAAAAAAAACAGTAATATTATGAAATATTATTACAATTTAAAATAATGGTTCTCTTTTTTAATATACTTTAAAATGTAATTTATTTTTGTGATGCAAAGCTGAATTTTCATCAGCAAGTACTCCAGTCTTTGGTGTCTTATGATCCTTCAGAAATCATTCTAATATGATGATTTGATACTCAGTTATTATCAATGATGGAAACAGTTGTGCTGTTTAATATATTTTTTTGGAATACTTTTTTCAGGATTCATTGATGAGTAAAACGTTAACAGCATTTATTCATAAAAACAGCATTTATTCAAAATAAAAACATTTCTAACAATATAAATCGTTACCATCACCTTTTATCAATTTAACGCATTCTTGTTGAATTAAAGTACTAATTTCTTTAAAAAAAAAATAGTTATTGTTCCCAAACTTTTGAACGGTAGTGTATATTGTTACAAAAGATTTCTATTCTAAATAAATACAGTTCTTTTTAACTTTTTATTCATCAAATAATCCTGAAAAAAGTATCTCAGGTTATAAAAAAATATTAAGCAGCACAACTGTTTCCAACATTGATCATAAATCAGCATATTAGAATGATTTCTGAAGGATCATAAGACACCAAAGACTGGAGTACTTGCTGATGAAAATTCAGCTTTGCATCACAAAAATAAATTACATTTTAAAGTATATTAAAAAAAAGAACCATTATTTTAAATTGTAATAATATTTCATAATATTACGTTTTTTTTTTTTTTTTTTTTTTTTTTTTAACTGCAGGCTTGATGAGCATAAGAGACTTCTTTCAAAAGCATTAAAAATAGTAGTGTTTCCAAACTTTTGACTGGTACTGTATGTTTTGCAATGGAACTTCCAAAACAATGCCGTTTGCTGGGCTAAACGTGCTTGTTGTATGCGCATAGATATGATGATATTTCTACCAACAGAAGAGCTTTCAAAATGTGTAAAGGAATCAAAACAGTGAATGCAATGAGACACAGTTCTGACACAGTCCCAAACTGTGGGCAACATACAGTAGCTCCAGACGAGACAAGAAAAACCATGTATGCCCGAGTTGTCCTTTTTATGGTCACATCTTGTGACACCACGACCAGTTTTTGATTCGTTTAGATGTCTTTGGTCCATGTTGCGTTCATATATCAGTCTAACCACACCAGAGTTTGTTTGGAATAGGATTGAGACCAATTTTTTCAGCAGTCTCAGTCCACTTGTTTGGTGCGCACCAGGGTTCGGATGGCAGCATTCATGCTTATTCAAATGAACCACTAGAGTTTTAATCGAACCAAACCTGCCAAGTGTGAACACACCCTAACTTTGCAACATTGACACTGTTATTGAACTAAATTGAATTAACATTGAACTGACTTGAGCTGAATAATGACAATATTTTCTTCTTTATAGCTGCTTATAGCAGAATTTAAATTTTCATAATTGATGAACTTTGCAACTTTGATATTGAACTGAAATAAAACAACACTTAACTAAATTGAGCTGGATAAAAACACTATATTCTTTTGTAGTGCGGTCTTACACCTGAAATTGAATTAGATTCATTATTAATTTTACAACATTAATACTTATTTTCCTGTTTATCACAGTGAAGCTGCTTTGAAACAATCTGTATTGTATAAACCGCTATATAAATAAATGTAACTTGACTACAACCATGAATGATACCTCACAATATAATTATTTTTCTAAGCTTTTCGACTTAAGATTTTTACCTGGAGGATATTAAAATGGGTGAAAAAATCCCAGTTTTACAAGTAGTGTTGATTAAAAGTGTAATGCCATCATTATTTCAGATATTCCTTAATCGTGTTTCGCATTTAGCTTAAACATTTGTCCTTTTTTACAGATTATAGAGGTAAAATTTGAGAAGTTTGATGTGGAGCGGGACAACTATTGCCGTTACGATTACGTAGCAATTTTTAATGGTGGAGAAATCAACGACGCTAAAAGAATTGGGAAATATTGTGGCGACAGTCCACCAGCGTATGTATCAATGCATCATATATATCATATCAAATGTATTACATCAGTCCTTTGCTCTATATTCAAGATATAAACATGCTGCTGTTAGCAATACTTCTTTATTTGCACTTCACATTCTGTGTATCTCTCTGCTTTAGGCCTGTGTTCTCAGAGGGGAATCAGCTCTTCATTCAGTTCCTCTCAGATCTCAGTTTAACAGCGGATGGCTTTATTGGTCATTACAAATTTAGACCAAAGAAGTTTCCCTCCACAACCGTTCCACCAACCACGACAGCACCACCCACTACCACTAGACCTATACGTAAGTATTCTCCCTAATCATGCTGCATGTGAAAAGTGCAATGTGCTCTGATTGGTCGGCTAGAACAGTGTGTTGTGATTGGTCAACTTCTTCGAGCGTGTTTCAGAAATGTCACGCCCCTTACCATAATCACGAGTTTCAATGCTCCACTAACGCAACTCAACCAGGCCTTGCAATGGCGACGTTTCAGGGTGTTCAGAAACAGTGTGCACTGATATCCAGAATAACTCCCTTTGTAGAACTTTTTCATGCTTAAACAGCAACATTACACACTAAAGAAAGTTGAAAATGTAAAAAAAAAAAATAGGTCCTATTTAAAAGCCAATGACTACTCATTAAACATCCCTACTCAAAAGACCAACCTGGATTTACCTGCTGCCATGTTAACGGTTTCAGCCATTTGTCACCAGCCATTCCGGTTTTCCGCAAGATGAAACTAGTCACATTAGAAATTAATGAATTAGCTTTCTAGCACCTTATGAAACTGCAGTCATATGAGGCAACATGTAATCGCATTGTACATCTGCTACATACACGTGTTCAGTCCATTAGATGAAGATGTAGTGGAAAGTAAATGATGCAAGGTCACTCAATGCAAGCCTGCCAATGAGAGATGGAACAAAAAGGACAATTCCTGACACTGTGCATTTGATAATGTTGCTGGCAAAATCATTCTTAATCAGTATTTGTGTCATGTTTTCCAGTAAAAGTAATATTAAATAAAAAATTTGCTTCAGAAGCAATATTCCACTGGATTAAGACTTTTTCAGAAAATTTAAATCTGACCACAGTTGCTCTTCATTATTTGTCTTTGGCTAGGGGAAACAAAAGGGAAATTAATACTTGAAGCTAAACTGTCTTTTTTTCTTTTTTTATAAATGCTCTTATTTTTAACTTTCCTGAGTTCTGAGTCCTGAAAACAATTTATCAGGGTTTGCACAAAAATATGAAGCAGCACAGCTGTTTTCAACATTGATAATAATAAGAAATGCTTCTTAAACACCATGTCAGCATATTATAATGATTTCTGAAGGATCATGTGATACTGAAGATTTGAGTAATGATGCTGAAAATTTAGATTTCCTAACATTTCCAAAATTTGCCATTTGTACACAATCAGGGAATTATGTGAAAAGCATTTAAACATTGTTAAATTATTTTAAATAGTGTTAAATAGAGCTGGGAGTACAACACTGTTACAATACTAAAAATGTACTGATATTATTTGATGCATATCATTTAATCTAAATTGAATTACTTAAATTGTTTAATTTAATTAAGTAAAAATATAATCGACAGACAGGACATTAAGGCAAATTCCATCCTTTTGTTCTTCGATATTGGCTTTAATATCCAATTTCCGGAGCTTGAACCTAACCCACACTTTCTCACTTTTTGCACGCGTGTACTAAAAGACAAACTCCGCTGGCTCAGAGTCAGCATGCTACAGTAAAACTTCTTGAAGTTTTTTTTTTGCTATCTCTGCTCTCCTCTCCAGCTTTGAAGTATTCTGCAGCGCTGTGTCAACAGAAATGCAAACGGAAGGGAACCCCTGAGAGCCACTACTGTTCCAGCAACTTTGGTAAGAGCAGCACTCTGCAGTTGATACTAACTTTTTTGCTGACACATGAAGACAAACACGCAAAAGCGCAAAGTGAGGTGGGAATTTGTAGGTGGGGGGCATCAGAATAAGTGGAAACAAGCAGTGATTGTTCACATTTAGTCTATAATCTTGTACTCTTCACAAGGTGCATGTTTTTATGGCTCTTTTTCAGCATGCTATCTTTGGCCTGCTGGTTTGTCAACGTGTTTCAAAAGATTCCTTGAGCATTTTTTGCCCTCAGCACAGTGGATTTGTGTGTGGGATACAGTGCTCTAGTGTAAATAGACTGCAGTGGACTGTGGATAAACCGCTGGTAAATGGGAGTGTTGATTCAGTCAAGCTCTTTGACCGCAGTCGCTGCCCCTGGAACAGGTCTGCAATGTTCACGACCAGGAGCGAGTAGATATTTCATTATGATTTCTGCTGTTTACTTGGATTTGCATATGGGGAAATCCTGTGGTTGGTGGAAACCAGAGTCATGATGAGAAACAAGACCTGAATGTGAACGAAGGTGGAAAATTACATGCACATCAAGTCATATTGCTTTAATCACACCCTTTATGTACTGTGGAAATGGATGAACACAAGTTTATGAAAATAAATGTTCAAATAATGGGCCTAAGCCATATTTAACATATCCTAATTTTACCATTTTTAAACTACTACTACTACTATTTGGTCTATCAGGAGGAGTTGATTTTGAAGTTATGTAATCAGATTACTTTTTTCAAGTAACTACTAAAGTAATGCACTACTTTTAACTTTACAATAAAATATCTGAGTTACATTTTCAAATAAGTAACAGAGGTTACATTGCTTTCCCATGTATTGACTGACACCTCTGCTGTCCCCATTTTGAAAGAAATCGTGAGTAAATAATAATAATAATTTCTCAAAATGAATAAAAACTGTAATAATTAAATGTTAACACAAATATACTTTGTATTTCATCTCCCTTTTTTGACCAATGTCTTAAATACTGCTGACCTTCAATGATCCAATTCAACCATACTAACAAGCAAATATGACTTTTGATAAACATCTGTTTTTCGTTTTCATTTGTTTTTATTGCTTAAATAAGAGCGTTGAACTTTGTTCTCCTGCATTTGGTGTGAAAGGGTCTTTACACTTGCCAAAAATAGAACTTAGCAGTAGTGCAGGGGGTTCGCAATTAATGTTTGAAAACGAGTTCAGCCCAGATGAGGAAAAATAACACAAAATAACATAACACATTACCTTCCATAAAAAGTAACTAAATAACACAATTTTTTTTAACTTTTTTTAGGACGTAACACAATATTATAACACATTACTTTTAAAAATAACTTTCCCCAACACTGCTAAGAGAAAAATACAAAAATAAAGAAAATCCCCCAAATGAAGATAATTCAATCACATTCTAATTTGTGGTCTCTAACGCGTTGTTTTTATCTTTTTGACATTTTAGTTATCACTGGAACCGTTATCACCGCTGTAACGCGAGAAGGTAGCATGTACGCCACCATCTCCATAATCAATGTCTACAAGGAAGGTAACCTTGCTATCCAGCAGGCTGGCAAAACCATGAGCACAAAGATTGTCATCCTTTGCAAGAAGTGCCCCTACGTCAGACGAGGTGAGTGCCTGCCTCAGCTTGTTGTAAACAGTAACACCTAAGCCCAACGTATACTAGTGTACGTGCACAGATATATGCAAAGCCTTTCAAAGTATTATCCATTTGACGCATGCGCATCACGATTTGCACTACCCTTCTGGTCTACAGGAGATCACCTGAAAAATATCTCCCCATGAGTTATAACCCATATACACATCTTTTTAATATTTTAGGTTAGAGTTGTACAAATGTGGGTACTTTCTAACCTCACTGCCCAATCTCTCATCCACGTAGCCGTCCATTGTTGTTGTAGCTGGCACAAGCTTCTGTCTCTGTTTATTCAGTTTATTCTTTGACTACCTCGTGAATCAACGACCTTGGGGCACTGTTGTACGGTGACCGAGAGAGCTCAACATGCTGCAACTGAAGAAAACGCATGCAAATAGAGAAAACACCAGCAAAATTTGTTGCCAAATTAATTTAATTAAGAAAACATCTTCATCAGTTTGACAACACATGTGCTGCAAATACTCACAATGCAACCAAATACAGAAACGTGCTGTAAGCAGCATAAAGCTCAACACGCTGCAAATGAGGAAAACATGCAAATAGAAAAAACACCAGCAAATTAAGAAAACATCTTTATTTTAACAGCAAGTGTGCTGCAAATGCTCACAACACAATCAAATACAGAAATGCGCACAAATACAGAAATCTGCATGCGTTTTCTTCAGTTGTAGCACGTTGAGCTCTCTCGGCCACCGTACTGTTGACACATTGTGGACAAACGAATTATTGCAAAAAAACAAACATTTCAGTGCATGTGCACTGGTGTGTACAAAGTGTGTGCAGTTAGAAAACTTGGGCTGCTGTCCGTACTGTGTTGATAATAAAATTCACGTCACACGCACTGCACACAGACCCTAGAGAATGTGTAAAAAGTGAAGTATACTTTGGGCTTAATGTGCTAGACAGTTTTATCTGCCACAGACATCAGCTAAAACACATTAATGTAACCTCTCATGTTGAATAAGTAGTTGTGTTCCTGTTAGTAATGCTTGTTTGCTTTTCGGTGTGTACAAATAAAGGAATATTTCAGGTTGTTTTCCACAAACTATAATAATTTCCAACAGGCTTGCTATTGAACTAACTGTGAGCTTAATTTTTTTGTAAGATTTAAAAAAAAAAATGTTTGCAAAACATAAGGTTGGCTGGTTCTATTTTGGTTATGAAAAACTGATAGCTTAAAATATTAAGCCTAAAAAAACTAAAGTATGAACTTAAAAACTGTTGCCTTTCCAAGCAGCTAGTTTCTCTTTAAGGTGCATTCAGTAGTTTGGTGTTTATTACAGTGTTCCTCATCTGCTGCCACTGCTCTGTAGATACACCAATAGGCCGACCATAATGCTGTTTGGTGATGCAAAGAGTGAAAAACAGACAAAGCACACTTACTATCGTGCTTTACCAGTGGAGACAACAGTAGAATCAGTACCTGCATGACCGAAGAAGCAGAAAAGGCCAAAGTCAAAAAACAAGCATAAACATTGGTATGCATTCACAATGTGTAAATATTTGATGACAGAGGAAATCCTAAGTAGTGATGCCCTCATGGCTTTTTTGTTTTTGGACAGGAAAGGGAATTAATTATTGTGTAGCTCTCTCTAAGGCTACGTTCACACTGTCAGTGTTTGGGACTGACAACCGCATTTACTTTGTCCCATTCACACAGCAACTTACAGTAGCATCTCTAATACTGTCTGTATTAACGTGCAACTGGAGTCAAGCCCGTATTCTCCTACCAGTAATCATAGCTACTAATCTAATCATAGGTAATCATAGGTAAGACTGACTCTGGTGACTCTGTGATTCTAATACTGTTAGACTTAACCTCGGCTTTTGATACAGTTGATCATAATATTCTCTTATCCCGACTAGAATGTTTTGTAGGCATCCAGGGAACTGTCCTCAGTTGGTTTAAATCATATTTAACGAATAGAAGTTTCTCTGTTATACTGGGTAATTTTTCTTCCTCGCCTGCTCAACTCTCCTGTGGAGTGCTGCAGGGTTCAATTCTCGCACCCATTCTTTTTTCCCTGTATTTACTTTCTCTGGGCTCCATTTTCAGAAAGCATGGTGTATCATTTTACTGCTATGCAGATGATACCCAAATTTATTTACCTCTGAAACGCAACAAACATGCTGCTCTGAAATCTCTTTTTGCATGCCTAGATGAAGTGAAATTGTGTTTTTTATCAAAATTTCTTATTTCTGAATTAATCTAAAACCGAGGTTATAGTCTTTGGCCCCCATGAAAACTTTAAGAGCAGTAACATTGACCTGGATTACCTTGGTCCTTTTACTTGACAAATAAATGCAAATAAATAAATGCGGTGATTTTTTTCCAGTTATGTCTTCTCTCTAAGATTTAAATCCTCTCTCTCTGAGAAAACTCGCTCGTCTCCAATTAGTACAAAATACCACTGCAAAGTTCCTCAAAAGAAAACGTAAATTTGATCACGTTTCTCCAATTTTGAAATCGCTGCATTGGCTACCTGTGCATTTTAGAATTGAGTTTAAAATGATTCTCTTTGTTTTTAAATCCTTAAATAATTTGGCACCGAGCTATTTGTCTGAGCTACTCTGTCCATACAATCCCACACGAAATCTGAGGTCTGGTGATAAGAGACTTTTATCTGTCCCCAGATCACGATTAAAGTATAGAGGAGATAGAGCCTTTGCTATTGCTGGCCCTAGGCTGCGGAACAGCCTTCCGGTTTACATCAGATCGGCCCTCTTTAACTGTTTTTAAATCCTCTCTTAAAACCTACTTTTTTTCTTTAGCTTTTAATTCATTGTGAGCTTCTGTCATGAATGTGTGGTTTGCCCTTTTGTTCAGCACTTTGGTCAGCCATGTTTGCTGTTTTTAAATGTGCTATATAAATAAAAACAAACTTGAAACTTGATAGCGACCGTGACCAACTAGTGACAAATTAATACCAATAATGGCACTTGTCCATAAAACTGAAAAGTCGTATCACTTTTGAGGTGACGAGTCCAATCGAGCCACGAGTTAATTCATCAAATCTTCATTACCAACAGGTGACAGCATCTTTTATATCTTGTATGGAGAAAGGAGCATTTGAATTGGGCTTATGTTTGTCTCGAGTTACTTGCGCAACCCATGTTCTCTGATTGGGAACAAGATGCTGCATAGCGATGCCGAAATGGGAAAGGCCCTTGGGGTGGTTCTGATTGTCTGAAGCCCAATAGAATCGAGCCAATTTATTGGCTGATGGCATGGGCGCCACCTCAGCACAGCTACGTCACTCACTCTTGATGTAGTGAACCTGCATCAGCATCTCATTCCCTATTCAGACCACTCATTTACCACTGAGCAATTCTCCAAATACACCTGACTAGAAGATAGGGGCGTCCAGTAGGAAGACTTTCTATTTTTCACGAATCTCAGTGAGATTCAACCAAAAATGGCATTCAACATCCACCAAACCCACCATCATACCCCCAACCACATGTGCACTGTGCTTAGTCGCACACAGCGGCAGGTCAGGAAACCGCTGCGCCCCGAAACACTACAGAGGGAGGGGTTGGCAGAACGGGAAAAAGGCTGCTTCCAGGATCTTGAGATCTCGTAATGAAGATCCTTCTAATGGGGTGCAAATTAGATTGGCTGCACAGAAAATGCTCGTAGAGCTTAGATGACTGAAAATCATGAGGCTAGTAGGCTTTCAATGTTGAGCCTCTCAGTAGCATAGTTAGCACGTCTATGGGCTCAGTTTAGGTCGCACTTCCTAGCCGCTAGGTGGGAGAGCGTCGGCCGCAGGCCCAGAATCCTCCAAATCAGATGCTGCGGTGAATAAAACATCCTCCAATCCAAAGGAAACGCCATCGCGTACCTCTGAACTGGTGAATTTAGTTTTTCATAGCCTAGCGCTCGACGTCTGATTCCCGAGCCTCGGATTCATGAATGGCCTCAGCCGCTTCAAGCAAGCCTCACGTCGGTTAGCTTTTATGTTTAAAATTCTCACAAAACCTACAGCTAGAAGTGCCATAAATAGCCTCGCGAGCATACGACAGGCTTACCCTGCATGCTTGCAATGAAGCGAAAGCACTGTGGCTGGCAATGCTCACCGAGAGCAAGTTCCATTTTATACGGACGCTGAAGCACAAAGAGAGAATATCCTAAACGAAATCGTTTAACTAGCACGGCCAGATAAACCGCTTCTTCTGAAGAATAAAATCTGAGCAGATGGCTTGTTCACTATATCAAAAATGAGCGACGTATCGCTGCTGAGGCGGCGCCCACGCCATCAACCAATAAACTGGTGTGATTCGATTCAGGTTCAGACAATCAGCACCGCCCCAAGGGTGTTTCCCATTTCGTCATCTCTGTCTCTGTAATTTACCGAAAGCGAAACCACACATGATAATCCGCAACACATTGTAGACACGTGTTTATGCAGAGCAGCGGTCTCACACTCTATGACGTGAAAACTATTTGTCCAGTCCGTTTACATTCACACAGTGAAGTTTTTTTTTGAGAATACGATTGTGAAAATGTACAGCTGTGAGTTTGGTTATAGAAGATTTTAACTCCCGTAAATAACTGTACCATGTGTGAACGTAACTGTATCAAAGGGATAGTTCACACAAAAGTGAAAATCTTTTTCATGAAATCTGAGAGCTTTCTGTCCCTCCACTGACAGCCTATGTAACTACCACTTTCAAGCCCCAGAAAGGTAGTAAAGACAGCATTAAAGTAATCCATGTGACTTCAGTGGTTTAACCTCAGTTTTATGAAGTGACTCGAGTGCTTTGTTTGTGCAAAAAAACACAATTTACCATTTTATTAACAAAAGATTAATCTTCAATGCGCGTTCACGAGAGCACCAAGACGCATGCGTCTTGAGTTGACGCGAGAGCAGACAGTGCGTTAAGGTGTGTTGATGAAGATTTCTTTCTGGGGTTTGAAAGTAGTAGTTACATAGGCAGAAAATGAAGGGACAGAAAGCTCTCAGATTTAATTAAAAACAACCGTATTCTGCTGCTGTGTGAACATGGCCTAAAACTCACTAGTATCAGTGTAATTTCCATAAAACTCAGGAGAAGATCATGCTGATCCACATCGATAGATGGCAGTGCAGCGTTTAACACCATGGTATTGTACTTAAAGTACTCAAAGAACAGCAATGCTAATGATAGCTAAATAACTACTGAATGCACCTTTAAATAAACAGTTCAGACAAAAACTGAACTTTACTACACCTAGAAGAGGTGAGTTATGGAAATGTTAACTTTTTCGTAAAAAATAACCAAATGTGAGTTTGGAACAACAAGGGAGTAAAAAATGGCAAAATTTTTGGGTTAACTCACTGAGTTTAGTAATGATGATTTTTCATGACGAAATCTCACTGTCATATGTTTATACAGTATATAAACATATGGAGTGGATAGAGCGAGTGAGGCCCCAGAGAAAAGCTGATCCAAAGCCCCTCCTGAATGTCTCTGCCGTTCCGTCACTGCATTCAGGTTTTATTTGTGTGGTATCGCTAGGTTTGAACTACATCTTCATGGGCCAGGCAGATGAGGAGGGCCGTGGAATGATCGCCCCCCATCATTTTGTCATGGCTTTCAAGGCCAAGAACCAGAGGGCATTTAACATGCTGAAGAACAAACGTTGCTGAGCTTTTACGGAACATCTTTGGTCTTGAAATCCACTCATGGGTGTGTGATGTCTTCATATTTGCCCTGCATGTCCCAACTTCCTTCATCGCCCTCTTCTGAGGAGGCCGAGGACTGTTGAAGCACGTGGCACACACCTGGTTGGGCTCTCTTGGTTCCTACTTCTCTTCTTACTGTTGTGATGAGCATCAAACTGACAGCAAGAGCAAAAGTAATAAGACATGTCAAGAATACTGGAATGTAAAGAGCAAGATTATGGTGTTTTGAATGGCACAGTTTACAAGATATTTGTAGATTTTTGATCCAATAACAAAGTTAGAGGAGCTAAAAGGCAATAAATTAGTAGCACATCTTTGCTGTTTTTGAAATCATGCTGGATAATATTGAAATATTTTCAAAGAAACCTATTCTACCTATGAGGTGAATGTTAAGTTATAAATTATTTGTTTTATGAGAGGAAAAATAAAGTTCATTATCAGTTAAGTCTCAGATATTGTCTTCCTGTTTTTATTTAGTATTTTTTTATTTGTATTTTTGTAAATTAAATGCATTATTTTCCAGAATCAGATTTGTTTCAAGGAAGTTTTCAGTTGAAAATATTTAGGTAGTCCACATGTTCATGTCAGGACATCTGTTTCTAAAATTGCCTAGGGCTCATAGTGCTTGACTGTGAAGGGTACTATTCTAACATTTAACTCCTTAGTAAACTATTAAAAGGGCCATATTCTATAATTGTGTAACATTCTTTTTTTTCTCCCCTAATAAAGTTGCTCAATATTTATTGTGCCAGAAACAGCTGTGACCATTTTACATACTCTCTCTGATCATTAGAATTAAGTAGACTGTCACTGTGAACTGAGTAACAATGTCCCAGTAATGAATAATGAACAGGTGTTGGCATGTAAATGTGGGTACATTTCTGAATGACCTACTTTTTTGCTGCCAATTAGCTAGAAAAGTAAAGTTTTTTTCAACCTTGAAAGCCTTGCCTACAGTTTACTCGTGGATTGAATGATACTCAGTCATAAATAGACATATCTATGGGATTTTTGCCTGTCTGCAATAAGAAAACCTTGAGTCAATTAGGAAATGAACCCAGAGTCAGAACAGGGTGAAAGAGTTACACCGTGTCTACACCGGATACGACCGTTGAGGCCATGAGGCCATTGGAGAGGATTTATGAATGGCAGTGAACTGATGCTGTTAGGTCACGTGACAGTAACATGCCGGATGCAATAAGTCATTCGAATTTAATTCATACTACCCATATTCATACCTTATATAACAAACTTTTTTAATGGTCATGAAGTAAGTTTAAATTCAAATGTAGTTCCTACTCAGACAGTATGCGATTTCGGGAACACAGTGGGTCGTCAAGAGTAGGTTTGAAGAACTCTACCATACGTTTAAACACTGAGAATGCTGAAACAGATACTAAGAACTTAAGCAAGTTCAATAAATATTTCTCTATAATAAATGTTATTTATTTGAAAAGAATGACACTTTTAGAAAACAAGTAGGATGCAAGAATATTACACAAGTTATGGTTCTGGAGGCTGTAGAATAAACAGAGCTTAATAGAATTCCAGTAGAGTCCCAGGACTTTTTGTCACCTTACATCTTCCAAAGAAAAAGAAGAAGAGCATTGCTGAACATGCTGGGTCACTTTTACTAAATGGTCATGGCTTAGCTTCTGGGGTAGAACATGGCATATTTGGAAGTGCGGAAGCCCAAAAGGTCCCTCATTTCATTCCGGAACTTGGATAGGTCCTGCCGCAGATCGTTGAGGTTCTCTACCGTGGCCTGGTCAGTGCTCTGCATCTTCTGCCTTGTGGAGGTCAGGTAACGGTGCACTAGACAGCAAATAATCTTCTGGTAGTTCTGGTCTCTTTTATGCTTTAGGTTCTTCCATTCCTGGAAGCAAAAAGTTATTGGTTCAATGGTAGGCTGATGTTAAGGAACAATATTCTAGAGCTCACCCCTTTTTCACTAAAATGGTGCAAGACCCGGTTCTCAGCCAATGTTCAGGCAAACCTGTTTCGAAGCGGCCCAGTGTTTCCACAGACTTGAGAAATGAATGGTAACAATGGATTATGATGCTACATGTTGTTTATGTGACTACATAACCAAAAAAAACAAATATGGCATGGCACGTGTTTGTGAATGCCTTGGGGGGGCCCAATCCTTCTCCTGGAGCACCAACATCCTGCAGAGTTTTGCTCCAACCTGCTCCAACACACCTGCCTGGAACTTCTAGCACTATTAGGATTATTTAGGGTTGGTGCTAAACTCTACAGAATAGTCCCTCCAGAAGTATGAATTAGGCATCCCTGGTTTATGCAACAGCGGCAGATCTGCATTATGCTGTTCACAGTACCGAGAATGACTCTTGCGTACCAAAAGGTCTCAAACTCTTGGTATTCTTTTTTTTTAATTATTCCTACTTGCTCTAACTGTTGCTGGTCTTCGTCAACAACACGCGCTTTTGCACCCCCTGCTGGTGAGGTTGACTAACAGCAGATGGAGAGTATGCTCGGTAATCTATTGCTTTTCCTGCAGTTCCGTTGAATTTACTGTCGAATTTGAACCACTGAATTTGAGGAAGCGAATTTGCAAAGCGAAAACAAAATGGACCGAAAATTGCCTGTTGAATATTATAGGTTGTATTTTTAAACAGTTGAAATATTTTGGAAGTGAAATATGAAAGATGAATATGGATTTTTGAATTTTTAATAATGAAAATGTGTTTGAAATGTTTTTAATTGAAATATTCACAGCTTAAATATTCAACCATGTTGAATTTCAGCCCATAAAAATGCAAGCCCTAAAAATACAATGCATTAAAATGCAAGCATGGTTAATGCAATGCCTATTTTTTTCAAGTAGTGCAATTCAACAGGCTTTTTGTTTCAAAAACATTATTTTACTTCCATAGATTTTCCCAAATATAAGTTTACATAAGTATTACATACCTTGAGGCTATTCTGTCTCTTGACCTTGCCTGTGGAGGTGTGGGAACAGATCCATTTGCTCAGGCTGATCACCAGGTAGCACACAGTCTTGGGTGAGGGGAGGATGTTGAAGGGTGGAGGCAGTGTACACTTGTCATCAAAGTAGCTGAGCCACAGCTTAGCCCGAGCAAACTTCCACTCCTTATCTTCATGGTTCTGCAAGTGGATAAAATCATCATAGTACAACAATGATGCCTTCACTAACCATTGCTCATTGCCTGATACAAGAAACCAGAGGTATCTGTACTCATACATGTCTTCCTGAACTAAGAAGTTATAATATAACTAAAGAGTAGGGATGTAACGATTCACTAGCAGCCGTTTAAAAATCGATAAAAATATGACTTTTCAAGTCGTCTGAGATGTTAAATGAATCACGATACAAGTTTTAAACAGCAGGGGAGCTATACTGTGACCTCACTTTAAAAAGGCACAATAGCAGTGAGCAAGTTGTAGCTAGTGTTATGGACGGTGCGTGCACACTGGCATGAAGCAGAACGAGCGTTTTCAGTTAATTCTTGGTGGAAGTTCGACTTCCACAGGAATAAATTGGAAACGCTCGCTCTGCTTCGCGCCAGTGGACACACACCGTAGCATGGCGACGGCAAGCGGAATGTTGACGTTGACTCATTCAAATTGGAGGTGTAGCAACATTTTAACTTCCTGAAGACTAATAATCACCACAATGAGAAGCTCCAATCACCTCCGTCTGCATGGAAAAAGGCAAACCACAGGCCAAACCACAGTGACCGGCGGATTTGCAGCCCCACTTGCGGCGACAATTGCGAGAGCCACAGAGATCTCAAGGTGCATCAGTGTTTTCATGGCAACCAGGTGTTGTATTTATTTTACTATCTTTTTCTCTAAATGTGTACATGGATTTTTCATTTATAATTTGTCTTAAATCTTATGTTGTTAAAAAATGGTGAGAAAATCATATTGTGAAATCAGTATCGCATCGTGAGTTGAGTGAATCGCTACATCCCTACTAAAGAGCTCTACCATTAGTATTCCCATTGTTCTCAATCATGAGTGACTGGTTACATGGCAGAACTGAATGTTCACAATCAAAGATGGCAGGTTTCTGGTCACCTATTTCCAGGATTATATGTGCCAGCTGATTAAACTTTGTTTAAAGGAACAGTAATGCTTATGGATAGACCTCCATAAAACAACCGATAAGACTGCATTAACCTCTCTACTGCTCCCATCAAGTCTGGAGAACTCGTAGTGAAGAGGTTCTTAATGCTGGCCCTCAAGATCTACTTTCCTGCAGATTTTAGCTCCAACCCTAATCAAACTCAGCTGCCTGTAACTTTCTAGGAAGCCTAAAGATATTGATTAGCCTTTTCAGGTGTGATTGATTAGGGTGCAAGACAGTGGTCCCTCGAGGACCAGAGTTGAGAACCCCTGCCATAGAGTTTATGTGATGTTAAATCAGGGGGATGGATACTATGGAACTTCATTTGTTTCATTCTACTTGACAAAAACACACAATTACGGTAATTCTATCATGTTAAGAAAACACCTATTGGATTCACATTTTTGGAATCAAATCATCTCAAGGGTCACTCACAGCAATCTGTCTGAAGCTCTTATGCAGCATTGCCACCAGGAGTTTAGTGAGAACGATGACTACAACAATGTTGTAGGTACCGATGATAAGAGCACCAACAAATGATCGCAGCTCCTCAGTATAGTTGATCCTTGTGACGAACAGAGCCACATGTGCCAGGGAAAAAATGTACCAGAAGAGGGCATAACATGTCCCCATAAACCTAGAGAAAAGTTGAAGATAAATGATTAAGGTAAAATATTACATTAAAACAGAGCATTCATATTCTTTTCATGGGCAACATGGATCCTTGCATCTTTAGAAATATGATTTCTGTCACAAAAATCTGAAAACTGCTTTGTCTGTCAAATACCTTTCAAAGGGGTCATATCATGAGGAAGAGCTCAGAACTCAAAACATTTATTGAAACTAAGATACAAAAACAACTCATTTTGATTGAAAAATTAATATAACCCCTTTAACCTTTATTTTTACACCTTACACTGACTTCAAATTCTCTAATTAGTGTATATAAGTACGTGTGAAAGGTGTCGTTGCTCTGCGGCTGACAGTAGATGCCCTTGCAGTCCTCGCTTTGTTCTTTGGTTCTGGATGGATCCTTCTGGTCTTTTCCATACAGCTGTGTCAGGCCGATGGTGAAAGAGATGAGCACAAGCAGGAATAAGCCAAGAAACTTCCCGAACTCTTGTAGCATCTGGCCCATGGAGATCTGAAAAGACAAATAAACCGGCCCTTTCACATCAAAGCCTGATTAGCCCAGACTGACTTGTATATAGGATCTATATAGTTTGTTCTTAATAAGGAATATTCCAGGTTAAAAACAACTTAAATGGTTAGTTCACCTAAAAATGAAAATAATCCCATAATTTACTCATCCTAAAGCCGTCCTAGGTGTATATGACTTTCTTCTTTCAGCCAAACACAATTGAAGTTAAATTAAACAAAAATCCTGGCTCTTTCAAACTTTATAATGGGAGTGAATAGAGCCTTTTGAAGCTCCTGGCTCTTCCAAGCTTTCCAGAGGGTTAATAAAGGCCTTCTGAAGCTATGCATTTTTTGTAAGAAAAATATCCATATTTATAACTCATGTTGTTATGAAAATATTTGCGAATTTGAAATGCTCAGGAAAGATGACGTAAAATTATAACAACTTTCTGTCTGTGTCGTCTTGACTTCTTAGCTCACTTTCATCTTCGCTTTTTTTCTCGTGGACCTACTCATTTGCTAAACTGAACAGCCAACCAGAGTGATCTCTCTCACCGACGGCCCCGGTGCCGATTCAACATGCTGAATCAGCCGAATTGCGCCGACATATGGAACACACTCCAAAAACTAACCCGATAGGCCGACGTGGTTTGTCACAGCCCTTATGAATTATTATTATTTTTTGGTTCTTTTTGGATCTTCACTGACTAGTTACATGATTATTCTTTAAAAAAAAAAAAAAAACAGAATCTCCATTTTCTCCATTTTTAGATGAACTAGGAATATTCCTTTTGAAATGGAGATGTTTGAGAACATCTATTTATGGGTTGATGGTCATGAAAATAAAAAATGTTTAAAAGTTAAAGCAAGTAAAAAAAAAAAAAGTTAAGTAAATATGGCAATATTCTGAAACAAGTTAATTTTAAGTGTTGCATGTCATTTTTAACTAACTTCATATAGCAGACAACAACTAGTCACTGATAAACCTGGCTTGGGTAAATATTTGTTTGACTCATTAGGGGGTAATGGAAGGGGAACATTTCTCGGTAGAGAACTGTACTTACACACATACAGTAGACTAGCTCTTTTAAGGTGCCTACCTCTATCTGTACTTTAGATTCCACTGGCCTTTCCAGTGTGGGCTGAGGACTAGATGAATTGCTTGTGTCAAGTCTGACCGGTGAACCATAATGTTTTGTACTGTGTTTGCTCTGAAACATACTGTAGCCAGGATGTTGGTTTTTTTCTTTCTTTTGCAATTAGTGTAATTCATTTTCTTGTCACTCTCAAACCCCTATTCCACATCTAATATTTTTCAATATTTGTTGAACCGTTGCAGTTGCCATTTCAATCTTGTTTCTGATATGAAGCCCAGGTGTCATGTCAAATCCACCTCAAAGTGATTTCACTGGCTGAAATGAGTATTCTATTTGATGCCTGATTAGAAATCCTATATAATACTGTGTTTATTAACGGTTGCATTCCACTATTTTGTCCTGTTTTAAGAGTGTTAATGTTTTGGATAACGTTTGTAGTTGGCAAAGCCGTATTTTCAGGATTCTGGGCTTCATTTTTTTTTTTTTTTTTTGCAATAATGTAAAAAATTTTACTGTCACTATTGATCAATTGAATGCATTCTTGCTGAAAAAAGGTATTAATTTCTTTAAAACAAACAATGGTATCTTACTGACCATAAACTTTTGAACGGTAGTGTGATCAACTGCAATAGGATGACACTATAGGAAGTTGACCACATTTTAACATGTTAATAATCTCTTCTATAGAATTCTGCTGATTTTTCCCAAATATCAGAACAAAATATTGGGGGAAAGCCCACAGATTCCATCTGGACCTGCAAGTGACTACTCCTTTACATCCAAGCAAGTGTGCCATTAGTAATACTTCTTTTAAACTAAAAATAAAAAAGCATACTTTCAGTCAACATTTGATGTACTTCTAAGAAATATTCTTTGTGTACTTCTAAGAAATAAACATAAAATTACACTTTAGTATACCTGACTGACAGAAAAGTCTATTTGTCCTATACTTGTACTCAATCTTTTTATCAAGATCAATTTAAAAGTATAATTAAGTATTCTAAGTATACTTGTAGTTGTGTTTACTCTATTGATTAAGTATAGCCTATGAAATACCTTTTTTTTAGACAGTTTTACATAATGTCTTATAAACTTACATTTTTTAAAGATGGATTTATGAAGAAAACTTAACTAGTAAAATATCAGTATGTAAGTTTACCTGTAGTATAGTTGAAGACAGTACAAATGAAAATTGTAGTGGCAAACTAGTTGTTTTACTACTGTTACACTTAAAGTATACTTTAAAAGTATACTTTTATACACTAAAAAAGTGGGCCAATTTACTCTCAAGTCATGAAATAATGAAATAGTACACTTACAAGTATAGTATCAGTACATTGATATTAGTATACTTACTACATAAATTATGCTTGAACTTTACTTAAATACTTAATCAAATGAATTATTTTTTAGTAAGGACAGGATTTGGCAATACACCAGCCCATCACATACTGCACAGCTGGTATGTATAGGCTTAAGGCTTCATGTCCTTACAAAGTTGCACAATTCAGACAGCTGTACTGTACAAACACCAAATGACTCCTTTAAATAAAGTTTAAGCAGTCAGTTTGACGTCTCAACTCTTGCCCTCACAAAGAGAAATATGTCCTCAGACGTTTATCCAGAGGTGATTCAGTGTTTTCCACTTGCTATCTTTACTTGGGGAGATTTACTGGACACCCTCAACCAAATAATGAAGCAGGAGGGAGTAAACGTCTGACTGTTCCTCTGCCTTCACAGTGGAGGTCAGCTGTGTGAATACTTGAGTCTGTTCCTTGTCATTCCTGTATTTGTACATCATATGTTTGTCTGTTAGAGGGAGTGACAAAGCAACTATTTAAGCATGTGGGTTGCTACGTGCGTTTACAGAAAACCAAAAATACCATGCTCTTTGCCCTAAATATCTTGCATAGGGTGTGTGTTCATGCGTGAATCCATTACAGCTAAGTGCGTCTGAATGCATCATTCCGACCACACTTCTTGAGAGAATTACTTTTCCATACATCAGCGCCAGACACTGATGTCAGTCTAGAGAGCAGAGAGCGACTCACACGTACGCTCAGGACTGACATGGCGTTACTCATGCCAAACACTGAAGTCCTCAGAGAAGAACTCTGCATTATGCAACCTCTCTGAAACTACTGCAGAAAGATGCCTGCTGAAAACTGAAGCTGCTGAAGTCGGTTACAAAGCCTGAGTGAATCTTAAAAATATTAATAAATCGTCCTGTAGCTCAGTTGGAAGAGCATGGCACATTGCCAAGGACAAAGTGCTAACATCTGAACAAACAGACGCATGCCTTGACAGCTTATCTTTAATCTGTTCTTCAAGAAACAAAAATATTTACTTCAACAAGCGTGTGTTAAGTGCTAAGAAATAGAATTGTCAAGGCCAACTCAAGACTAGTTATAGGTTGCCCTCCACATAGTCAGCATAGTCCAAAAACATTGATTAATTTCGGAAACAGACCTTTAATGCTCATACAAATTGCTCATATGCCTCTGGACACAGAAGGATTGCATTGGCTTTGATTGAAATGTAACATCTATGCAAAATAATCCTTGAAACGTTTCTCATTTAAGGTCATTCCATTTCGAATATGTGATTGTGTATAGTCAACAATAAGCATAAACATTTAGCATTTCCATTTTGTAGTGTGGATCATACCTTACAACATTTAAACTGATTCTTGTGTTTAAGAATCTGTTATCTGCTTGACAAATAATTTATGCTATACTGCAGTGCCCACTGACATGCTTTTGAAGTTACTGTTACCCTTTTTTTTTTGGCCTTCAAAAACCTGCATTGCGAATGGATAAGAACTGTTGAGTTGTGGATGTTGTGATTACCTGTAAAGGCCCCAAGATGGAGCTGGTGGTGTACATGAAGAAGAGACGCAGATAACTCAGAACATTGGCGAAAGCAAAAAGTCCTTCTGCAACCAGGATGGGATGGAACGCATCCCATTTTTTCCTATCTACCACTTCATCCTTATACTGAAGCAGAGGACAAAAGAAAGGTTGGTGTAAATTATGTTATCAGAGACACTTAAACACAGTAACACTATAGACAACAAGATTTTAAACGTTAGCCAGCGTTCATTAGATTTGGTGATTTAAAAAATAAATAAATTCTGTATAATTTACACATCCTTGTGTCATTCCAAACTAGAGCTTTCTTCTTCCATGGAACACAAAAGGAGATGTTCAACGAAATAGTACTTCTTTTATGTACAGTACCACGTAAGGAAGTAAGTCATAGCTTGGAAAGAAAAGAGGACGAGTAAAAGTAAATGATGACAGAATTTTCATTCTTGAGAAAACTAGTGAGTAATGACTTGGCAAAGTGCTCAGAATGAAATGTTCTGGACTGGGTTTATACCTTGCTGTAAGCCACCACTCTCAGGGCAAAGGTGGCCAAATAAAGTGAGTTCATGACGAAACTTAGCTGGTTTCGTGACTCTTCCAGGAAATCTTCCAATCCCTCATACCATAGACGCTTCACATCCGACCACACCATGCCTGAAGAGATAGGAATTTGCCATCAGCACAAAGAAGCGTCCAAGCAGCAAATCAGAAATTCCTTATTTCTGGCAGTTTTGAATCACTTCCAGATTCTATGATAATCCCTACAGGGCCAGTGACACTCAAAGAACCATGCCTGACAGAAAAGATTTATTCATGCTTTTTACAATAAGAGCAAATAGCAATAGATTATATTTCCACTGGGTGTGAGTACAGTATATATAAAAAAAGTGGAAGATACTATTTGCACCTCAGTGTATTGGATTACATTTTATAACAGTATGCATTAATAACAACATATTGTTTAACACAACATCTGTTTACATTTATTAAAATAAATGAACGCAGTGGACGTGCCAGGCTTCTCCAAACAATTTTACGAAGTGCTTGAATTACACTTTACAAATATTTTCTTCATTTGTATTTAAAATGAATGTGTCTCTGAGCTGGTATGCAATGGGAGTAGGGTGAAGAATGGGATTGGAAAAAGGCTCCACCAGACAATGGCAAGTTGAGTTAGTGTAAAAAGCCTTTGACGACAGGACAGGCTATTGGGATTTAGTGCAAATAGACACTCATGAATTTACTCATGTCTATTAGGAGTGAAAGGCGCCAGTAAACACATCATTAGAAAGAAATGTCAATGTAAGAGGGAAGGGAAGTTATTTTGATTAAAGACTGAGTTTTAGTACATGACTAAAAAAAAAAAACAATGATGTGCACGAATAAATTATTCATAAATAAATACTGCAATATTCCATAAAAAAAATAAATAAGAATAGTCTATTTTGATTTCATGCTGACTCTATAACTTATAATGTGAAATGGTGTTTACAATTACTTGTCGCAACTTACCACATTAAAGGAATAGTTGACCCAAAAATACAACAATCTGTCATCGTTTATTTTGAAGAATGCTGGCGTCCAAACAACATTTCATGAACTCATTGTATGGACTAAAGACATTTTTCAAAATATATTTTGTGTTTTGCAGAAGAAAAAAAGTCATACAGGTTTGGAACAGCATGTGGGTGAGTCAATGATGAGAGAATTTTTGGTTCAAATGGCTTTGAATGGGGCTCAACGAGAATCAAAAGAAGTATTGAATTCATTACATTGTGCAAAGAAATATTTTGTTACATTTTGTACAGCTAAAATAACTCTTTTGTGATAATGCTTTTGTAGATTTTGAAATACTCGCTTCAGTGAAACCTTTTATTGTGAGGAAGATTAATAGTAAGGCAGAGGTAACAACACAACAATGGATGTACCACAAAAAAAGCACAAAACTCGCTGAACTAGTTTTAAAGACAGTTGAATATGATTGTCTGATAGTCTGTTGGCATTTTGATGTATGAAAGTACACTGGAGGGCTTGTGGTTGTTTTGGAAATTAATGAAGACAGATGTCTGAATCAGCTCTAATGGGCTGAATATGATTTCCTTTATAGAATTTCAGTTAATTTGTAAGGTGATTAGTGTGATTAGATGTTGGGCCTGTTATTAAAACAGCAGTCAGCAACATTGTATTAAGCTGGAAAGGACGCTGATGTGGTGAGAGTAAAATGCACATCTAGAGAAACATTAGGTAAATGATATTAGCAGTGCATATTCTTAAAGGGATAGTTCACCCAAAAATGAAAATTCTGTAATTTACTCATTTGTCATTTACAAAAACTTGAGGGTTGTTCCAGACCTGTATGAATTTCTTTCTTCTGATGAACACAAAAAGAAGATATTGCGAAGAATGTTGGTAACCAAACAGTTGATGGGTTACCAACATTCTTCTAAATATCTTATTTTGTGTTCAGCAGAAGAAAGACATCCTTACAGGTTTGGAACAACTTGAGGGTGAGTAAATGATGACAGAATTTTCATTTCTGGGTGAACTATCCCTTTAAAGTTGAAGTGTAAAGAATTTATCTTCCTCCCTCTAATGGTCTTCATGCAGTCTAAATTTACTTCAACTTGATCATATGACATTCTTTAAGTCAGGGTGCACAATAAACCATACAAATTTAAATTCACAGCCATTTGAGGCCATAAATACTTAATAAAAGGAAATAAGACAAAAACTAAAACAAGTGCCATTAGCAACAAATTACCCAGTGGTATCATGGTAATGCGCTCTAGAGAGAATCTAACCACTAGCTTTGTTTCTCACTTCCGCATAAAGGAACATTATCTATGTAATTTATCAGTCATACTAATGGTGCTGTAAAATTATGAAGAACAGATGGACGAACTGATTGTATATACTGCGTATAAGTTTAAGGCTCGTGGCGTGGGTCCATTGTGATTATTTATCTGACTTCATAAATATAATCTTTACAAAGGTAGATTTGAAAGAATTTTGACATTGAGACTTCATTGAATGTTTCATTGAATTTGAGAATGTAGGCTGCCACAGACTGAATCCACAACATGAACCTCTTAACATGTATTTAAAGATTCGGAAAAAACGTCAAAACTACAAGTGTGAACACACCTTTACATTTATATGAATTTTTAAAATCGCAATGTTACAAACTACTCTTTTGTACCATTTAATGCACAGCGTACTTCTGCTCTACAGTCTATGCAGCATTACATCACCAAAGTGTGGACTCAGAAGAGGCATTTGCCTCAAGGCCTTAGGGATGAATTCATGGCTCTTTATGATTTGTTATAATACTTGATTTATCTTTTTCTTCCTGCTGAAACAACGATCACAGCAAAACATTCTCGTTTGTTGGATAGAAAGCAGATGCCAAGAAAATAATAGATAAAAGTGTTCATGTATGTACACAAATGCCGCCCATCCTCACCTATGATCCAGAGAATGAGAAGGTAGTCTATCAACGCCAAAGGGGGACCCATAAAGTTCTTCGTACCCTCATTGTAGACCAGTGAATACAGGTTTAGAAGAAGTAGGAAGGTGAAGTAAGATGCACTGTGAATGATGAACTTGATGAAAGGTGTGTGGATGACCTGGCCCACACGAGAACGAGGTCCCAGAAGGTAGCAGACGGACAGCAGCGGCCACAGCAGAACAACACTCAAAACATACAGGATCTTTAAGCATGTGTGCTTGCGGCGGTAGCTCGCCATCTCGCCAAACCACACCGTGTTCAGGAACTGCTGACAATTGGACTGGGCGACAAACTACAGGTCAGAAAAAGAGAAAACACATTACAAAATAAAATAAAGGCTTATATATCTGTCAAAGTATTTAATCTGACAATATTTGTCTATTGATTAAACAAGTTAACCAGGGGTGCATTTCCTAACCAACATAATTAATGATTTGGTGTTTCCCAGCCAACCATAGTTCCAAAGAACATTCACAAACAGCATCACACTTCCACAGCTCTTGACCTGAAGCATAGTTTTTTTTTAGTTTTTTTTATGACTTGTGGACTTCAACAGATCGTGCTCTGGGGCAAAATAAGCAGGCTGACATGCATGCTAGCATATTTCATTCCATATATTTATATATACACAAATTTCATTACATCTGTTAGTTTGTCAAAAGAATGACTTTCATTTTTGAAGAGCTTGCATGTGCGATTGTGCTCTAGAACAGGAATACGACATAAGAGGGAACCTGTGACTGAAGCAAAACAACAGAACAAAAATAGCAACATAGTCCTCGTACGCTCATTATTTACATCTCCACCATGCTGCATAACATCATCAACAATGGTTCTCTATTGTTGAACCAACGTCGTTCATACGACGATTGTGCGACGTAGTTACTACCGTTTCGGGAAACTATCTTAAAAATAAAGCTTCTTTAATGGTATCTTTGGTTCCATGAAGAAATTCATGGAACATTTCCATTGCACAAAATATTCTTTAAGGTGGAAAAAGGTTCTTAAACTTATTAACATTTTCTTCACTCTAAGAAAAAAAAAAAAGAACTATTATCTGAAAGGTTTTTTTAGGGAGCCAAAAATAATTATTCTGTGGCATCGTTGAGAAATTCCCCTTTTGGAACCTTTATTTTTAAGAGTAGTTCATTTTCCAGCGATGCATCATACTATGGTACTAAAGCAATGTGTTACATCGTTGTATGAGAAACGCAGATCAGGCTTGAGAGGACACAAGCACAGTAAGTTGTGTTTAAAATTCTCATTAACCTCTTTTTGGTTGTATTTGATGGCCAGTTTGAGGCGACTGAGGTTCATGCGTTCCTCCAGCAGGCCTCTCTTGTCCACTTGGTCTTCACTGGACGTGTGGTTCAGTATGACTTCCAGTTCGCGAGAGTTGCGGGCCTGAGCCAGCAGGTCCTTTGCAAACATCTTGCACTGCTGGGCAAGTTCTTCATAATCATTCCTGTAATAATGTCAATGAGACCCAGAATGAGCAGTAGAAGGAAAAACCTTAATTTCTTCTACACTCTTACAAATAAAGGTTCTTTTGGCATCTGTGTTTCCATGAAGGACCTTTAACATCCATGGAATGTTTCCATTGCACAAAAAGTTTTTTATAATGGAAAAGGGTTCTTTAGATTTTTTTAAATGTTCTTTGTACTATGTACAACATGGTTCTTTCTGTTCACTGAAAAGCTCTTTGGAGAAACAAAAATGGTTCTTCTATATCAGAGGTTTTCAACTGTGGCCCCCAAGATCTACTTTCCTGCAGAGTTTACCTGCAACCTTTGCTGTGTTCGAAATCGCCCCCTATACCCTCATTCACTATTCCCTACATTAATCCACTAAAATACTGTTTAATAATCATTTGAAACGGGCATGAAAACATGTTTAGAAATGAAACATGAAACAATAAAATTAAACGATACGAAAACAATTTAATAATCAATTAAAAAGGAATTTATACCTGTATGATATTAAGTTGCACCCACATTGGACCAAAAGTTTGGAAAATGGATGGATGGATGATTCTGGCAAGCGCAGTAATTTATTCGGCACGACCCTAACAGAGCATTATGGGTATTTTCAGTTTTGTACATCAGTTTTACACTCGTTATTGCGGTGCATGGGATTGAATGAGTGAACTCGATAATGTCCACTATGGTTTCGGATACTACTACAAATGGCTGTCCCCTCAAATAGTGCCCTATTTAACGGTATAAGGGTGTGATTTTGGACACAGACCTTGAATAACTCACCTACCTGCAACTTTATAGTAATCCTAAAGTCTTTGATTAGCTTGTTCAGGTGTGTTTGATTAGGGTTGGAGCTAAACTCTGCAGGACATTGGACCTTGAGGGCCAGAGCTGAGAATCCCTATTCAACGGCATTGCTGTGAAAACCCCCTTTTGGAAACTTTATTTTTTTGAGTGTAGATCTGTCATGACACATTTTCAATGGCATTGAAAGTAATCTACAGCTCTTTTTTGGATGAGAAATTGTTGTACAATGGAACATGGGATAATGTCAGTATCTACAGGCATGTAGAGGTACTTGTTATTATCTGAATCAGGAATATGTGTTTAGGAATAAAGTGTTTTGTCACACCGGAGGAAGTTTAGGTTGAATCACCTACTGTTCTTTTGACAAACATGAGGGTCTTGTTGTAATATATTTCCCATCTGAATTAACCTCTTCGAGTTGACTGACCGATTAATATGATGGACCAAATATTGCTGTAGACAAAACTTTTTTGCCTCACCTGCTAATGGTGCGTGAATGAAAAATTCTAAATTAAATAAAAGGATAGATTCATGATGAGTAAAAAGTATTTAAGTCCCTTTTAAATGTAATTATTTAACTGTTTATCCCTTATTTGCGACAAATGGCACTATATGGGATAAATCATTCTCTCAGGGAAACCTGGAGATGAATTGCGATTTTTTTTTTTCAAATTTAGCAGCTAATTTGGAATTTAAAAGGCATTCTTATAAGTGCAGTACGGATTTTCTGAGAAACGCTATTGAAAATTTTAATCCACACGTAAACAAAAAATATTTCGAATATTAGCTAGATGTCTGTTTGTGTGCTGTAAAAATGTCTTTATCTGCATTAATATTGGAAAAGTTTTCCAGTGCTGGAGAGACGTTAGAGAGTGGGAAGGCCTGGGAATGAATGCCGAGGTTGCTTTGTTTCTGCTCAATGAGTAACATTGAACCAAGATATGCTGTTGTATGCCACTGTTGTTGTAGAATCACAGCTGATTCCCATAGTGGGCTTATTATTTTGGGGGCGGAGCAATGAAGGAAGGGGTGTTTTTGTTTGGGTGTCGATTTCAAATATTAACATTAGCTGCGTTTACATGGACCCTAATAGTCCGATTATAATCAGACTACTAATGCAGTCGGAATAAAAACTCACATGCAACCACGTCAATCGGAATGAATTGGCCAAATCCGATAAAGTCGCTGTTTACACTACACTGTTTTCAACTAAACTTTTTATGTGTTTTGGCCATTAATTTACACAACAATGGCGTTTTGTGGGCCTGAAAATGCAAACTTTAGAAAATGTGTTTTAAACACGTTTTTGAAAACGATACCGTTATTGCGTTTGTGCAAACTACAAAAATGCAAACTTGTGAAAACAGCTACGGCATGCGCATGCATATTACGTGTTCAGTCTATAGGCGCATAGTGTTTCTTTACAAAGTGGCATCGCCAACTACTGGCCAGACAGCAAAATACAGCATTTTTAGTTGTTTCAGCAGATCCGTGAACGTGAAGCGTTTTGACAACGTTGCCGTCTGTACTCGAAAAATGCAAAGGAAAAACTTTTCTGTTTTTATATTGTTGTCGTGTAAACATACCATAACATTTAATTCGGATTGTAAGGGGTGGTTTAAACCAGGGCTCTGAACCGGTTCAATGAATGAAAAAAAAAAAAGAAAAAAAAAAAAAGAAATTTAGACAGGAACATTACCAGAAACGGAAACTAAATTAAATGTAATCGTTCTGAACAGAAACGCTTATTTGAAATGGCCATTAACTGGTTAATAATGCTATTTTATTGTTCTGTTTAATACTTTAATTTGGCAGTCAACCAATAACAAATTCAAATAGTTCGGACTAGGCAAATGTGATACTGAAGCATATAGCCCATCCAACGTGAGTGAAATGCCCACGCTCAGTGGTCAAGTCATCATAGGTAAGTCGCAATGGCAATGCGCTGGTGTTAGTTTTTCCGAGGATACGTCACCAACCATCAAGCATCAGGCCTACATTTCAGTGAAAATGAACAGCAGGTAATATGCGAAAATTGCAGGATAGTGTAGAACATGGATTCACACAATGTCACATCATGCACTTAAAGTGAACATAGAAAACAGATTAAAACTAAATATATAATACGCGAATACGTGAAATAGGCTATCAGTCGATACATATATGCGAAATTCATTTACATAATTACAGATTAATAAAACGAAAGGGAATTTTTGCTGCGTTTTGGTTCAGTTTCCTTCCGTTGAATACATTTGGATACAACATCTTGTTATAAAAATTATGTTGTATTGGCTATGACTAGACAGCAAATACAAGACTCTCTTCATTTTTTTGAGTCAAAGAAAACGGCAAAAAAAAAAAAAAAAAAAAAATCATTAACCATTTTAAAGATATTAAAGATGTAATTTTTTTTCTAATCAAACCAGTTTCGGAATGGTAATAATACAGAAGGAATGCATGAACAGAAACTTTAAAATACTGATTCTGCTCAGAGTGAACCGATTGAAATTTATTTTTGTTTGTTTTTAAGCCCTGGTTTAAACCTTTTTTCTAATCCGATCGTGAGGACATATAAACACTTGATCAGATGGAAAACAGCAACTGGAAAGTACTGCGCATGTGCAATGATGTAGGAATGCTGTAATGACATATGACGCAATACACGTGCTGTTGTTGTTGTTGTTAAATGAAGTGTCATAAACGACTGTCGTGTCATTCTAAAATTCTCCTTCCACTTATTGTCTGTGAAGTGGAGCAGAACAACGTCCCATTAATCCTTGTTTTGGACTTTCATCCACACAGACGCCTTGCTTTGGGCGCAGGAATGGGCATCTTTACTGCTTGATAAATATAAGCAGCATGGCACAACGATTCATGCACATGTCGTCTCCTAATTAGCAATTTAGGAGAATAGTATGAGCAAACAGCGGGAAACTCATGTAAAAAAAAAAATCAATTCCGATAATCTTGTGACATAAAACGCGCACATCAACCTGATGACTTTATTTAGCAGTCATGTAAACACAACGTTTGGTTTCAATTCAATTAATTAATTCCGACTGAAACAAAAGGTGTCTCCATATAAACATAGATAGTGTTTCTCAGAAATCACTTTAACTGCACCTTTAACTCAATATGATTAGGTGTCTAACCATTGGCAAAAATCCTGGTTCTTTCTACAACAGAACAACTTTTGTCCCCAGTAAATTAATTGTTATTCAAAAGCATGCATCTGTAAAATGGTCAAAACCAAAGCAAAGAGGGTATTTGCTGCTGTTTAGCTCTCTCATTTAGCAGTTATCCCTATGAGACCTCTTTCTCTAATCACTCTTCCATTACCGAAACTCCACTTCCACCAGGCTCAGCTCTTTCAGATCAGTGCTGAGCTCAAATGCTCTCAGAATGGGGTCTTCTTCTGTAAGCATGATCAAGGATGGGCTGGCAAGGCACCGGTAGATATCTAGACGGAACCTGCAAGAGACACGATGGAGGAGGAAGGAGAACACTAAAAACATTGCAACACAACTACACATTGTAAATATACTTTAGCATGTCTATTTGTTCTTATCAAATGTATAGGTGCATTTTCAATAGGGACTACTTGAAATCCCTAACTAAGTATGTATCATATAGGTTGGAATGTCTTACATGTCCTTGAATAAAGATCGGACTATGTCCCTGATAAGCCTTCAACGTTTTTTCAACTTTGAACTAATAAATCTTAATTGTTCTCTAAAATGCTTATCTATTTTTTTTTTTTAAATATATAAATACAGAATTAATTTTAAGAACTCTGGATAGGGAAAATGGGAAAATTATTAAATAAATGAATAGATTACAAAACAAGTAATAAAAACTCAGTGAGTGTTTTAGCGCAATTTTCTGACGTCATGGGATCACAACACAAACGCCGCCTTCACGCCGCCTTCACACTGGCAGTTGAAATCAGCTCCGATACGGCAGCGAAACGACCGGAAGTCATTCATTTCCTATGGAGATTCGCAGAGCGCATGCGAATGGGTCCGAACCAGGTGCGAACGAGTGCGGTGCGAAAAAAATCGTGTCCGTTGGCCATCCGGATGCGTTCAAAAAATTGAACTCTTGCGAAAGGCTACGGACGGTTTCTATCCGAAAATCCCAACGGAAGTTAGCGTTGCTATGGTACTGATAAACAAACCTGGAATCTTAACTTTTAATAAAATAAATAATGATTTTATAACGATTAGTTGTCATGTCATTTTTTTATTTTCATGATGTTTTAACGTTATTAGGGCAGTTAATACAATTAAATAATTCAATATTTAAATATACTCGCTTCCGAGGCTTCCGACCACTGATCTATATATATATATATATATATATATATATATATATATATATATATAATGTCATTCTATATAGATCAGTGCTTCCGACGCTTTTCACCGTTGTGTACGACGTTCGCTGGGGGCGTATTGCGTATTACGGAGCTGATTTCAACTGCCAGTGTGAAGGCGGCGTAAGAGATAGTAAATCTTTTCCTGGATTTTTTTTGTGCGTTCCCGAGATTAGACCTTCCTTAACATAATGCCGAAAACCCGAAGTCTCTAGGTGGTCTGGTTGAGGAGTAGAAGTACAAGTTTGGTGCGCACAGACAGAACAGAAATCATGAGTTAACAATCGCAATTTTTGCGCTAAAAAAAAAAAAAAAAAAAATATATATATATCGAAAATTGAAAATTGCGCTAAAAAAAAAAAAAAAAAAAAAAAAATATATATATATATATATATATATATACAATAAGATGATGCAATAAAAATGTTAAAAAAGTTTTTTAAATGTGCGAATAAGAGAAATTAAATAAACCAAAAGGTTTGATTGATTAGATATAATTATTACCTTGAGTGGCGAAGACTGTCCTTCTTGTTTTTGGCATTACAGAGGGTGCACTCGCACCCTACAGCGTGCGGTCGGGGCAGTGAGATGTCTTGCTTTAATAGCATGGTCAGAATCTCATAATTGTTCCTGTGGGCAGCAAGAATGACTGGAGCAACATCCATTGTGGTGGAATACTCTGGGTTTTGAATGCGCTGCATTAATTTCTAAAAAAAAAAAAAAGGAATTTGAAATATGAATATTTATAAAAATACTATTTATAAATATAAATAAATAAATATAAAACTGTATAAATATCACTGATAGTAAAATACTAATATTTTGTCAATCAAATATAAAAAAAGAAACTCTTCCAAAAAATACACATATCATTCAAAAGGGCATATGTGTGCCAGACGCTTGGCTTTTCCTTCACTATTCGTTTCAACAAAACAAAAGGTTTTTAAGATCAAGAGAAAAAATTCTGTCAAGCATTTCCAACGAGTTAACTGGTAGAGTTTATATTTTTAAAATAAAAAAAAGAATATAAAATTGAAAAATAGACTAACCGCAATAGAAGGCTTGGAGGAACGCCTGGGCCGATGGTTTAGCAGGATGTCAACTGCTCCTACCACTTCTGAATCAATAGCCACTAATAATGCATCTGTGGCCTGCACGCACGCATGCGCACACACACACGCACACACACACACACCCACACACACACCCATCCCAAATTAACAGATTGGTTTTATATAATATGTTATGCATGAGCTGAGGACATGGGTGTTTTCGTACCTGACAGCCATGGTCCAAGAGCAACTGCAATATGTCTAGATTCTCATTTTCGATTGAAATGGTGACAGCATCTCTCCCAAGTACATCTACACAGTTAATGTTTAATTCACCATGTCGTTTCTCCTCCAGAAGTTTCTTTACCATGTAGTAGTCTCCTTAAAATGCAGTTAGGTAACAATACAGGTTCAATGGTTTATACAATGACAACTAAATGTTATCAGCAAGAGAGGACAGTGGTTTGTGATGGAAAATTATATCGCCCTTAAAGGAGAGATATCCTTCCCTGAGCCCTTTTAGGATTTCTTTATATGGTAAAAGAATAGCAACTGACGCCTGTCTGCACAATGTAACCAGAGGAAATTCATTAGTTTTCCAAGCTGTTTCTGGAATGTTTGGAAATAAACTACGCAGCGCAGTGCTGTATGAACCAGGTCTGAGCCATCAGTCAAGCTCTCAAAATCTACTTATCTCAAAACAAATTACTAGAGCCAAACTAGTAGTACGTAATGCAAAATAAATATGTGAAATTCTTACAGTCCATTATTTGATTACAATTAATTGTATACAATTACCCTTAAACCATTCGAAATAAAATCTCTACGGTCAAACTTTTAGCTAACTTATTTTTTTAGTTAACTAAACTACATCTTCGTCTCTGTTCTAATCTAAGACATTTTTGAAACTTTCTATTCTAGCACTTCTTATGTTACTGTTTTTCTACATGTGACCATTTTATTAAAAGTAAAACACATCCTCTAAATTATCTCTAAATTAATATTAGGTCATAAACGTATATATTATTAGCAATAATTTGATAATATTGCTATATATATATATATATACACACACACACAAACTAGGCTTTCATCACTAAATATGAACTAAATATTTGATATTAGAGATATTATATTTTAATAAAACAATGATAAATAATAGAAACAATAAAAAAAGTTTACATACTGTAAGTATTTTGTTTATACCTCAAAATGTATCTAACATAAATATAACCTAATATACTATTATTGTTGTGTTATACAATATATATTTAAATACATTCGTATTGTAATGGTAAATGAACTTACCCTTCTCGCAGGCCAGCAGAAAGAGCTTCTCGTCCAGAGTGGTCTCCTCCTTCACCTCTCTGACGTCTTTTAACGCCAGATATTTATCCGGTGAGGACACGTCCGTGCCCTGATATAGAGCAGCCATTATAACGGATAGAGAGTACGGCAAAGCACTGATGTGCATCCCACTGAGCAGATAATTACACCTTTATACACATGAAATCACGAAATAAAAATAAGAGCCCTGGTCAGTCCTGATGAAAACGATGTTACGCGCTCTGATAAGGCCCTCACTGTAATGAGAGATTGACTCCTGTCAGAGCTCTTTATTTAACGTCCACGTCTCGGCTTATGTGTGTGGTACGATAGAGAAAACATCCATCAGCATGTATGACGATATTCTAAAGGTTTTCATAACCAAATCTTCCCCAAACGATAGTAAACACAAGAAGAGGCAGGAGCATCGCGATGTTCTGTTGAGCTGGTGCTGATGATGCTGTAAATGCGCATGCGCGCTCACTGCCGTTGGAGCATCAATGTAGTTACATAAGTGATGAATGTCCGTAAGAGCCTTTTGGCACTGACAAAGCTTAAGTACAGTATATCTTATTGTGAATATAAGTAACACCATTTCATGATTTTGAGTGTTGAGCATTGTAGTCCAAAAAAACGTTGTCAAACTGTTAGGAAGGAAAGCAGTGACGTTCTATTTTATGATTCCATCGAACCGAGCAAATTACCAATAAGGATTAAACTAGCAAAAGCAATTAATCAAAGGGGGAAGCAATACATGCATTGATACCATACCAAAAACATGTAGGCTATAATAGGCAAATTAATTAAGGGACATTTCGATTTTACACTGACTGATAAAAAAAAAAAAGGTTTTATTAACCCATGTATGATTTACAAACAGAAATTTAGCAGAAAGGGTGTTTAAAATATGTAAATAAATGTAAATATTCTAATTATATTTGTGTATATCAGACATGTTTTTATGTTAATTTCCTTGTTTTTTAAAAAAAAAATCATGTTTATTGTTATGATACTGTATATGATACTGCCATTTTATCCTCTCATTCAGAAAAATGCATGGCTTTCTTAACCCTTAAACAGGCAAGAGTAGAAAATGATAAGCAACAAATAATTTCATGTCATTTTTTATATCATCTGGACTTAAATAAAAAAAAATGACATGAAATTATTAAATCAACAAACACGGTGAGTCATTTCATCTTCTCCTGTTACTGTCACTTGCACTGCCTGGCAAATTTATAGCATAGCATTCTCTGTCAGCGGTGAGGGTTTCACTTGTGATAAATGGAGGGAGATGATGTAGAAGATTTCAGAATTAGAGACACGCATTCAAACTTTAATCTAGGATAGTAAGAATGCAAGGGCTTTAGATACTGCTTTGGATGCACGTCTACCATTAAAGATTGCTTTATAAATAATCTTCCTGATAATTTTAATCTCCTCATCATACCAGATATCTTAGAAGAACTCGATGTTAGAAACTGTTCTATGACACTCTCTTTTCCAGCACTGTAGACACAGTTGCTCCTTTGTGCTTAAAGAAGATTAAAGAAAATAATCCAACGGCGTGGTACAACGAGCACACTCGGGTCCTTAAGAGAGCAGCCCAAAAAATGGAGCTCAGCTGGAATAAAACAAAACTTGAGGTTTTCCACATTTCGTGGAAAGACAGCACTATTGAATATAGAAAGGCCTTAAATGATAGATCTGCTTATTTTTCGACAAAGCATTTATTTGATACAGTGGCTAAAATAATGAGAAATAAAGCTTCAACCCCAGACGTTTCCAAACAGCACAGTAGTAATGAATTTGTTTGTTTTTTTTGCTTGCAAAATTAACAATATTAGAGAGAAAATGATAACCATCCAACCGTCTACTACAGCATTGCATACTACAGCATGCATTGTAGTGTCCCTGAGGAAAAAATTCCATCCATTCATTCATTGCTATAGGAGAGGAAGAATTGTCTAAACTCGTTAAATCATCTAAATCAACAACATGTATGTTAGACCCTATACCAACTAAGCTACTGAAAGAGATTTTCTGTCAGGACCACTATCGTTAAATACGATTGATAATTAGCATACAGTTAGGATTGGCAGTGTGGTTCAGTTCTGGGCAAGAACTCCCTGCACATCCATGCAGCCTAGCATGGATAAGAGTAGGGAGAGCAGCAATAACCCCCCTTAGGGTATACAGAACTGAACCAACATGAATGTATTGCAGATATTATTAATTAATTTAATGAATTAATAATTTAATTAATTAAGATATTATTAATTAAAGTACAACATATTTCGAGGATCAATTATATTGATCCTGCAGAATTAGTCAATTACAGGCCGATCTCAAATCTACCCATTCTGTTAAAGATACTAGAAAAGGCAGTTGCAAAGTTACTTGCGTTTCGCGTTTGATACATTTCGGATCGTTAAAATAGGGCCCCCAGTGTTCAATTAGGCTAATTCAAGTGTTTTCATGCAAGTAATAAAATTGTCATTACACTGATTGTTGTTAGTCATTTTTAATTATATTCTAAAGGTACATCAGCTGGCAAACCATTAGCCATTAAAGGCTTGGCAGTCTATTTAAAGGGAATGATTGTGGTGGGGAATTTGCTCAAACTATGGCTACAGCGAATTGTTGTGCTAAATCAAAGACGGCGCCGTCTGCGGAGCCCTATTCAGACCGTAATTGTTTATCATGGGGTTGTACGATATTTTCAACATTTACAGGGGTTAGTCTGTGATTTTATTGCCGTCCGAATCCAGAATGTCTAGCGTAGTGCCTCTAAAGCATGAATGAAACAAAGCCAATCGTGACTGGTGTTGCTTGTTGGATTACAAATTTATTATATGTTTTAATTTAGAATACTGATTTTAGCATTTGAGGTTTAATTTAGATTCCAGTATAAACTGAGAAAGTTTAGCAGCTGTTATGATGATTATTGAGTTTACAGCAAGAGATTCCTGCCCGACCTGTTTTTCCTTTGTAAGTTAAATGAGTCAGATCACGGAGACGCTAACCTATTGTCTTTAATGGCTCTTGGAGCCAGAGCCCCACAGTCCAGACGTTGAATCGTTGGGCTGATTGGATTAGCACATAATGCGTTTGAATGGTTATGCTGATTGGATTGAGACTGGTAACACGCTGGAGTCTGGGGCGGGTTCCTTAACCTGTATACCTAATTTGCATGCTTTGTTCAACCTCAATGTAAATCCCTCCCCCTAAATGTCTATAAATTTGCAAGGCAACTGTCTTGAGTTAGTCTTGATGATGATGAACTACAGACTACAGACTTATGCCTGGCTCACACTACAGGAGTTTTAAAATCCTAACCGATTTTAAAATCTGGTTGAAGCACACACTTAAGGAGAATCTTTGCAGATTTTCTTCCCTCAAATCTTAAAACATGCTCACACTACAATATTTGAAAATAGTGGCGCATCACACACTACAAGATATTCTTAAGATTATCTTGCCAGATTTAGCACCTCACGTGACGCGATCTCACGGGGAAGCGCATGTAAACAAAATGGATAGTGCGTCGCGGCAACTTGCTGTATTAATACTTATTCTTTGTAGCAATAAAAAACAAAAGAAAATCAAACGAGCGTGGACGAGAAAATGGTTGGGAAGACGGGATCAGCATGGATTGTCTGTTCTTCAACGAGAACTAGAGGTACGATTTTTAACTGTTTTAAAATGTTTACAGTAGTGCGCTAGCAAGGGCTAGATTGTTTACAGTTGTTTGGCAACATGTTACCATTAGTTTATAGCGCTAACGTACTGCACACTGTTACAGTGTAGAACTGTGTTTTAGTAAAATTTAAATCAAATAGGTGTTAGAAGCAGAAGCAGGAATGTAGCAACACAACAGGTCTGGTCAGCAGGAATGTGTAGTAGCTGTAACAATGGTGATCAGCAAGTAATGTTAATTTGTTGCCTTCTCGTGCAAGATGCAGACATGTCACATTAAATCGGTTGGATTGCTCCGTCTCTCAATTTCAATTTCTCTCAGATTTTGTTACTGTATCGTACTGATATGTTTTATTTTTTCAGTTGATATTATGGACTCTATACATGACACTGTACATGTTTAAAGGAATCTTAAACGATAAACGTTCACTCAAATGTGGAAAATATTTATACTTATTAAGGGTTAAGTTCATTAAAAGTGTGTATTTTTTTTTTTTTTGTATAGTTGGAGGACAGATCAGGTTTCAAAGAGCTGCTACGGGTGACATCAGATGAATTTGAAATCCTGCTAGGGAGAGTAGAACCACTGATCACCAGGCAGGACACCAAGATGAGGCGGGCAATTACAGCCAGGGAGAGGCTCTCCTTGACCCTCAGATTCTTGGCCACAGGTTTGTATTTACAAATGTACACACTGTAAAAAAAAAACCTGTAAAAAAACGGTATTATTCCGGCAGCTGGGGCGCCAGAAAATTACCGTAAAATAACGGCAAAAAACAATCTCGTTAAAATACAGTAATTTTCCATAATTAAATAACAGATTATATCTTTAATATTACATTAAATCTTATGTAATTATTGGGATTTTTAATGTTTTAAAAAGTCATATACACCTTTAAAACAATTAAATACTGTAAATTTAAGGTTTTATAAAATTATTTTATATAATAATGCTGTCTATCTACAGTAATTTTCTTTTAATATAGTTTTTATGTGTAAAATAACAATGAAATTATGTATAAAAAATGCACACAAGTACATAAATTCAAATACAAATGTTTGTAAATTTACAGTTTTATTTTTTATTTGTACAGATCCAATTTCACAACATCTCTAATTAAGTTCTTAATAATAGCAAATGTACAGCCAATTTCTTTTAAATTAACTAAATGTATGAGTACAAATTACCTGCATATTTACAGTATTAGTAATTGAACAAACACTAAACATCAAGATTAAGTGATTGATAGGAAATAGAAGCTTAGTATATAATTTAGAACATGTAAAAATATCCACAATAAAAAGCAATTACCGTATACCTTTACAGTATAACTTATTTTAACATTTACAATTACATTTTATCCAAAGTGACTAACCAATTAAGATAATAATTAAAGATAATAAAAAGCAACAAGTGCAGTGACAAGTCCCAGTTAGTCTAGCACAGTACACATAGAAAGGTGTTTTTGTTTGCTTTTTTGTTTTTTTTACAAAGATTTAGTATTATTGGGTGAAGTGTTTATGAAAAAGATGGATCTTTAGCAGTTTCTTGAAAATGTGTTGCGTTGCGCCGGTCATTCCACCACCAGGAAACAGTCCAGGTAAATGTCAGTGAAAGTGGTTTTGTGTCTCTTTGGGATGATGGCACCACAAGGCGCCCTTCACTTGCAGAACACATGCTTCTGGAGACACAGATCTGAAGCAGTGAGTTTAGGCATAGGGCTACCTTTAAAGACAACTCTTGCTGCAGCATCTGGATCAGTTGCAGAGGTTTGACTGACACTGGAAGAGCTGCCAGGAGAGCATTACAATAGCCCAGTCTGGATAGAACAAGAGAGTTGTGTAGCTCCGATAGGAAGGGCCTGATCCTCCTAATGATAAGGCAAATCAGCAGCATCACAGCAAGTATGTTTTGGCTGAAAGCTGAACCATAAGCAGTTCTGTCTTGGCAAGGTTGAGTTGAAGGTGAAGGTCATTCATCCAGCAAGAATTTTCCATCAGGTAGGCTGAGATGCGAGCAGCAACCGTCAGATCATCTAGCTGGATTAAAAGGTAGAGATATGTGTCATTAAGATAGTAGTGATAGAAAAAGTCATGTTTCTAAATGACAGAGCCCCACTAAGCAAAATGATGTCCGAAAGACTTCTTTTCAATGTCTTTGTTACAAAAATCAAAGGTTGAAATGCCGTCCACTGAGGAGCCAGAATGAAAGTTATGACGTCTTTTTTTGACGTGTTCTGCACGTCCGATATAGACGTTCATCGAACCTTCGTACAAGGTTAAAACTAGTTAAAATGTGGCCATTGTGGACATATTTCAACATCATTTATGGTCTCATTTAGACATAATTACTTTGATTATTGCTGTCAGATGATCTTAGTGAGAATGAACAGAGGTTTAGATGTTGATATTCGTTTAATTTGAAGTGTCACCATTGTGGCGATCCGTGTTTGCTTTAGTTGGGCTCTTGGTCCCCGTTCCTTTTACTTTAACTTTTCTTTGGCTGCTGTAACAGTGTGTTTGTGTAACACAATTGTTGTGGCAGAGAAAGCCTAGAAAAAGTTTGAGGTGTTATCAGTTCAATGTTGATGATGACATAATTATCACAAAAATGGGCCTTTAATATTGTGTTTAAAGTTTTGTGTTTATATTTGCCATTAATAACCACCAACCTTGTGGAACTGCATTATTGGTGCCAAAAACATTAAAATGATCCCTTATTTGAAGGTGTATAAAAAGCATGTGCACATGATGTTTTGAGCAAGAGTATCATACAGTCACACACAGACATCAAGATTGTGCATATGATTTCCAACAATGGTGACAATTTAAAAAAAAGCTTCATGCTGCAATGCATGATGGGTAGCTTTCATAGTACAAAACTCATCCTTAATTCCCAAGCTTTTTTTGGTTGTCACCGTTGTTGTGATTCATATCCAAAATCTTGATGTCTGTGTGTGACTGTATGATACTCTTGCTCAAAACATCATGTGCACATGCTTTTTATACACCTTCAAATAAATACACCTTCACCAATAATGCAGTTCCAAAAGGTTGGTGGTTATTAATGGCAAATATAAACACAAAACTTTAAACACAATATTAAAGGCCCATTTTTGTGATAATTATGTCATCATCAACATTGAACTGATAACACCTCAAACTTTTTCTAGGCTTTCTCTGCCACAACAATTGTGTTACACAAACACACTGTTACAGCAGCCAAAGAAAAGTTAAAATAAAAGGAACGGGGACCAAGAGCCCAACTAAAGCAAACACGGATCGCCACAATGGTGACACTTCAAATTAAACGAATATCAACATCTAAACCTCTGTTAATTCTCAGTAAGATCATAAGACAGCAATAGTCAAAGTAATTATGTCTAAATGAGACCATAAATGATGTTGAAATATGTCCACAATGGCCACATCTGAACTAGTTTTAACCTTGTACGAAGGTTCGATGAACGTCTATATCGGACGTGCAGAACACGTCAAAAAAAGACGTCATAACTTTCATTCTGGCTCCTCAGTGGACGGCATTTCAACGTCTGATTTTTGTAACAAAGACATTGAAAAGAAGTCTTTCGGACATCATTTTGCTTAGTGGGTAGTTAAAAAAAAATTAAAAAAGAAATAAAGATGGGTGGAATCTAACACAATCGTAATCTTGCTGTAGCAAATCCAAACCTTGTGCATACTTTTAGTGCAATCATATGGAATCAGAAGACTGTTATGAACATATGGAATCAGAACCGTTATGATTTTTATGTTTTAATGAATTCTTCCCATACCTTGTTTGCCATGATCATCTGCTTTCCACGTGACCTGAAATCACACACACACACACACACACACAAGTTATTTTAAAACTCAGTATTAGATTTACACATGTCAGAATATGTTCCATTGGGACAATGCAAAAACTCAAATGACTATGATCTTGAAGCTGAGCTGGAAAGGCTAACAGTAATATTTTGAGCTGCCATGTGATTTTAGCTAAGTTACATTCATAGAAAGTAATGTTAAATGAATATGATTTACTGTGACCTAGCTGCACACCTAGTAGGCCTATTTTTAGTAAAACTGTGGCTATTACAATGGTAAAAAATCAGCTAAAAACGTGTTTACTACAATTTTATTATAATAAAATAAAGTATGTTTTTTAAGAGAAAAGTTTTCAGCTTCCAGACAGTGTTTCAAAATATCCCGCCATTTATTGGTTTAATGTTACTGACTATCATAACGAAGATTTTATACACAATTATGGACTTTAATATGAATAACAAGTCTACTAAAGATTGTTTCAGGTCTTTAAGTTAACAAGTAGAGATGTGGGTTGGGTTCAACTGATCTTTCTTAACACAGATCGATAATTAAAAAACGCATGCTGCATTTTCAGTGTTTTGCCCTGACCCAGTTATAACTGAACATCATTTAAGAATGCTAACGTTAGCATGGAAACTGTCTAACCACTTAACACAAATGTAATATAAAATATCGTACACACATGTAGTATGAGACTCTTACCTCAGCCGTTGATCGGTCGGGATCGATGAGGTCCGCTGTGACGACGAACCAGGCTCACTGAAAAAGGGCGCGTTATTTCTAGACTGACTGACACCCAGACTACAAACAACTAATATGTGTTCAACGCTCCTGCTCACGGCTGGCTGCTTCTTTCGATTACGATTATAGCTTTGAACCACTGTGATCACAATCCACGACTACTTCACGAGCGTAGACTGAAACTTCAAATCTCCCGCTTGCCCTTGGCCTTGACACAGATCGACGACAGAGACAGATCTGTAGGTAGCTAACTGTTGTGGGCGGGACTAGCAGCAACGAAACGTAATGGCGGATAATTTGAATCTGCGCGCGCGCGCGCGGGCACACACACACACACACACACACACACACACACACATACATACATACAAACGCACACAAAGCCACGCAGATTTGGAAAAACGATTCATAAAAGACATAAAATATAGGCCTAAATGAAATTTTCGGGCAAATAGCCTACAAATGATGATCAAAATGAACATCTATTTGCAAGACAAAATTAAAAGACTAAATAATTAAATAGGCTTGCCTAATGTGTGTACAAATCTTAAAACTCACTTTAACCCCCACATGCTTAATAATCTTTAAGGAAAACATGTTTAGTGACTGCTAATTTCTGCAGTTATACCTTATTTTCTTTGTTTTCTAATTCCACAGAAATAATCTGTAAAATATTACTTAATTTTGTATGTAAAATTACACATAACCCTATAAAATTACAGAGAATTTCCTTTAAAAAAACGTAAAATTAATGTAAAACCAAAATAAAAGCAATTACCTGTAAATTTAATAGTGGACCTTTAAATTACAACAAATATCTGTAAAATAACAGGTATTCACTGTATAATGACAAAACGACAAAATTCTGTTAAAAAATACAGACCGTTTCCTGTAAATTTACAGTTTTTTTTTACAGTGCAGGTTTGTCTCTTGTGTTTCCAGTTTACAGTAATTAGGGCCCAAGCACTGAAAGCACCTGTGTTGAACTACATTGGCCACCACACTCAGTCAACATGATGTCAATTAACATTGAGAAGGCTAAATTGTGCTTGGATATTGGATATCTCAAATGGTGTTGTTATGGAGTGAGATTAAATTAATGATAAAACAGGGAAACAGGAAAACATACAAATAGCTTTGACATAGTCTACTTACATTTACCATTTTAAACCTGTGATATTTTCAACTATTCAAATTATTTATGAAATGAATGCACTATATTTTAATTAAATAATATGTGTGTTTCTGTTGAAGGTGAAACCTACAAATCATTGAGTTTCCAGTACCGAATTGGGGCCACTACTGTGTCTGATATAGTGAAGGACACATGTGCGGCACTACATCAGGTCTTGAAAGATGATTTTCTAAAGGTTAGAATTTCCTAATATTTTTATTATTAGTATCACAATAACAAACATTATGACATACAGTATTTACAAATATGAAGACAACCAACATAGTTCGAAAATGACAAACTGAAAGAGGAGAAAACACAAACATAACAGAATGTATAGATGTGGTGGGCATAAGGTTTAACTTCACTGAATTTAGAAATTCTGTATAGGTGGGGTTGAGATTCAGTAGTTAATCTATTAAATCAGGTGAGGATAAATCTCTCACCTTGTAAATAAATCTATCATTCTGCTCTTATTTTTGCAGACACCAAAATCAGAGGACGAATGGCGAGCAATTGCCAAGAACTTTGAAGAAAAATGGCAATTTCCACATTGTCTGGGTGCCCTTGATGGCAAGCACATCTACATTCAGCCGCCAGCCCACAGTGGGAGCACGTGGCACAATTATAAGAACAGATTTTCTGTTCTTATGATGGCAGCTGTGGATGCGAATTATAAGTTTATTTATATCAGTGTTGGCACTCAGGGCAAGGTTTCAGATGCTGGGCTCTTTGCCAATTCTGACCTGAGGAAAGCGCTGGACAAGGGTCTCCTAAATGTTCCTCCTCCAGAAGAGCTTCCTAGGTCAGATGTTTTGCTGCCCTATATGCTTGTGGGGGATGAGGCTTACCCACTAAGAACAGATCTGATGAAGCCCTACCCTTTCAGGCAGCTGGACCACAACCAAAGGGTCTACAACTACCGACTCTCACAGGCACGCAGAGTTGTAGAAAATGCCTTTGGCATTCTCGCCAATAGGTTTCGAGTTTTCCGCTCCACCATCCTTCTTCATCCAGACAGTGTTACAAAGATCACCCTGGCTTCAGCATGCCTCCACAACTTCCTTTGTGAGCGCCGTTCTGAGGCCTACATGCCACCAGCACTGGCAGACTGGGAGGATGCAGACCACAGAGTCAACGAAGGAGCATGGAGGAGAGATGGTCTGGGGGCCATGCAGAATCTGCAAGCTGGAAGGGCACGAAACCCCACCCTCACTGCTAAGCAGCAACGTGATGTCCTGAAGGATTATTTTACGTCACCTGCTGGCCAGGTGCCATGGCAAGAAGACTACGTTTAGAGAATTGATAAACATAAGCGTTAGCTAGGTGTAGCACAGCAATGTACATAGTTAGAAGATTACATCATTTATATTTTTGTGGTATTTAAATATTGTAATTATTTAAAAACAAATTATAATGTACATAGCTAGATAACATTTATATTTTTGTGGTATTTAAAATATTGCAATTATTTAAAAACAAATTATAATTTAAACTCACAGCATGTCTATTTGCTATTATTAAAATAAAGACAGTATTCATGATCACATTTCAGTTCTTTATTCAATTATTTTCAACATACAAAAGTATTAAACTGCCAACTCAACATTTTAAAATATTAATTCATTCATAAAACTTTCAAAAGCTTTCACTTTGAACTACACATCTCTTACAGTAACCTCAAATGCCATAGTCATACATTTCAGGTGTTAAAGGGATAGTTCACCCAAAAATGAATATTTTGTCATAAACAGGTTTGGAACAACATGAGGGTGAGTAAGTAATGACAAAATATTCATTTTTGGGTGAACTATCCCTTTAATGAAGTTTTGTGCATGTGTGATGAACTTTGTGTATATCGTACTGCATATTTTATCTGCAACTACTCATCCAAATCTTCTAACAACCTGAAATAGTTTTGAGGCTGAGCAGGACCCTGAGGAGGCAGGAGCTGATGGTAGTGTTGATGTTGTGGCTGTGTGTATAAAGGGGTTGAGGAGAGCATTTGTGTAGGTGAGTATGTAGCTGGTGGAATGTGTGAGGATGGTGATGGAGTGGACTGGTCAGCTTCCTGGGCCTCAAACAAAATATTCATTATTTTTTTCTTTGCCCTGGTCTGTATGCTTACAATTTTTATCAATTTAAGTTCCACAGCAACTTGATGTCCAAAGGAACTGTAAGGATCTGGAGTGGCAAGAACTGAAGTAACTTGCTGTAACAAATTAAGTTTCTGTCGCTCAATAGAATTTGCATCCCCTTTGCGACGTTTCGATCCCGATTTGGGAGTGGGAAAAGAGGTGGTGAGTTCTTCACCCCTTTGTTGGGTAGAGGGATGTGGTGCTGTGGTTAATGAGATAAAAATTAAAGTATGAGAAATCACATTATTATTACAGCACAGAAGCGAATCCATTTAGAAATAAACATTTCAGAGCATATAGTAGAATATTTATAAATTATTAAATATCTCCATAACATGTAAAAGAATAATAATATGTAAAGAATAACTAATAAAATAAATAATTTGAATAAAGACATTATCATAAACATTGACCATTTTGGATACACCAGTTATGAAAATGTCACTGCTTGATCTGTTTTGTGCAAACTTTAAAATAGGACATCTGGCTGGCATCCTGAATGACAAAACAACTAATCTGTTATCACTTTTTCAGCATTTTATTAGTCTTTACATTTACAAGTGTTATTTTACCTGGTGCCTCGGATGCATTTATAATGTCCTCATCGCTGGTGGGGTCATCCATGTCCTGCCCGTCAATCAAGTCTTTGACAGATTGATCAAGCTGAAAAACAATTTTATGTCAGTGCAAGAATTTAAAGGATTAGTTCACCCCTAAATGAAAATTTCCTGATAATTAATATCTAATTATGCAAATATCTATATTACTTAAGCACACAATATGCCTGTCCGTAATACTGCTCTGCTTACACTGGTCTGACTGGGGCATTGGGCAACATGTTTTTTGAGGAACTCCAAATTCCTCAACAGCCAAGCCTGCTTATGAGTGAGCCCTTTCTCCCCACTCCCACTTGGTTTAGGTTTGAGAAGCTTGGTGTATTGTGTCCGTAATGTTGTTGCTCTTGTTTTCACCTCCTCCACTGAAAATATACACTGACACTGACATACACTGTGTTTCCTCTCTAAATTCAACTGAACTAATATCATTAAATATTAGTAATATTATTCAAACAAACTAACTGTGCAATTCATCTTTTGTTAGACCTGAATGTAGCAGATGATCATTGACCTAGATCTAATGTTTACATTTGCTAGCTAGTGCGCTAGCAACTTTTTACACTCACCCGGTACGTTCAAATCTGAAGCGATCTCTCCCCAGCTCTTCTCTTTGTCGCTCCGGTTGTGGTATTCTTTTGAGGAGACATTAAATAGACACTCATACTGTTGCCACATCTCCACCATCCGTTCTTCCATCTCCGTTGTCCACCGGACCCGTACAGCTGCTTTCGCGGTTGACATTTTCAAAACTTCCTTCAAAACTTCCGTCACTTCCGTCTCCGTGTAGACCTGTCTCTCATTGGCTATTGTGGAAGTACTGACTTAATCATAGTTTTACACCCGATTTATAATCCTAGATATCAAACATGTTTGATATTATCGGGGCGGCCCCGATGTGTCTGCGAGCAGATCGGGAGGTGCAAGATTCGATCTGTGAACGCCTCACATTACCAGATAATCTGCGCCGAACATCGGAACCGATCGAGGTCCTCGACAAGATTTTTTCTCAGATTCTCGGGAGGGGGTAAATCGGGCATAAATCGGCCTAAAACTCCTGTAGTGTGAGCCAGGCATTAGAAGAATAAATCTCTTCTGCTTATAAGATCCATCTCAAGTCTCCTAGTTTTTGCTTCGATGAAGGAATAATAAGTTCCCAACAATTTGCTGCCGTGACCTGGATGGAGAAAAAGGAAACTCAAAGAACTTTAAGCTCAAAGATCTGAATCTTGAAACTTCAAGCTCAACAAAGAATGAAGATTGCCAGACTGAATCTTTCCAGCTTCTTCCAGTTTGAAAACTTCAAGCTCAAACAAAGATCTGCTTTCCAGACTGCATCTTTTGGAATCCAGAGCAAAACTTCCAGCTGAACAAAGATTTCCAGACTGAATCTTCCTTTACAACCAAGGGTTGGTGAGTTTCACTCCATTCAAAGAACCGTTGCAAACCAGTACAAATTTGTTTTTCCTCTGCGCCGTTCAGAGAAGTTAACAAACAGCTGTAGAGTTTGGTTAACTAAGTTATCCTCTAAAGTTGTCTTTTAGAGATGAAATTTATCCTCTGTTTTCAGGCAGGGAAGATTAGCATAATGTGCTAATATTTTGTATCCTTTGCTTTAGGCAGAGAAGGATTAGCTTTATGTGCTAGTTATTTTGTTTATCCTCTGTTCTTGTCGGCAGGGAAGTTAAGTGTTAAGTGTTTGTAATTTGGAAAGTTTACAAGTGTACCCTCTGTTGAAGAGAGAAGTTTAGTGTTTGTTTGTGTGGTAACATAGAAATTCACAAAATGGTTAGAAGGAATGCTAGGCTGATTCCCACAACTGAGAAAGGTGGATTAGCTACCCCTTTATGGACAGACAATGAGTTTAAGTCTTTGTTAGGAGAATCCATGGACTCTATCGTGACTGAGGAAGTCAGATTGAATTTAACAAAGAAATTTGGCATTGATGCAGACAAAGTATGGTCAATTGAAGATTGTAAAAATATACTAGAAGCAAGTATTCGCAAGAACAATGTGAAAGCCATTATCTGTTGTCACAGAGAATTTAGCTTATCCATTGCACAAGAACAAGCTCAGTGTATTGCTAAGTTAAAAGAACAGAACAAACAATTGCACACTCAAGTGTTCTATTTCAAGAAAACGGTGGGCCTCAAGGCCTCAACCAAATGTGACTCAGAAGACCAACAGTCAGATGAAAGCTATCCTGATTTACAGTCTTTTGATAGAATAGAGGACAATGTCAATGCAATGATGAAAGATGTAAATGCAGTTGAAGTGTGTGCAGCAAGACAAAAGGCTCAGAATAGGAGAAAAGGGGTTAATCCAGTTCCATCTGCAACCCCCATACAAGCAGTCAACACAGCTTTAGGTCCTAAAGATATTGAGAGAATTGCTGAAAGTTTGCCATCAGTGCAAATAATTATTTCTGAGTTTAGGAGAGAGTTGTCCAAAAAGATGCGGCTCTACGATATGTCTCTAGCTGAAGTCACCCAGCTAATATCACAGATTTTGACTGAGTCAGAATTCAATGATTTTGAAAGTGCTGTAAACAATTCTCAGTTTCAAAATGCCAGAAAAGATGAATTGAGAGAGGGAGTTCTGAAAGTGTTAACGAACATTGTTGGACCGAATGTGGACTGGTAAAAGATCACTAGTGTGGTACAGAAGAAGGGTGAAAATGTATGCGAGTACATAGAAAGATTTTGCCAGACCGCTGCAGCTTACAGCGGAATTGCTGACACTTCAGAGAAGGTGCTAGAGTAGTAGTAGTAGCCTTTATTGTCACTAGTCACAAGTACCAGCGAAATTAGCCATCAACCTGTCCATACAAAACATACATACAATCGTCTGACAGGACAGGAAGACAGAGCATTGAGGAAAAAAATACAGCATAACATGAGGAGAGGTGAGGAGAAAAAAAGGCAACCCCCAGACTATGCTCCTGTAAGGAGTACAGTTTGGGAACAGTAAAAAACACCTCAGCAACATTTGCACATAATCAGTACACAACATGAACACACAAGACTTGCAACAGGGGAGGGGAGTGGGGGATGGAGGTAACCCAGCACAGGCAAGCAGCCATCCGGTCCTGCAGCCATTCTCAGCGCTGGTCACAGACCCGCCTGTCAGACTGGTGGTACAAAGCGTCAAAGGCGAGGGATTGGGGGTGGGGGGGGGGGGGGGGTGATTGCATATCTGTATATATGTAAGAGTTTGTGTATGTGTAGGCCTGGAGAGTCGCTACGCCTGGCATCCTAATCTAGGTGCCTCAGTCCGCAGGATGTCATAGCGAAACACAGCAGTTGCCATGGAGACAACCTTGGTCAGGTCCCAGACAGTCAACAATCAGCAGATGTCTGTGGGGAGTGGGGGAAGGAACGCAAGAGCGTCTTGCTGCAGTGCTCATCCGGAGGAGTTGTTGTTCTAACAGCAGGCCTCGGCCAAGGCCACTGCTGATAGAGGGGGGCCGAAAGCAGATAAGATTGGGGTTGTTTGGTCTCTGGACGAGTAGCCGCATTCCAATTTACACAGCTCCTGGTCCATCTTGGTCTTCGAGACGATCCACTTTCCTTTCCAAAGCTGTGAGCTTCTCCATGATGTTATCCATATAGTGGTTCATATTCACAGTCTGAGTGCTGACAGCTCTGCCCACTGCTTCAATCATCACGGGCAGCCTTGTGGGGTTTTGGACAGCTGTCACCGTCTTCTTAATTCCTCGATAACCCAGGGCAATGCCTAATCCAAACAGCAGAAAACCTGTTATCATGGTTCCGAATAGGTAGATATCTTCAATGTCCTCCACGGAAAGAGCCGCCAGACACACGACCCGCCACTTCTCCCACGCATCCATCGTGTAGCCAGCTGCGAACGTCCCGGCAGGGCAGTTAGGTTCCCCCGAACCCAAGCTTCTCGTCGAGAAGATGGTGTCAATTGCGTTGAGAGACCAGTTGATCAAATCCATAATTTCTTAGTTTGTAGAGCAGTGTAGAGAGAGTCTCTCAAAGTACATACAAGACAGTAGACGAGACGAGAGCAGCAAAGCAGGGGAGATAAGGGACAGGAGGGGAAGAAAATGCGACCGCCTTCGTTGAGAGCCAAAGAGAGTGTCTCTGATAGAGGTGATAGAGGATAATGGTCCCCTCGTTCGCGCATGGTTTCAGGGTCTTCTGTCAGAACATAAAAATGCATTGCCTTACTTAGAATTAACATGGTCCAGTAGAACCCTGCAAAACAACTTGGACAGGTTAGCTATTTGGGAAAGAGACTCTGATGTCAAGGCAAGAGTAAAAATTGCAGCAGCATCCTTTAAGGGCAACACAGAGAATGAACAGAAACGAAAACGTTCTAAGAGAGAGGGCAGCTGTAATTACTGTGGTAAACATGGCCATTGGATGAATGAGTGTAGGAAAAGCAAAAATAATTTTAAAGAAGTTAAACTTCTGCTCAGCCTGCTTGCTATTCTGAAGCAGCCCCTTCCCTCTTCGTTAAACTCGTGGGGCAACTTGATACGGTGTTAACCATTTAGGCTTTGAGTGCTTAATTTCCCCAGAAACAACAACAAAGATGAAAGTCTGATTTTTGTTTAATAGAACGTGACTGTCTCAGGCTTCTTTTGGGGAACCCTGGTTAAGTAGAGTCACAGCCGTAAATGTTATACCACAGAATATTCCAGTCAGACACCCATCCTCTGTTACTGTATGATGTCTATTAGGACTGATGTTTCACTGGAGAATGGAAATGTGGCAATTTTTCTCACACACTGCACAGTGTGCACACAACAGGGACAGAATAGGACACACAGACCAGTGCGGAGCCCAGGGAAGAACCGAAGTGCAACAGGCCTCGGGGGCAAAACCTTGTGGTGAAGATTTCCTCATTCCCCTTCTCATCCCCACCTCACTGGTCCATAGGTGTCGAATCAATTAAGAAATGGGGAAAGAATGAAACAACAACAGCAGACTCTGAAAACGATACAACCCTAGTGTTTGAACAAATACTGCTCTGTCGTCTTTTGTTTTCTTTCTTACTCTGTGCAGATACCGATTGATGGCTGTTCCAAAAATCCATATGCAACGACGTCTCACCTGCATATGAAGCCACAACCTCAAGAAGACAACTAGACCCATTGCTGAACGAACTATCCCAAAAGAAAAAGAAAAAAATACACAACGCAGAGACTCATCTACGGGAACTTCAGTCATCCATCAGAGAACTTGAACAAAATACAACAAGACATTCTTGATCTTTCAACAAAATTACACTAGATGACTGAAGATAACTCTTCATGGTTCGGAAACCTGTTAGTATCAAGTGTGTCAACCAACAAATGACTCACGTCCAGCACAAGGAAATAACAGTTTTCAACCAGAAAAGACTATTACTCGTAAGGACTTCACGGACCCTAATCGTATGTTTGTTTTCTGTGTCAGCATGCAATTACAGATGAACAACACAGAACATGCTATGTGCCTGTAACTATCACACGTTACAAGAATGAACTTTTAAGTGTCTAAATTTGTATTTGTGAGAGTTATTAGAACTCTCAAAGGGGGAAGTGTTGGATTACAAATTTATTATATGTTTTAATTTAGAATACTGATTTTAGCATTTGAGGTTTAATTTAGATTACAGTATAAACTGAGAAAGTTTAGCAGCTGTTATGATGATTATTGAGTTTACAGCAAGAGATTCCTGCCCGACCTGTTTTTCCTTTGTAAGTTAAATGAGTCAGATCACGGAGACGCTAACCTATTGTCTTTAATGGCTCTTGGAGCCAGAGCCCCACAGTCCAGACGTTGAATCGTTGGGCTGATTGGATTGAAACTGGTAACACGCTGGAGTCTGAGGCGGGTTCCTTAACCTGTATACCTAATTTGCATGCTTTGTTCAACCTCAATGTAAATCCCTCCCCCTAAATGTCTATAAATTTGCAAGGCAACTGTCTTGAGTTAGTCTTGATGATGATGAACTACAGACTACAGACTTAGAAGAATAAATCTCTTCTGCTTATAAGATCCATCTCAAGTCTCCTGGTTTTTGCTTCGATGAAGGAATAATAAGTTCCCAACATGCTTCATGACGTAACGTGTGATGGCATACACAGAAGCTACAAAGGGACGCCGGCACACAACAGAGTTAGCTTTCTGTTCTTCAGCAAGCGCTCTCTGTTGACGTGTCTGTCTTATTGTACATCCCTACCCTTGTTACATCACGGGTGGGGACACACACCAATTGACCGTTCGCAAAGACCTGCCCCCCTTAGTTACTGTCGCTATGTCCGACAAGCTACACCGCTCTCACGCCACACCATGTTCTCACGCAGTGAAAAATACATTGCGGAGCAGAGAGAAGACTGACAACACGCTGACAGACAGGGCAGACCAGGTTACTTTTCGGTTATGTTTGATATTAAACAAAGTCTCACCTTTCAAATTTGGTCATTTTTTAAAAGAAATTTAAACAATAAATACCGTTTTGTGGCTCTTTAATGTGTCGTGACAGATCGCTGTAGAGCATCAGTTAAAGCTGCTCGTGAACCGATCATCTCTTCCTTCTAGTTAATTTATAGCCTCAAATAAACATGAACAAACATAAGAAGGAATGTTGTTTTAACCACGGAAAGGCGTCAGTACACTCCGATTTTCAAGTTCAAATCCTCCCATGTTCATCTACTAACTCTCCTGACTGCTTTGTCGGACAAAATGTCAGATGGCCAAGTATGATTGGTCAGATCACCTGTCAATCAAGCTCCCTGCGAAGGGTCAATTGTGTGTACACTGTTTGGGCTGCTTGCCCGGATTGTGAAGCTTTTATGATCCGGGTGCTGAGCTCTCGTCTGACCATTTTTGATGAAGATGGCCTAGCTCACGAACCCCATGGTGCGGGTCCCATGTCCATTGAGGATAGATCTCACAAAAGGATCTGGCAAGGAATCTTGAGACTGCTGAGGCAATTTCTCAGGTTTCCTCTGCCAGTTTCGATGTTCTCCCACCTCGTGCGGAAGCCCGCCCAGAGGCTTCTTCCCACTCGAGCAGAGAACCCGATGCTCAAGCTATCTGCTTCCGAGGAAGTGGACTTGCTCAGCATCGAAGGCGGGGATTTTGGAGATGACTCACCACTCCTTGTCCCCGCATATGAGAAGCTGGTGGAGGTTGTTTCTCACGCCATGGACCAGTTAAAAATAAGCTGGCCACATGAAAGGCAGGAAGCACTCATCCAGCTCACTTTTCACCTGCGCTTCCTGCCTTTCACGAGGCCAGCTTTTTTTTTTTTTGCAGCGTACAGAACAACCTCATCACCAGGGTTCGCCGTTCTTTCCCGATTTACACAACGAGTTGTGTAAATCGTGGAACAAACCATATTCATCTCATATTTCCAACCCCCAGTATTAGATTACAGCAATATTGTGGGGGCGAGAGAGAACGGCTATGGGATGATGCCTCGGGTGGAAGAGCCTTTGGCCAGTTACCTTTCCCCCGACGCTGCGTCATCCCTAAAGACCCCAGTGCTTCCCACCAAACCATGCTGTGATAGATATTCTTTGGTGGGAAGGGTTTATATGGCTGCGGGTCGGGCTGGTGCCAGTCTGCACACAGTGGCAGTACTGCAGGCGTACCAGGCCAACCTTCTAAAAGAGATTGATGAGGGCGAGGGACCACTCCAGATGATATTGCGGAGTTGAGAAAGGCTGCAGACTTGTCTCTCTGAGTCACCAAGGAAATGGCCCATGCTATCGGCTGTTCCATGACGGCTATAGTGGTCTCGGAGAGACATTTATGGTTAAATCTGTCGGGCATCAAGGAGAAGGAAAGGGCTTTCCTTTTATGCCCCCATTTCACCTTCTGGCCTGTTCGACAACGACGGTATTGGTTTCAGGAGGCAAAAAACAGTTTGCAGCCTTTAAACAGTATCTCCCTCACTGCTCGAAATCAAAGAAGTCTGCCCCCAGTGGGCAGCCACAGCCAACTACCAGCTCCTCCGCCTACAGACAGGCGCAAAAAGAGAGCGTCGCTTCTAGAGCCTCCTCAAGGAGCCTGAGGGCATAGACGGTGCTCTCAACCGAAGCCTCAACAAAAGCAGGGCGACCTGAGGGCCGTCCTGCAGGCGAACAAGGCTTTGGGGAAAAGATCCTAACAAACATAGGAACTCTTCAGGCTGCCCCACCCGTGGCGGAGCGATCGAGGTTGCCTCCGCGGAGCCCGCAGGAAATCGATGTCAGCTTCCCACCGTCAAGTGCACCTTGGGACGCATCGGTTTCCAACGAATGCACACTGTACTGTCTACCCCACAGGTTTGCGGCCAGGCAGCGTTCGTGTTGCACACCGAGAATCGTTTAAACCCTGCCGGAGATCAGCTTCAGGGGGTCAAGAACGAATATCGAATGATACCTGACCTGAGTCCGGGTTTTACAGCTGCTACTTCATAGTTCCCAAGAAGGATGGGGGGTTGCGTCCAATAATAGATCTCAGGCACTTGAATCGGTCTCTGAGGAGGTTCAGGTTCAAGATTCTCACTATTCCCATTATCGTAAATCAAATTCAATCCGAGGATTGGTTTGCCACGATAGATCTAAAGGACACATATCCATCCTTCCATCTCACAGGAAGTTCCTGAGGTTCGCTTTCGGGGGCAAAGCGTACCAATATCGGGTTCTTCCATTCTGCCTAGCTCTCTCCCCTCGCACATTTACCAAATGTATGGATGTAGCTCTAGCTCCGCTAAGGCTTCAGGCTATCAGGCTGCTAAATTATATTGACGACTGGCTTATTATGGCCCAGTCACAAGAGCTGGCAGTTCGGCACTGAGATGTCATCCTTGCCCACATCCAGAGCCTGGGGTTGAGACTCAACACAAAAAAAGAGAGCGTGTTGGCACCAGCCCAGAGAACCACATTCCTGGGAGTAGTGTGGGACTTGGTTACGATGCGGGCACAATTGTCTCCTGCATGGATCGAATGTAAACACCTTAATCAATTATCGACCAGGATAAAGCTAGGCCAAGCCATCACTGTGAAACATTTTCAGAGAGTGTTAGGGCTTATGGCAGCAGAGTCCAGCATCATTTCATTCGGCCTGCTGCACATGAAGCCCTGCAGTGGTGGATGAAAACCAAGGGGTTTTCCCCGAGGGGGAACCCATTCCGCATGATCAGGGTTAGGCGCAGATGCCTTCTTTCCTTTTCTATCTTTCCTATTCGACTGGTGCATCAGATCCTCCTGTGGTCCCAGGGGAGACTGTTGTCTCTCAAAGCAACATACATCCCAGGGGATCAGAATCAGGGAGCAGACATCCTGTCGAGGCAGGGGCTGAGGCCCGGGGAATGGAGACTCCACCCCAATATGTCAGAGGTTCGGCCCAGTGGAAGTGGATCTGTTCAGGTCTCGAGGCGACACACTGTCCACTGTGGTTCTCCCTCACACATCCAGCCCAGCTGGGGTTGGATGCCACAGTGCAGACGTGGCGGAGGCTGCGTCTGTACGCATTTCCCCCAATCACTCTGCTCCCGGTAGTTCTAGAGAGGGTCCATCACGACGGGGTAAGTTTACTATTAGTAGCCCAGTTGTGGCCGGCCCGAGTATGGTTCTCAGACATAATTTCGCTCCTGGATGGCCCTCCATTGGAGATTCCCATCAGGAGGGACCTGCTGACGCAGGCATAGGGCTTAATGTTTCACCCTCGGCCAGAGCTATGGAAACTCTGGGTCTGGCCCTTGAGGAGGCACAGTACCGAGAGGCTGGCCTGTCAGTAGGAGTCAGTAGGAGGACCCAGTTAACTACCCAGAGGCTTCAGTGCTGGACTTCCTCCAAGAATGCTTCTCGGCTGGTCTTACCCTGTCCACACTCAAGGTGTACGTGGCTGCCATTGCAGCTTTCCACACTCCTCTGGGTGATGGGCCTATGGGGAGACCACCCCTTTCAACTAGAACGAAATTTCATTCAGATCGAGCTCAATCGGATCGATTAAGGTGTTTACATGAAGGCTTTTCAGTCCGATTGAGCCGTCCATCTGATTACTAACGGATTATTTGGTTGCATGAAAATGTAGCCATTGACGCCACTGCATGGGTGTCACCAATTGTTGTTACACAGATTAAAGTCAGGTAAAATTAAGATGTGCGTTGAGCTCAGAGAGCCAAATAAAGCAGTGATTGTGGACTCCATTGACACACATGGTTGAACTACGCTCTGCTCTGGTTCTACTTATTTCACTATCATCAACCTGACTAATGCTTAAGTGCCACTACACCAGGACAGTCATGACCTCATGGCCATTACTACTCATGATGGACTGTTCAAGTCTTGTCGTGTTCTCTACAGATTGGCTTCAGCGCCTGTGGCATTTCAGAAGATGATGACCATCATCCTAGCTGGTTTGTCAGGGGTTAAATATTACCTGGACAACATTATCATCCACGGACGTGACATATCTATATGTGACAAAGTCTTACAACGACTAGAAGCTGCTGGCTTGCAGCTCAATAGGGACAAGTGTCCTTTCCGGCGAACCAACCGCCTGTTGTTCTTAGGTCATATTGTTTCAGCAGAGGGTATTTTCACCTTACTTGGACTTATGTCATTGCACAGTAAGTTTATCCCTGATTTTGCCACCGTTGTAGCTCCAGTGCATGCATGATACATACATGTATACAAATGGATACAAGATCCAAATGGATTTAGCTCGTCAAAAGAGGCTGAACATACTTTGACCGAAGTAAAACTACTGCTAGCAAACAGCCCTGCTTTGGCATTATTCGACCCCACGCTACACACAATTGTCTCCACAGATGCTTGACTATGGTCTAGGAGCCATATTTTTCAGGTCAGCCCCAATGGCATTGAACAAACTGTGGGCTTTGCAATATGTATGCTGTCTACTGCTAAGCGTAAATATGCCACAGTGGAAAAGGAAGCGCTAGCATGCGTGTGGGCCATTGAGAGGTGGTGTACATATCTATTTAGGGTGAAACGGTTCACAAAATCCTCGATTTGGTTTGTATCACGGCTCTGTGGTCATGGTTTTCGGGTAAATTCAGTATACATTGTTAATGTTTTTATTCCTTTTTAACACTTTAGAAATACCATACATCAGCATAAAATATATAGCCTTATAATATACAATTTACAGTATTTAAAAAATAAGTTATTCTCAAGGTCATGTAATCAAAAAACTGAAAGAATGAGGCAGCTTGATTTTAGGAATAGACACATTATTGTGACATAATCATAAATTAAATCTGTGAGATTCTGATACAGCAAGAGGGCAGATGTTGTTAATTTCAACAGGCTTTTCATTTATTTGTAAAAAAAAAAAAAAAAAGTGTATAACTGTTGGCCTTAAACAAATTGTAGCTGAGAACAAAAACACTTAGTCAAATTTAAGAATAGGCTTTCTTGTCACTGTTACACTGTGTCCTAACCAGATGCGATTTGACACGCAGCGATTCTTTTTTTAGAAACGGTTCCCATTCCTATTCCTATTCCTCAGGTAGGCTACTGTTTATGTGCTTTATTTAATGTTAAAAGCATCCGTGTGAGTTTGCATATCATTTTGTGTGTCTTTTATAGCCATACTGAAAGCAACAATTCACCTCAGATCAACGATTGTTTCAGTAACTCAGTATGTATTTTTAATAGTGTTAAAATGGTATAATATTCATGAATTTGATTATGTACGTATCCATTTAGTTGAGAGTGCCGGGAGCTTGCCGAGAGAGCCAACTCACTCACGCTCTTCTGATTGGCTGTGATTTTTGATTGACTACATCATGTCCCATAGTTGCATTGTGTCTGGTGTCGACAGTAGAAATTATTTGTCGCTGGAATCTTATTGCATCACGTCTGGATAGGACACGGTGTAACATTCGCCTCAGTGCCAAATGATAAAAAAACATTTTTACGCTGCACGTGGCCAGATCCGAACAATACACACGTGTCTCAAACCGTGACAAGTGAATTGAACGGTTCAGATTTTTTTCATGAACCGTTCCATCCCTAATATCTATACGTATCTGCCATTTCATTCTACGTACCGATCATCAGGCACTGACAACCCTGCACCACTAAGGGTGTCGCCCGTGCTGGAATTTGTGTAGCAAGGTGGTCTGCATGTCTCATGCCATTTAATTATGATGTGGCATACTACACAGGTTCTCAATGCCCCTGCTGATTATCAGTCATGTTTGCTCTACCTGCTTCTCTTGCAGATAATGCTATTGCTCCAGCTACTGTTGATGATGTTGATGAGGAGTTTGTTGCTTTTCAAATTGCCGCCTGTAATTCTCTGTCTGTTGCTGATATTGATGCTGCATGTACTTCTTACCCTGCTCTAAACAAACTTCGTATACAGATTTCTAATGGTTGGCCTCCCTCACCCAAGGCACTAGACGTTGAGTTGTTGCCAAACTATAAACTGCAAAGAGAAATGGAAGCTTTAGCATAAGTTCTGCCGGGAAGACTAAATTGTTACGTCACTTATTACCTTCTCATCTATCCAGTCATGTTCTAATACTTGTAGTATAAAATATCTGTACTTACTCATGTCTGAGTTTGCAGATGCTGATGCTTCAATCACCTCCATCCTCCCCATCACCACCAAGATGGTTCCTTCCCCTCCATCCTCCCCACCACCACCACCACCACCACCACCACCACCACCACCAGGATGGTCCCTTCCCATACCTCACAGGGCGTCGGCTGCACCCCTGCCTTCGTCTTGAGGCAGGAAATGCAGAGTCCGGACCCTCGGATTGCGAGCTATGGATGGGTCCTACGCCAAAGAACTTTATATCATAATATTCCTTGCTGGGCTGTTAATAAATGTATAATTGTTACATTATATATTCTCCCGAGTCTTACTGGTAGAACTGTTTGTTAAGGACAACTTCATCTTCTGAGGCTTGTGGCTGATTGCACCTGCTGCTCTTCAATCTGTGCTGGTCTCCATAGCACACGAAGTACATCATGGAGAGGTGAGAACCAAACAATGCCTTTGTGATCTCTATTGGTGGCCAGGGATGGACGTTCAGGTTCATGATGCTGTCCGTTCTTTCCACCACTACATGGAAAGGGTCAAATCTGGTAATATTTGGCCATGGTAATCTGTTGTGTAATTTCAGGATGTATGCGGAAAATACCTGAGCCAAGTTATGTAGAACAGTACATTTCCAGAAATACCCAGATACTTGGCGTACACAGACATATACAGGAATCCATGAAATTTCATGGACATACACAGCTGAAACACTGACGGCTATCAGGTGTGAAGACCTTTCATGTGTCAGTTAAGGTGCTTGCTGTGTTCTCAGATGGAGGGAGGGGTATGAGACAGGGAAGTTTCACAAAACAGCCTCAAAATATTCTTAACACTACTGAACTCTAATATAGTCAGTGTTATAAATTTTTTCAGCCATTAGAGAATATATCTATGTATGATTTTTTAGTTTGAAGGCATCCTCTCTACCCAACTTAATTTTTATTTCCATATTATTTCACAGAAATGAAGACCTTGTCCTTTACTAGTGTAGAGGACAATTGTGGTTTCTCTAGCAGTATCTAGCAGTATTGTCATGTATTCCCTGTGTGTTTTGTTATTTCCATAATTTGCAGCTATTATGGGAGTAGCTTGATGCAGCACAGGAGATGCAGATAACTTAAAAAAAAAATGCTGTCTGCTATCCAATTAGAAAAATGTTCTTGACCCTTAAGAAACGTAGGGTCAAGAACACTACGGTTACTTAAGAACACCTCGGTTACTTACGTAACCTCGGTTCCTCCTTGAGATATGGGAATGAGTACTGCGTCGCTAGATGCTGTTATGGGAAAACTCCTTTTTCTCGAATTCTGAAGCCTTTTTAATCATGCAGATCCTCCAGATGGGGGCCACAAAGAGGACTACATGTCTGTATTCCCTGATTCGTCTGATGACCTGAGGCATCAGTGCGATCGGGGGAAAACTGTATAGGAGAAGGTTGGGCCAGTCGTGGGCCAGCTCATCCCTGCTCTTTAAGAAATAAGTTGGGCAGTGAGAGTTGTCTTCTGAGGCGAAGAGGTCGACCTCTGCCTTCCCAAAGATCTCCCATATTTTGTGAACCATGTTTGGGTGAAGCATCCACTCCTCCAAGGGGACGTTGCTTCAAGACAGCATGTCTGCCCCTTGGTTCAGTTTTCTCAGAGAACGCAGGTTGTGGTGTGCCCATGCCAGGAGGTGTTTCACCAGTTTGAACAGAAGTTTCAAGGTGAGCCTGCCATGGCGATTTATGTAAGATACCACTGTCATGCTGTTCGATCGAACCAAGACGTGGTGTCCCTTCAGGTCTGGTAGGAAAGTCTGAAAGGCTCGACAGACTGCCAGCATTTCCAGGCAGTTGATGTGTAGCCGACTTTCCTCGTTTAACCAGGAGCTGAAGGCCGGTTTGCCTTCGCACAGAGCTCCCCAACCTGTGTTGGAAGCATCTGTCAAGACCACTTTCTTTCTGGTAACCGTCCCCAGCTCCACGCCAGACTGGAACCAATAAGTATTCATCCAAGGGGCCAGGGCTGACATGCAGGCCTGACTCACCCTGATACATAGGCATCTGTGATGCCAGGCATGGGCTGGTACTCGAGGTTTCAACCAATACTGTAGGGGCCGCATATGCAGCAGACCTAGCTGAAGTACTGGAGATGCAGAGGCCATGAGGCCCAGCATCCTCTGAAAAGACCTGACGGTGGGAGGGGCTCCGATTTTGAAGGAGGCAGCGAGCTGCTGAATGGTCAGAGCGCGCTCTGACGTGACTGCGGCCCACATTTGGGCCGAGTCGAAGTCTGTTCCCAGGAACAAAATCCGTTGGCTGGGGGACAGCGAGCTCTTGGCAAAATGTATCCTGATGTAACACTAATGAGCGGATGGTATTCAGCCATCTGTTCCATGTTAATGAATCCTGACTTTCTAACACATTCTTTCATTCTAGACCAGAACTTGAGTAAACAAGGACGTTCGTTTTACGACCCTCCAATGTAATTCACGGAGATGGGCGCCGTGATGTCGGCAGCCTCCCATGGCATGGTGACATTTATTACACCTTAGAGAGCATCTCCAGAGACACGCGCGTGAGCCTCAAAGGAGAACGAAACATTGTAAAAGTACCACAATTTAATTATACTCAAGAAAGTAGAAAAAATCAAAAAATCTACTCAAGTACTGTAACGAAAGTATTTGTAATTAGTTACTTTCCACCACTGCAGATTGTTCAGATAACTGAAATTAATTCTGGTAAAGGTTACCCTTAAATGATTAAATATTCCCTCTTTGGGTAATTTAATATTTGTAAGCGATAAGCAAATCATATTCCTAGACTCATGAATATTCACGTCATTTGAGTTAATTATTCCCCAGAAAGTGATTGTCGCTACACTGAGTTCCAGGCACTCCAAGTGGCTGAGGAGCACGGATCTGTGTGTGTTTAGCTCTGCCTCCATCTGGGCCAAAACAAGCCAGTCATCGAGATAGTTCAGAATGCGGATTCCCATCTGTCTCAGAGGGGAGAGGGCCGCATCCATGCACTTTGTGAAAGAGCCAGGGACAGACCGAACGGGAGGACCGTATACTGATATGCCACTCCCTTGAAGGTGAACGCCTGTGATGGGGGGCTACCTGGATGTGAAAGTATGCGTTTTTCAGGTCCAGAGAGAAGAATCAGTCCCCTGGGCATTTTTGCAAGAGGATCTGCTTCAAAGTAATCATCCTGAACGTCCGTTTTATAAGGGCGCGATTCAGGCACCTGAGGTCTAAGATGGGTCTGAGACCGCCATCTTTCTTGGGGACGAGGAAGTAACAGCTGTAAAAACCTGACTCGCTCTGTGCTGGCAGGACCGTTTCTATGGCTCCGTTCGCCAGTAAATTCATCACCTCGGTGCGGAGGACGAGAACTCCGTTGCTCCTTACCGAGGTGGGAACCACAGCGCTGAAACGCGGGGGTCTGCGAGCGAATTGTAGAGAGTAACCTCGTTTTATTATCCCCAAAACCCATTCTGACACTCCAGGGATGGCCTGCGTGGCAAGAGGCTCTATTAGTTTGAGCAACAGACCGCTGTGTAGGAGCCTGGCGCTCGTGGTAAGTGGAAGAGGAAAAGAGCTCTCTTTTTGAGTATGTTTGTGTTTTATTTTGTTTGCTATAACAGCGTTTATTTGCATGGGAACGTGAAACTGAATGGGCCCAGAGGCTGCAACAAAAACACTGCCTCCAGCACAGAGAACTGAACTGGGTGCTAGGGGGGCATAAATTAGCCTTTTTGGAGTGTGGTCCGGCTGCAGCGAGACATAGCTTCCTCCTCTTCCTTCCTGGCAGATCAAGACAACTTCTGAGGTGCTGGGTCCAGTGTTATCTTAGGCCGGGGTCCCTGGTGCTTCGGGAAGGGCTGGCGTTTTGAGGAATGCTAGTGCTGCCTAGGCTCAGGCTGTGGTGCAGGCTGAGCAGTCGAGGGCATGGGCTTTACAGCATGCTGAGTCGGCGCAGTCCTGGGGAGACTCTGAGCATTATGGGAGCTTGAACGCTTGGGCAGGAAGTGTTGCATAGCCTGGGACGACTTCTGTGCCGCAAGAGGCGACCATCCAGGGCCCAAAGACGTCAAGGCCGACATAAGTGAAAGGTGGATCAGTGGCAAGTCGATCAGGAGGAAGATCTGCCATCTTCTGTTCAATGACTTTTCCTCTGAGTTTCTGACAGATGATGCATTTATGAATCACACTATGAATGCATTTTCTTGCCCCAACGATCCAGAATCCTGCATTTCTGATTGCACCTTCTGTAAACAGGCGACCTTGGTGTTTGACCCGTTCATGAAAGTGTCTCGTGATGAGAAGGGCTATGTGGCTTTTCCCAGGAATGATAACAGGATGCTTTTCTCTTTGTGCCATAGGAGCATGCTTGAGTCTGCCACCTACTCTCAGAAGCCCATCTTGGTCAATGAAGGGGTTCAAAGTTCTCAGTCCACTGTTTTTTTGGATTTTCTTTCCTTCAGAAAGACGAGCAAACTCAACACGGTAGCTCTCCTGTTGGATACATTGTAATATCACAACTTTTGCCTGTGAAAGTTCCTCTGGGAGTGCTTTGTCACAAAGATGCCATTTTTTACAGGTACTTGCTGAGTCAATTTCGAGCCTGAATGAATGTATGATGTGAATTAAGTTAGATATCGCTTGTAAGAGGCATTTCCAGGTCGAAAAGCGCTCAAAGCGATGTGAGCCAAGTTTAACAGGAAAGTCATGGGGTGTCAGATCTGTACGGTTAGAGCGTACTTCCACATCTGAATCAGGGTCAATTAGATTGTATGATGGATTATCTTCAAGACACTCTGAATCAGGGTGAGAAAGAAACGCAGGCCCAGAAAGCCATGTGGAATCTTTCAAGTCTGAGGCAGGCACTGAAAGGGTTGCATGATCAGCAAGGTTTTGACATGTGGAAATGTAATGCCACTGTTCTGGCCTTGTAGATTTCCTAATCCGCTGGACTCTATTACTCACATATACGTAAAACCGCCTGGTTTGGTTATGAATATACCCCAACACTACTTTACTGTCGGAATAGAATTCTACAGCATTTGGAGTAATATCTATCTCATCTTGAATGAGTTCTGTCACTTCTACTGCCAGGACTGCTGCTCCAAGCTCTAATCGAGGTACAGTGTGAGCAGACAGTGGAGCAAGCTTAGCCTTGCCTAGCACAAACCCTATGGTACATGATCCATTGTCATTCATCACTCTCAGGTAGGCTACTGCTGCAATTGCCTTTGTTGAAGCATCTGAGAAAATGTCAATTTTCCTTTGTGCTGAAGATACACTCTGGGTATTTCAAATTGAGAAAGATCTTGCCTCCCATTCAGCTTCCCTGACTGTTGGTAGAGGGGCATCCCAGTCTTTGGTGTCTGCTGTCAGGTCACGAAGAAGGAACTTTCCTTGTATTGTAACAGGTGCTGCCAACCCAAGAGGGTCAAAAACGCTGTTGACAGTTGCTAAGACACCTCTACGTGTAAAAGGCTTCTCTTCTGCATCAACACGAAAAGTGAAAGTATCAACACGAAAATCCCTACAGCATTCAAGCAGGCTCGGGTTACTCCACTGCTTAAAAAAACCAACGCTAAACACATCATTTGTAGAACATTACAGACCTATCTCTCTCCTACCATTCATTGCGAAGACACTTGAAAGAGCTGTTTTCAACCAAGTAACATCCTTTCTGTCTCTCAACAACCAGCTGGATGTCAACCAATCCGGCTTCAAGAAAGGGCATTCTACTGAGACTGCATTACTGTCTGTCACAGAAGCCCTACGGATCGCAAAAGCTGCTTCCAAATCCTCAGTCCTCATCCTCCTGGATCTGTCTGCTGCCTTCGACACTGTGAATCATCAAATCCTTCTGTCCAGCCTCTCAGCACTGGGCATCACAGGAACTTCACTCCACTGGTTTGAGTCCTATCTCACAGGTAGGTCCTTCAAGGTCGCATGGAGAGGCGAGGTATCCAGAGCACATCAACTGACCACAGGGGTTCCCCAGGGTTCAGTTCTTGGTCCCCTCCTCTTCTCCATCTACACCACATCACTGGGACACATCATACAAGCACACGGCTTCTCCTACCACTGCTATGCTGATGACACACAGCTCTTCCTCTCGTTTCAACCAGATGATCCCACAGTAGCTGCACGGATCTCAAGCTGCCTGGCAGACATCTCGACGTGGATGAAGGAACATCACCTGCAGCTCAACTTGGCAAAGACTGAGCTTCTCGTCCTCCCTGCCAATCCGTCTCTACAGCACAACTTCACTATCCAGCTAGAGTCATCATCAATCACCCCATCAAAGTCGGTGAGAAATCTTGGAGTAACGTTTGATGACCAGCTGACCTTCACAGATCACATTTCAAAGACATCTCGATCATGCAGGTTTGCACTGCACAACATCAGGAAGATCAGGCCTTTCCTAACTGAGCATGCAACACAACTTCTCGTCCAGGCCCTGGTCATTTCTAGGCTTGACTACTGTAATGCTCTTCTGGCCGGACTTCCAGCATGTGCAACTAAACCCCTACAGATGATCCAAAATGCTGCAGCCCGTCTTGTCTTCAACGAGCCAAAGAGGGCCCACGTCACTCCTCTGTTCAGCTCACTGCACTGGCTACCTCTCGCTGCTCGCATCAAGTTTAAGGCATTGACGCTTGCTTACAGATCTATCACAGGCTCAGCTCCCTCCTACTTTCACTCACTCCTACGAGTCTACATCCCTGCCAGAAGCCTACGATCGGCCAACGAGCGACGTCTCGTGGTTCCATCCCAGAAAGCCACAAAATCACTTTCCAGAACATTCTCATTCACAGTTCCATGCTGGTGGAACGCTCTCCCCACCCTCATCCGGAATGCAGAATCCCTGACAACCTTCAAAAAACATCTGAAAACCCATCTCTTCCGGGAGCACTTAACCTCATAAAAAAAAAATAATAATAATAATAAAAAAAAACCCACCTCCCCTTTCCCTCTAAACCTCACTTATCGGGCTTATGCTACTCTGAATAATGCCTGAACTTTGTATCTTGAGCACTTCTTGCGCTGCTTTTTGTTTTTTGCCTCTTCATGATGACTCGCTTAATCTAGTCCTACTTTGTAAGTCGCTTTGGATAAAAGCGTCTGCTAAATGACTAAATGTAAAAATGTAAATGTAAATGAAAGTGTCTGTTTTAAGATTCCAGCTCAGACCAAGGCTCCTCTGAATAGGTGGAGTATCCTTTTCCAGATCGAGGTCCTTGAGGTCTTTCACATGATCCTCCACAGGAAAAGCATTCATTACAGCAGGACTGTTAGATGATATTTTATGAAGCCTCAGGTTGGAACTTGCTAACGTCGCCCGAGTTCTTTTCAACAGATCAACTGCTTCCACAGCCATGGGCACTGATTTCAGGCCATCATCCACATAAAAATTACGCCCCACAAAGGCTCTTGCGTCTTTCCCAAACTCAAGTTCTCCATGTTGAGCTGCACAATGAAGTCCATAGATTGCTACCGCGGGAGAGGGACTATTCCCAAAAACATGGACCTTCATCCTAGTCCATAGATTGCTACCGCGGGAGAGGGACTATTCCCAAAAACATGGACCTTCATCCTATACTCTGTGACATCTTTAGAGGGGTCATTGTCCTCATACCACAAGCGGAGAAAGTTGCGTTGATCCTCTCTCATCACAAAGCTATGGAACATCTGTTCAATGTCAGCAGTAAATGCGACTGCTTCTTTACGGAAATGCAGCAAAACACCCAGCAAGGAGTTATTCAGGTCAAGTCCTGAGAGAAGCACTTGATTCAAAGAAAGGCCCTTTGTACTGTAAACAAACAACTCTGTACTTTGTAAAAAACAACTCTGATCTGTCCTGGCTTGCGAGGGTGATAGACACCGATAGACATTTTCCTTCACAGGTGGAGCTAATTTTGCATGACCTGCATCGAAAACTTTGCATGAATGTGATGAAATGTTCCTGCATTTGAGGCTTCTTCCTTAGTGTCTGATGGAGTGACAAGAGACGTTTCATACTCAGATCCCTATTTTTGGGTAGCTGTTGGCGTGGAATACGGAAAGGAAGAGGTGCCACCCAGCTGTTAGAGCTGTCCATGATCATTTCCTTGTCCATCAGTTTCATGAATGCTCGATCTTCAATGGAAGGGGCTATCTTTTCATTGTCTTGTGTCCGTTCGAAAATAGTGTTACCCAGCAAGTACTCAGGGCAGGTGGATGGGTAAAAATGACAGCCATGTAAAGAGATGGCATGATTTTTACTGCTTAGCTTCTCTTTCACCTGTATCTGATTAGGACATGGCTTGGATGTCCATTGAGAAGTATGTTTGTGCGGAAGACGTCAACTGTGTTAGGTTTATGTGCTGACCCCAAGCAGACATTTCCCACTATCACCCAGCCAAAGTTGAGTTTTTTGGCATATGGTGAATTGTTCAAACCATTGAGCTGTTTCCTCACTTTGCGGACTTGGATGATATCTCTCCCTAAGAGAAGCAGTATCTTAGCACATGGATCTATCTCTGGTATTTCGTGAGCAATAGATTTCAAGTGAGGGAACTGGTGTGCAATGATGGGAGATGGGATCTCAGAATGGTCGTCAGGCATATAATTACACTCGATAAGTGTTGGGAATCTCGCGGCGGCCTGTGGAGGGTGCTCCAGGAGTATGGGGTCCGGGGTCCTTTGCTAAGGGCTGTCCGGTCCCTGTACGACCGAAGCAGGAGCTTGGTTCGCATTGCCGGCAGTAAGTCAGACTTCTTCCCGGTGCATGTTGGACTCCGGCAGAGCTGCCCTTTGTCGCCGGTTCTGTTCATAATTTTTATGGACAGAATTTCTAGGCGCAGCCAGGGGCCGGAGGGTGTCAGGTTTGGTGACAACACGATTTCATCTCTACTCTTTGCGGATGATGTTGTCGTGTTGGCCTCATCAAATCAGGACCTTCAGCATGCACTGGGACGGTTTGCAGCTGAGTGTGAAGCGGCTGGGATGAGAATCAGCACCTCCAAATCCGAGGCCATGGTCCTCAGTCGGAAAAGGGTGGCTTGCTCACTTCAGGTTGGTGGAGAGTTCCTGCCTCAAGTGGAGGAGTTTAAGTATCTTGGGGTTTTGTTCACGAGTGAGGGAAGGATGGAACGGGAGATTGACAGACGGATCGGTGCAGCTTCTGCAGTAATGCGGTCGATGTACCGGTCTGTCGTGGTGAAGAAAGAGCTGAGCCGCAAGGCGAAGCTCTCGATTTACCGGTCAATCTACGTTCCTACTCTCACCTATGGTCATGAGCTTTGGGTCATGACCGAAAGGACAAGATCACGGATACAGGCGGCCGAAATGAGCTTTCTCCGCAGGGTGGCTGGGCGATCCCTTAGAGATAGGGTGAGAAGCTCGGTCACTCGGGAGGAGCTCAGAGTAGAGCCGCTGCTCCTCCACATCGAGAGGGGTCAGCTGAGGTGGCTCGGGCATCTGTTTTGGATGCCTCCTGGACGCCTTCCCGGGAAGGTGTTCCGGGCGTGTCCCACTGGGAGGAGACACCGGGGAATACCTAGGTCACGCTGGAGAGACTATGTCTCCCGGCTGGCCTGGGAACGCCTCGGTGTCCCCCCGGAATAGCTGGAGGAAGTGTCCGGGGAGAGGGAAGTCTGGGCATCTCTGCTTAGACTGCTGCCCCCGCGACCCGGCCCCAAATAAGCGGAGGAAGATGGAAGTGTTGGGAATGACACGTGTGTCTTTCCATCCATAGATACAGCTTGAAACCCAGTGGCTCTGCTTCCTGAAGTCTCTGTTACCCCAGCACAAGTTCGAAAAGTGTATGGATGCTCTGTTCCTTTTACTTTGAATAGATAAAAAAACTCAGGTCTAGCTAGAGATCTATTACTTTGCTCATCGAGCACTGCATACATCTTCACCATAATTTATGGATGATCCTCAGGATATACTCCTATCAGGCATATCTTAGAGCATGATTTGAGTATTGGACTGTCTCCACAAATCTCTGTGCATTGTGAAGTTACAGTAGGAAAAGGGCTTTTATCCTCCTCCCCGCCATGATCTGATGAAGGGTCTTTGATGGCCCACGGTGGAGGACCAGGATGAATTGCAGACACATGTCGGTCACTCTCACATTCATTGCATTTGATTACTGCCTTGCAGTTCTTTTCCAAGTGAAGCGTCGAAGCACAGCACCTATAGCACACACAGTTTTCTCTAAGCAGTGTTTGCTTTTCTTCTAGAGTCTTCGCTCTAAACCCACGGCAATGTCTCAGATGATGAGGTTTGTTTTTATGTATAGGACACTGCTTTTCAACATCAATAGGTTCATTATCGGAACTTCTTGTGGAAATCAATCCGATTGACGATGTTACACCCGTCTTGTGGGTAGACACAACCATCCTTCTTTGCAATTGTCTTTTAAAAAACAATTCTGCTTTGATCTGGGTTGTACAGACTGCACTAATGCTAAAGCTTGGATCGTTTTGAGCACGTGCTTCCTGACAGACAAAGTCAGTAAGAAAGGAGAATGGAGGGAAGGTAACGTTGTACGATCGGATTGACTCCTCTAGATGTGTCCAGATAAGAAAGTCCTGTCAAGTACCCTTCAGCTTTAGCAGACTGAATCTCACGTAGCAGATCTCCAAGCTTTTGTAATTTCAGAGGATCTTGTTTATTGATTTTTAGAAATTTCTAAATTTTGTCAAAAAGTGCTTTCTCAACCACCTCCAGGGATCCATACATCTCCTCTAGATGATCCCAAGCCATTTTAAGCCCTGCGTCAGGATACCTTATATTCACTGACCTGATGCGTCTCACATATTCTGATGACCGACTGCCTAACCACTTAATCAGTAAATCCAACTGTTCGCTGGAAGTGAGTTTGAGCCCACTGAGAAAGAAGATTTCCAAGCCCAGTAGTTTTCTGGGTGATCTTCGAATTTTGTGAGCCCAGAACTAATGATCTCACGACGGTTGCTAAATCACTCATTTCAACTTCTCCGTGGGAAGGTGACTGCATAGGAGCACCGGCATTGTAAGTCTGTGCAAGGGGCCAGTAATTAACTGGACTGTACGTGGCAGACTGAGGCTTTTCAATCATGATAGCGTTAGACTTTGAGACTGAATCATTGACCCGTTCAACAAAATCAGGTGGCACACTCCTATGAGAGCTTTCCATTAACTGCTTGTTTTCACTTCCGTAAAGGTTTATGAAATCATCAGGTGGAGTGGCTAAACTTATTTCCTCAGGAGGAACAATAATGGAGTGATTTGAGTGCTGCTCCACGTAATCACTGGTGTGCTGCACAGGGTCTGCAGCAGGAGTGATTGGGCTATGTGAATGATAACTGCCTTCCTCCATGCTCTCTACTGCCTCCTCTAATATTCTTGCCTCGGCCATAGCAGCAACAGCCTCCTTTTCATGTTCTAGTGCTGTAAGACTGCCTTCCATGCAAACTTTTTCTACTTTCATTTCAGTTTCTTTCTTGACATAATATGCATGTGTACGCTCTGCCTCAGCTTGTGCTTTAGCCGCAGCCATGCTAGCCGATGTCCTTTTAGATGATGTTGTTGAACGTGTAACAGTGTAACGTGTATCTAGTTTTCAGTATCTTCTCAGTCTCAGATTTTCTGTCACCCTCCATGACATATAATGCATAGATAGTACCTCGAAGTTGAAGACTGGATCGATGCAGAAGAAATTAGATATGAGGAGATAATTCACTTGAGAGCAGACTCTGTAGCTTGAATGAAGAGATTCCGTCTTTCCACTGGATTGAAGCTCCGTCTTTTCACTGTTCTGTCCCTGATGCAAGTAGGTTGCACCTCAACAGATAGTTAAACAGGATGAGGGTTGAAGAAAAAGTCGAAACGTGTTTTACTTTGAAATCTTTAGTCCCACAGCGTACATTTTTGTGAAACTACAATACAAACAGAAAATGTACATTAAGTATTAAGTATGAATAAAAGTAAATTGTAAGAAAGAAAACAATCTAGTGTTAATATATAAAAGAAATATAACAATGATCTTCTTTGAAAATGCATAGCAAATGTTTTCTTAAAACCTATGAAATACTCTTTTTTAACATTATATTAAATAAACAAACTTACAGACGATGGCCTCTCTGGCATGAAATAACAGAAGAATATATCTTTTATCAGAGAGACATCTGCTGCTGCATCACTACTGTGGTGAAGTGAAAACTAAGATGGCCACCACGACTTCTAACCTAAGTCACATGATGCATCTTAACCAATGAAATAAAACCAAAATTAAATGACTACTTGAATAGTCAGAACAGTATCGAAAGGGAACTAATTAATGATGTTACATAACAAATCTAAAATTAAATGAATTGCTAATTACAACATTGAAATAAAATGTAAAGGCTGTACAAATACTAGAAATCATGAAATAATTGGGAATCATGGAACAAACAGTACATTTCATTTATCTATTATTATAACTTTTGTGCTGTTTTGATCGCTTGGCTGTTTACTTATAAAGGTCCAGAAATTCAAGTTTTTCGTCAGGTGTGTTCTTTTTTAATATGATTGTCATTACTTTTCTGCCTTGCCCTCAGCCAATCACTGCATTGCTGATCATGGTTTTGAGTATCGATATATCGGTATAAGGACACATAGTAATCTCAGATAACTTAATCCAGATATTTTAATCAAATCCGCAAATTAATTTGAAGAACCAAATTAGCTAATTTTCAGTTGTCACGATTAGAAGATCTGGCATTTGTCAAATCATCTCATATGTATTAAGCGAGGTACAAAGAATCCCGAGACAGACATCCCAGCTAACAAAAATAAGTTGTCAGAACGTTTTGCTAACATTCCCATTAGGGTAGGAAAACGTTATTTCGGAATGTTTTTTAAACATTGAAAACGTCCAGGTTTTTTAATGTATTAAGAACGTTTTTTCTTGGTTAATGTGAACGTTAAAGTAACATTCCATTCACTCATTTTGAAAATGTTATTAAAACGTTATTTCTGAATGTTTTTTAAACGTTGGAAACGTCCAGTTTTTTTAATGTATTAAGAACGTTTTTTCTTGGTTAATGTGAACGTTAAAGTAACATTCCATTCACTCATTTTGAAAATGTTATTAAAACGTTATTTCTGAATGTTTTTTAAACGTTGGAAACGTCCCGTTTTTTTAATGTATTAAGAACGTTTTTTCTTGGTTAATGTGAACGTTAAAGTAACATTCCATTCACTCATTTTGAAAATGTTATTAAAACGTTATTTCTGAATGTTTTTTAAACGTTGGAAACGTCCAATTTTTTAAATGTATTAAGAACGTTTTTTTCTTGGTTAATGTGAACGTTAAAGTAACATTCCATTCACTCATTTTGAAAATGTTATTAAATTGTTATTTCTGAATGTTTTGGGGATGTTCACATCACCCTGATGTGGTTGGCCCATCCATCACCAGGCTTACTCACAGACAGTTGAGTATCGCTAATTAACCTATGCTGCATGGGTTTGAACTGTGGTTGAAACTGTTGTAGCTTACCTGAAGGATATCACAGAGAACCTGCTAGCTCCTGGCTCAGCCGGGACTCGAACCGGGGACCTTCTTGCTGCGAGGTGATAGTGCTACTCACTGAGCTGCTGTGCTGCCCTGTTTCTATTATTTTTTTTCTAATTTCTTACAGCTACAGGTCTGGATTTCAAAGTAACAGGATTTTTAAGTACCAAAACCTGTTGACACATTTGTCCAGAGTGTTTACATTTTTCCAGAGTATAAAGTTTCTAAGTGAATTAAATATTTGAATTACAAAAATAACAGAAAAAACTTTACTTCAAGATTCACATTTTACTGTGTAGTACACAAAATTTTGTACGAGTCTCTGGGTAGTACACAGTCCAAACAATGGAATCATAAAGAAGAATAATTACATTTTCTAAACCAAAAATACAAACCCACCACAAAGGAAAAAGAACACAAACTCAAACATACAACTAGACAAGTCAAATCTTAAAAGACATGTGGAGAACAACACAATAGAAACCCAGCTAACAGGGAACGTTCCCAGAACTTTCACTAACGTTCTTTAAAAGTTGTGTAAATGTTAGTACAAAACATTATTAAAATAATGTTTTCGGAACGTTCATATAACATTATTAACGTTCTTGTAACGTTGAAAAAAAAAGTTCTTAGAACAACGTTCTTGGAACGTCTTTATGACGTTATTTGTGATTGATGAAAGTTCTCATAACGTTGATATAAAACGTTCTTAGAACAAGGTTCTTGGAACGTCTTTTTGACGTTATTTGTGATTGATGAAAGTTCTCATAACGTTGATATAAAACGTTCTTAGAACAAGGTTCTTGGAACGTCTTTTTGACGTTATTTGTGATTGATGAAAGTTCTCATAACGTTGATAGAAAACGTTCTTAGAACAAGGTTCATGGAACGTGTTTTTGACGTTATTTGTGATTGATGAACGTTCTCATAACGTTGATAGAAAACGTTCTTAGAACAAGGTTCATGGAACGTGTTTTTGACGTTATTTGTGATTGATGAACGTTCTCATAACGTTGATAGAAAACGTTCTTAGAACAAGGTTCTTGGAACGTCTTTTTGACGTTATTTGTGATTGATGAAAGTTCTCATAACGTTGATAGAAAACGTTCTTAGAACAAGGTTCTTGGAACATCTTTATGATGTTTGTTAGGGGTTTCAGATATTATGGGAAGAAGGAGGCGGGAACCGGCGAACATTCAACATCTTAATAAATAAATAAACAAATACAAAAATGAAAGTAAAAGCCAGCAGCCCCTCACGGACGACTGCTGGCAACACAAAACAGAAACAACACATCAAATAAAATTCAGGCCTGTCCTCTCTCGCTCTTCACTGTCGTCGCTCCTCCTTTATGCTTCCGCTCCTCCGTGAGAGATTCGAGACTGGTGCGTCTCGCAGGTGTCGCTCATCAGAGTAATCACGCCACCGGCCTCATGCCGCTCTCTCACGGCCCTCAGCTTCGTCCTGCTCGCCACATACCCCCATCGCCCCTCGCAGGCCGGGGGGTACCCACGAGACTGCGCTCTACTCCCCCCCCTCCCCCGGGGAGACCGGACACGGCGGCTGCGGTACCTGGGGGTATGGACAGACGAGGCGAGAGAAAAGGAGACGGAAGCATGAGGAGCGACAGAGACGAGAGAGGGGAGAGAGGAAAAAAAAAAAAAAAATTAATTCTTGCTCCGGTTCCCGGACACACTGCCGCTCGGTCCTCAACCAGCTGAGAGTCACTCGCGGTGCCATGCGATGGTACTGGACATCCGTTGGGGAACGGCTCGACGCTCCTCCGCCTCCTGGCGGACGGCGATGGCTCCTCCGATTGAGGGCAGCCGGCAGCGAGTCTCCCGTTCCCTGCTCCGCCCCCATCATGGCCGACGGCAACAGGCTCCGGCCCAAGGCAAACGGGACTCCTCCGCTCCCTCTAGGACGGCAGCCACCCCTCCTCGACCCAGGAGCACGGCAGCGAGCTCGAGCTCCGTCCCACCAGTTCTTCCATCGCTCCAGCACCATCGCCTCGGGCAGCAATCGGCGGCCATCGCTCCCTCATGCTGCCCGACCTCCTCAGCACCGCGATCCCCCCCAGCAGCGAGGGCTCTCAGACAGCGTGTCCCTCCTTCTTCCCGGGTTTCGGCACCAATGTAACGGGGTTCAGATATTATGGGAAGAAGGAGGCGGGAACCGGCGAACATTCAACATTTTAATAAATAAATAAACAAATACAAAAATGAAAGTAAAAGCCAGCAGCCCCTCACGGACGACTGCTGGCAACACAAAACAGAAACAACACATCAAATAAAATTCAGGCCTGTCCTCTCTCGCTCTTCACTGTCGTCGCTCCTCCTTTATGCTTCCGCTCCTCCGTGAGAGATTCGAGACTGGTGCGTCTCGCAGGTGTCGCTTATCAGAGTAATCACGCTACCGGCCTCATGCCGCTCTCTCACGGCCCTCAGCCTCGTCCTGCTCGCCACAATGTTATTTGTGATTGATGAAAGTTCTCATAACGTTGATAGAAAACGTTCTTAGAACAAGGTTCTTGGAACATCTTTATGACGTTATTTGTGATTGAAGAACTTTCTCATCATAACGTTGATAGAAAACGTTCTTAGAACAAGGTTCTTGGAACGTCTTTATGACGTTATTTGTGATGGATGAACGTTCTCATAACGTTGATAGAAAACGTTCTTAGAACAAGTTTCTTGGAACGTCTTTATGACGTTATTTGTGATTGATGAACGTTCTCATAACGTTGATAGAAAACGTTCTTAGAACAAGGTTCTTGGAACGTCTTTTTGACGTTATTTGTGATTGATAAACGTTCTCATAACGTTGATAGAAAACGTTCTTAGAACAAAGTTTTTAGAACGTCCTTGTGATGTTATTTGTTCTTGACTGATGTTCTCATAATGTTGAGTGAAAACGTTTTTATAACAACGTTCATGGAACGTGATTGTAATGTTATTTGTTCTTGACTGATGTTCTCATAACGTTGAGTGAAAACGTTCTTATAACAACGTTCATGGATCGTCCTTGTGATGTTCTAATAATGTTAAATGAAAACGTTCTTAGAAATAAGTTTTTAGAACGTCCTTGTGATGTTATTTGTTCTTGACTGATGTTCTCATACTGTTGAGTGAAAACGTTCTTATAACAACGTGCTTGTGATGTTATTTGTACTTGACTGATGTTCTCATACTATTAAGAGTTCTTAGAACTTTTGATACTATTGAGAACATACTATTGAGAACGTTCTTAGAACAACATTCTCAGATACAAAAATATGTTCTTAGAATGTTTTTCTAACATTCCCATTAAGTTATGAAAATGTTATTTCTGAATGTTTTCTTAATGTTCCAAACATCCAGGTTTTTTTAAGTATTAAAGAACGTTTTTTTCTTTGTTTATGTGAACGTTAGAAGAACATTCCATTCTATAATTTTGGAAATTTTATGAAAGCGTTATTTCTGAAATTTTTCTTAACGTTCCAAACATCCTTTTTTTTTTTTTTAAAGTATTAAGAACGTTTTATCATTTTGGAAATCAAAACATCCAGTTTTTTAAAAATGTTTTAAGAACGTTTTGTCTAAACATTTATACATAACTTTTAAAGAACGTTAGTGAACGTTATGGGAACGCTCTCTTAAGGTTATAAAAAAACTAACTTGCAGGGAACGTTCTGGAAAGCTCTATTTAAAATATACTGTAAAATAAAACCTAAAAATAACCTGCTAGGAGAGATCTTGAAAGTTCTCTTTAGGTTATAAAAAAAGAACCTACAGAGAACGTTCCTAGAACGTTCTTATTTGGTTCCCAAAACAATAACCAAATGGAAACCATATGGGAACATTAGGGGGGAAGTTCTGTGTTTGTTGGGTTCTTATGCATTACACTAATCAGTCAGAACTTTGAATTTCCATTCGGTAACAGCATTTCATCTGATTCTGAACTAAATTCTCTCATTGTCTTTCTATCACTCACAACTTTGTGCATGCGCTCCATTCCATGCCATCTTTACACCAAACATCCAGCGTCTCCAGGCAACCATTAACCATTAATCCAGCTAACAAAAATAGGTTGTCAGAATGTTTTGCTAACATTCCCATTAAGTTAGGAAAAAGTTATTTCTGAATGTTTTTTAAACATTGAAGATGTCCATTTTTTTTAATTGAGAACGTTCCCTGCAGGTTATTTTTAGGTTTTATTTTATAACCCAAGGAAAACCTTCCCAGAACGCTCCCTGCAGGTTATTTTTAGGTTTTATTTTACAGTATATTTTAAAGAGAGCTTTCCAGAACGTTCCCTGCATGTTATAGTTTTTTATAACCAAAAGAGAGTGTTCCCATAACATTCACTAACATTCTTTAAAAGTTATGTATAAATGTTTAGACAAAACGTTCTTAAAACATTTTTTAAAAAAACCTGAATGTTTTGAACGTTTATAAAACATTAAAAAAATTATGTTTTCATAACATTTCCAAAATGAGAAAACTTTAATACTTAAAAAAAAAAACGGTTGTTTTGGAATGTTCAGAAAACATTCAGAAACTTAATGGGAATGTTAGAAAAACATTCTAAGAACATATTTTTGTATCTGAGAATGTTGTTCTATGAATCTTTTCTCTCAATAGTATGAGAACATCAGTCCAGTACAAATAACATCACAAGGACGTTCCATGAACGGTGTTATAAGAACGTTTTCACTCAACATTATGAGAACATCACAAGGACGTTCCATGATCGTTGTTCTAAGAACGTTTTCACTCAACGTTATGAGAACATCAGTCAAGAACAAATAACATTACAAGCACGTTCCATGAACGTTGTTATGAGAACGTTTTCACTCAACATTATGAGAACATCAGTCAAGAACAAATAACATCACAAGGACGTTCTAAAAACTTTGTTCTAAGAACGTTTTCTATCAACGTTGTGAGAACGTTCATCAATCACAAATAACGTCATAAAGACGTTCCAAGAAACTTGTTCTAAGAACGTTTTCTATAAACGTTATGAGAACGTTCATCAATCACAAATAACATCATAAAGACGTTCCAAGAAACTTGTTCTAAGAACGTTTTCTATCAACGTTATGAGAACGTTCATCCATCACAAATAACGTCATAAAGACGTTCCAAGAACCTTGTTCTAAGAACGTTTTCTATCAACGTTATGAGAACGTTCATCAATCACAAATAACGTCATAAAGACGTTCCAAGAAACTTGTTCTAAGAACGTTTTCTATCAACGTTATAATGAGCAAGTTCATCAATCACAAATAACATCATAAAGACGTTCCAAGAACCTTGTTCTAAGAACGTTTTCTATAAACGTTATGAGAACGTTCATCAATCACAAATAACGTCATAAAGACGTTCCAAGAAACTTGTTCTAAGAACGTTTTCTATCAACGTTATGAGAACTTTCATCAATCATAAATAACGTCATAAAGACGTTCCAAGAACCTTGTTCTAAGAACGTTTTCTATCAACGTTATGAGAACTTTCATCAATCACAAATAACGTCAAAAAGACATTCCAAGAACCTTGTTCTAAGAACATTTTCTATCAACGTTATGAGAACTTTCATCAATCACAAATAACATCATAAAGATGTTCCAAGAACCTTGTTCTAAGAACGTTTTCTATAAACGTTATTTTAATAATGTTTTGTACTAACATTTACACAACTTTTAAAGAACGTTAGTGAAAGTTCTGGGAACGTTCCCTGTTAGCTGGGATGACAAAGATTGACTAAACTAAAAAACGACTTGGTTAATAACGTAACCTCGGTTCCCTGAGATGAGGGAACGAATATTGTGTAAGGCTAGCTTACGCTATGGGAAAACTCCTTTTCTAGAGAATATTGAAGCCAAATCTTTAAAATGCAGTGCAGCTGCACAGCATACACAGATGAACGGCGAGTACGGTCATTGGCTGTGCTGCGGCAACTACACAAACCTATGGCGAGGCGGCTCAGACGCGCAAACCAATCAGGACACTTCACGCCCTAGCACGTCAGAGCCCGCCAGAATGGGCGTGGCCAAAGGCTATAAAGCGCCCATTCCACGCCAAGGAACTGAGGTTTAATTGACTGAAGCGATCCCCTGATCAAAGCACAGAGCACGGCGGGTTATGCAATACTCGTTCCCTCATCTTAGGGAACCGAGGTTACGTTAGTAACCGAGTCGCTCCTTATCGAGAGGTCTCTCGTATTGTGTAAGGCTAGCTTACTCTATGGGGAACCCCCTTCAAAACCCTGTGCTTAACTTCGCTCCATACAGTAGCACGAGGAAAGATGCCTGAGGCTGTAAAAGAGTAAAGTATGAACCCAATAAGCCGGTCAGTGACGGGCTGCATTTAGGGAAAAACAAGGAATGGGCTTAATGAGGGCCAAACTTTTATAATGTATATATAATTTATATATATGAGAACCGTAGTTTGAGATTAACCAGGACCAGATATGTATCGGGCCCAAAGTATAGGGGGTTTGTGCTTACACACTCTGAATTGAAAGAACCCTAGCTTGCAAAGCGGGAACTTCCAGGTTATAAAACCTCATAAATGTGGATGGCGAGGCCCAGCCAGCTGCCGCACAGATATCTTCAATGGGTATTCCACTTGACTAAGCCCAATATCTGCACCCTGGTTCAGAATGCCTGGCACATGCGCCGCCCTCAGCGAGCGCAGGTTGTGCTGAGCCCATAGAATGAGACTCTTGGCCATGGCGTGCAGGTTGTGCAGACCTGAGACCGCCCTGGCGATTTATGTAAGACACCACTGCCATGTTGTCCATTCGGACCAGGATGTGGTGGCCTCTTAGATATGGGAGAAAAGCTTTCAGTGATAGAGCGACGACTCTCATCTCTAGACAGTTTATATGTAGACGCTTCTCCGCGCTTGACCAAAGGCCAGAGACGGGCCTGCCCTCATAAAGGGCCCCCCAACCTAGGTTGGAGGCGTCTGTCGAGATCACTTTTCTCTTTGAAACCACACCCATACTCACGCCAGACTGATAACAGTCGGCCGCTTTCCAAGGAGTCAGGGCTTTGATGCAGCCATGACTCCCTCAGATTAGTAAGTGGCCAGATTGCCACGTGTGAGCTGGTACACATGGTTTCAGCAAGCGATGAAGAGGACGCATGTGCTGTAGTCCTAGCTGGAGTACTGATGATGCTGAGGCCATGAGACCCAACATCCTCTTAAATCTTTTGAGAGGAGCGCGAGCGGGGCGGGGCGAGGCTCACATGTTTTTTAATGCTCATTAATACTCTAACCCCGCTGTTGTGAACGGGAGGGTGTGAGGGGAGGGGTCACTTTCTGTATCGTAAGAAAGCAGGCCGCGAGCGCAGTGAAGATAGCAGATGTTATATAATTTTCACCTGCTGCCAGAGCCGGGATTCAAACACGGGTCTCTGGCGCAAAAGCCTCAGATTCCACCACCTGTCCGCTCTGGCATCCTTTGTGAATGGCGCTTCTTTTTGCACAGCTTGAGTAAAGGGAGAGAGAGAGAGTGGGAAGCGCGGGGTCGTCGTCGACGAAAACAGCCAGTCGAGCCCGCAGGGTGGAGAGATCCATCATGTCGCACTCAGGGCAGCCGCCCTTGGCGAGTGCAGCTTCCGCATGGTCATGGCCCAGACAGGAAGCACAAAGGATGTGACGGTCTCCACCGACGAGAGGGCCTCTGCACGAGGCACATTTAGTGCGAGGCATTTGAAACAACACCTGGAAATTTCTCTTTTAAAAAAGTGTGACACAGCGGCGAACACACTTGCATTAAAAGGATATGGCGCGCCGGATGGCACAGCAGAACAGCGGGCTGAAGGCGGCGACAGGAAGTCCTCAGATCTGCGAAGCAGCTGCTTATTCCACTGAAGGCTCTTCGACGGCGGCGAGAAGGCTTCTATTCTGGAGATCAGCGAAGTGGTGATTTCGCTGAAGGAGATAAAATCTGAGATCCTTGGAGGGGAATGGGCGCTTTATTGCTTTTGGCCACGCCCATTCTGGCAGGCTCTGACGTGCTAGGGCACGCAGTGTCCTGATTGGTTCGCTTGTCTGAGCCGCCTCGCCATAGGTTCGTGCAGTTGCTGCAGCACAGCCAATGACCGTACTCGCCGTTCATCTTTGTATGCTGTACAGCTGCACTGCGTTTTAAAGATTTGGCTTCAATATTCTTGAGAAAAGGAGTTTTCCCATAGTGTAACCTAGCCTTAGCAATACAAGAGACCTCTCGAAAGGGAACAGTTTAAAATAATTTAACACTTCAATTTAAGAATCATCTATCTGGGAAACACACACATACTGTAGATCCATGGCGTGTGAGATGAGAAAATGTTGGTTTTATGATATTTGAGGTAAAATAAGAAACACAATTCTTTCTTATAACTATGAAGTAAACTTAAGATGTAAACTAACTCTGGAACATAACCTGCTCTGGAGTTGACTATGTTCAGAGAATACTTCACAATTGTTATGTCCCAGATGTAACGTTTGCCTAGGGCGAAGGAGTAACAGTGAAAAAGAAAAAAAGATTTTGGGTGAGAGATTGTGCCTTGGCTCTGACCCGCATGGGAGACATATTAAATTCCAGATCAACAAGGTTTATTTACAATAAATTTAAATAACTATGTAACTCTCAAGGAAGCAAAAAAGGCATCTGGGGTGTATTCCAGAAAGCAAGGTTATCTTACCATCAAACATACCCTGAACTCTTGGTTGATTCACCCAAACCTTGCTTACTTGAGATATGCTGGTTCCAAAAATGCGTCCGAGAGTAAGTTCATCCAACTCAGGGTATGTTCGTGGTTAACACATAAGACATTCTCAACAGAGATGAATCGACGAGTCACCAAGGAAACAGACGCTAAGAAAATGTGTGCCTTACTAATTCTTCTTTTGTTAAATGCTTATTTACATAGTGCATATGACCACCTATTTGATTGGTTATGCAATCGTTTTTCAATCTTTTCATTTAATAATATTTAATCATGGTGAATAAGAACTATATTGTTTGTTTTTTATAGCAACTATATTGCTAATTATATAATAAAAAGAAAGACTGATTAAACTAAATTACAGTTTGCTTGCAAAGATAACATGGCTGAAAAAGTTTTTTTGTTTAGTCATTTTGCTTCTACATTACTTGAAAGGTAATATATATCATATCATATATCATATCATTTCATGTCTTTTATTATAGAAATACATTATAGCAGAGAAAATCGTCCTGTTGCAAAAAACAAACAACAAGAAAACGTCTGATCAACGGAGATCAAATATGTGTGAGAATAATATAGCTATATATTAGAATAAAATGAACATTACCTTGTTTTAATAGTGCTTTATTTATCAATATAATTATATGTATGATATTGTGCACAATCTGTCACGCCCACTGGAGCCTCATCAATAGAGCATGCATGCGCTGAACACCTCTAACCCTGGAACAGATCCTGCTAAGAGTAAGTTGCTATGGCTACTTACATACCCTGAAAGTTAAAGTTAACTAGTTTTTGGAACCGAAAGTTAAGGTTATCCTCTTACTTACCCTTAAACATACAGTTGAGGTTAAAAATAAATAATAATGAATTTAATTTAATTAATTTTGAGATTATACAGGTTTACATTAAGCAAGTAGGTGCTAAGCTTGGTAAGTTTTAACAATATGTATACCAGAAGTTTCTTACAGATGCTCATTTTTGTACTGTAGGTACATACATTCCTTGGTATATTATAACAAAGTAAGGTAAATATTATTCTATTGTGTTTCAGCCAGGACAGATATATGAGAGCAACATGTCGACTTCATTAGCAATGATAACAGGACCTGGGTGAATATTTTCACGTAGATAGTGACAGGACGTCATCTGCCAGACTTCGAAGTAGATTACTCCATCAATATCTCGGAACATCTCCTGCATCACTGTATTCATCTGTATTGTATACCAATCACTTTGAAAAATATCCTGTAACAACACAGATCAGTAACAGACAATACTACAAGCATTAATATTAACTTGGTTAAGATAAACTACATTGTTTGCATTTTCTACCAGAAACAGTGCTGAGTAGGTTACTTAAATTTGTGTCTGTCACCTGTTATAACTGACATTAAACTTTGACCTTGTAGGCCTATCTAATAGGGGGAAAACAAGGAATAGTTAATAAAAAAAATGATTAATTCATCTACGTTTCCTCATGTTTTATGGTGAGCTCTATACTAGTCTCTATTATTGAACAAAAAAGCTATTTATAGCAGAATGTACAGTAAATGGTGACCATTTTTTCATGGGAAAAATAGTTCCCTTTCGAGAATGGTCACTTCGTATTGCGTAGCTAATACACAGTGGGGAAACTCCTTTCCTCAAGAATATTGAAGCCTATATTTAAAACGCAGTGCAGCTGCACAGCGAGCATCAGTAGAGTGACAAGCTCGCCCATTGATTGTGCTGCGGCAACTGCACAAACCAATGGCGAAGCGGCTCTGACGCGCGAACCAATCAGGCAGCTTGACGCCCAGCACGTCAGAACCCACCAGAAGGGGCGTGGCTTATAGCTATAAAAGCACATCATTTTCACCATAGCATCCAATTTAATCTCCTTCAGCGACCTTCACGTCACTGCCTCACTCTGAAGTCTTCGCCATGGAATCAAGCCTTTTCAGCTGGAAAGAGTCTTCTACACCAGACTAGTGCCTTCTTCTCTTCAAAAAACGCTTCTCTTCTGTCGCTGTTCTCCTGTGGCCATCCGGCGTCGACGCAATATCCTTTCACTTCTACTGTGTGTTAGCCTCATGACGCACAGCTTGTAAAAGGCCAAATTTCAGAGAAAATTCGAGCGTTGTTGCAAATGCCGCCTTCTCTCTTTGCGTCGTGCATATCTCACCTGCAGGATGCTGACAGCCACACGGAGTTCGCCATGTGCCTGGGAGCCGCCCACACGGAAGCAGCACTTTCTGCCAGAGGCTGCTCTCAGTGAGAGAGCATGCATGCCCATCTCCATGCTGCGAACGCGGTTAGCTCTCTTTAAGACAGACGGCGATACTGCTCTACCCGCTCTACCCGCTCTTCCTTTTCCCGCCCTCCTTGAGCCGCAGAAGAAGAAGCATCGCAGCCAACGGCACCCCAAGCGTATGAAGCACCACGTCCCCGCGTGCCTCATTTTCGCCATCACAATCCCCTTCGTCTGTCCTGTTCACCCAGACGGACCAGCACCCCTCCCAGCGAACGGTGGGTTTCATCTCATTTGGTGGATAGGACTAGGAAGAAAAGGACAACAGCCTCTCCATCGCAGCGTCCGAGGAAGAGTGGTCGGGCTCAGTTGACCCCGCCCTTCTCTCTCAGTCCAGTGCTAGCGCTGCCAGGACCAATTCGGACTCGGAGATGCTGCGCATCCTGACCGCGGCCGTCACAGATCTCGGGCTTGAGTGGGCCTCGCCCGAGGAGCCTGCTAAGAGCTGTTTGGATGGTTGGTTTCTACCCGGGCGCCAGCAGGCCTCCCACGCGTCCCTACAAACAAAAGCTGTTTTACAGCGACCCAAATAAAGCACAAAAAGAGTATGTTTCAAACACACAACACCTGGGTATCCGGTCCCCCTTCACTTGGCGGCCCATCCCCAGTTGTCACTCTATCTCAATCCAGTCGGGTCGAGGGCTGGCAAGCCAGCCCCGAAGCATGTATGAGCACAAAACACAACACACAGGTACTAGGTCCCCCTATACTAGGCGGCCCATCCTCAATTGTCATTCAACCCCAAGCCACATGGACCAAGGCCTGGCAAGCCATCCCCGGTGTGTCGAGTTGGGTAATGAACACTATAAAGCGAGGCTACTCACTTCTATTCACTCGCAGACCCCCACGCTTTCAGGCGGTCATCGAGACTTCGGTGAGAAGCAGCGTGGCTCACATGCTTCGAACCGAAATATTAAACCTGCTAGCAAAAGGGGCTATAAAGAGAGCACCCCCGTGCTGAGTCAGTCGGGTTTTTACAGTTGCTATTTTCTTGTACCAAAGAAAGACGGTGGCACCAGCCCCATCTTAGATCTCAGATATTTGAACAGAGCCCTCATGAGATGACCATTCAGAATGCTAACCACCAAACAAATCCTTGCACAAGGTCATCTGGGGGATTGGTTTTTCACAGTGGATCTGAAAGATGCCTACTTTCAAATACAGATAATGCCCATAGACCACAGGCCATTCTTGAGATTAGCCTTTGAAGGGCAGGTTTATCAATACACGGTCCTACCGTTTGGTCTGTCTCTAGCACCCTGTACATTTACGAAGTGCATGGACACAGCACTTTCTCCCCTGAGACAATGGGGAGTGCGCGTGCTGAATTACCTCGACGACTGGCTCATTCTAGCTCAGTCGAAAACCGAGTTATTGACACACAGATCCTGGCTCCTCGGCCATTTGGAATGCCTCGGGCTCACGATCAATTTTCCCAAGAGCAGACTGTCACCGAGCAAGAATATATCCTTTCTGGGCAATATTATTCGACTCAACGCTGATGGGAGCGTGGCTCACGCCAGAGCGTGCCCTCTCTATCCAACGGCTGGTAGCATCTTTCAGTGCAGGGGCTCACTCGGAGTGAACCACGGCTGCATAAGAGCCCTGTCGTCATGGAAGGTCCCAGTCTGGTGCCAGTACCAGTACCAGTGGTACCAGTCTGGTGTGACCATGGGTGTGGCCTCCAGGAGGAAAGTGATCTTCACAGATGCCTCCAACCTAGGTTGGGGAGCACTGCATGAGAACAAGCCTGTCTCCGGCCTTTGCTCGAGCCCAGAAAAGAGCTTACATATCAACTGCCTTGAAATGAGAGCGGTTTGTCTAGCGTTCTAGGCGTTTCTGCCAGACCTGGCGGGACACCATGTTTTAGTCCGAAAGGACAACATGTTGGTAGTGTCCTACATAAATTGCCAGGGCAGTCTCAGATCAGGCAACCTGTAAGTCATGGCCAGGCACCTCCTCCTCTGGGCACAAACCAAGCTGCTCTCCCTGAGAGCTGCTCACATCCCGGGCATTCAAAAAACGGGGTGCTATCCCGAGACAACACTCCCCAGGGGGAGTGGTCTCTCAACCCTCAGATGGTCCATCTGATCTGGAGTGTGTTCGGAAGGGTGGAGGTCGACCTTTTTGTTGTGTATTTTGTTTGTGTAAATGCAAATTGACCTTTCTGTGTTTCCTTATACCCTCCTATGTTACGTGATAATTCTACGTCAACACCGTAGAATTTCAGTGTTGAAATAAAACGGCAAGCACTGGTTTACGCTTACTCCTGCCTCTCGTGTATTTATCTAGAAATATAAGAATATATAACATAATTGGCGACGAGGACCCTTCGTACCACGTTAAGTTTTGTTATTTTGAACGTTAGTCGAAGTTTCAAGGCTAAAGATGGTCGTGACGCGGATTCCACACCCCGACCGCGCCATTCTCCATGAGGGAGAGTAAGTGTGGATGCACGCCGAATCCGAAAACAGCCGCGACAGTCGGAACAGAACGAGTTGTCGTCGCTGGAAGGAAATAGAGTGAAAGACAGGAAAAAGAAGTTGACGACGCAACGCGGATCAGGAAAAAAGGGAAGGAATCACACCTTTTCGGCGGGAGTGAGTAAAAAAAAAAAAAAAAAAAAAAACTGGCTGGATTAATTGGTTGTATTGGACCGTTTGATGAATCAGTAGAGCAGTGGAGTGCTTACACCGAACGTTTTGACTACTTTGTGCTGGCAAACGAAATAAAAGATGAAACAATTGTGCCAACATTTCTAAGTGTCATGGGTGTGAAAACGTTTAATCTGCTGCGCAGTTTAACTCAGCCACAGAAACCAGGCGCCAAATCATATGAGGAAATAGTGGGCTTACTCAAGGATCACTATTCACCCAAACCACTGATTATCGCAGAGAGATTTCGCTTCCATAAAAGAAATCAGCAAGATGGTGAATCCATCTCACAATTCGTGGCTGTGTTGAAACGATTGTCCGAACATTGTGAGTTTGGCCAGTCATTGAGTGACACCATACGTGATAGGCTTGTCTGTGGTCTTCGAAGTGAGGCTATACAAAAACGACTACTAACTGAAAGTAACTTAACTTTACAGAAGGCCATAGAGATAAGCACGTCATAAATGGCCGCAAAAGAGGCACAACAACTAAGTGCATCCACCCATGTGCACAAAGTGTATGCTGATTCAAAGAACAAGTCAAACTCAGATAAACCATGTTACCGCTGTGGAAAAGTGGGCCACCAGCCTGAAGATTGTTGGTGCAAGGATATGAACTGTAGAAATTGTGGCAAGAAAGGCCACATTGAACGTGCCTGCAAAAACAAAAAGACACAACCAAGCAAAAATGCTGGACCTAAAAAGAAAAGTTACCAGAAATTTAAACAAAAGCATGTGAACCAAATGGAAAATGCCCGGCACACACAGAGTGATTCTGGATCTGAGGAAGAGGATGCCTTGTGTGTTTTATCTGTTTCAGGAGATGAGCAGGGCTATTGGGTGACTCCTCTTCTAGATGGGAAACCAGTACAGATGCAGGTGGACACAGGAGCTGCGGTATCACTGGTGTCAGTGACGACATTCAATGAAAATCTGCCACATCTCACACCTCAGCCATCAAACATTACCCTGAAGACCTACACAGGTGAGATTGTTCCTGTTAAAGGGGTAATTGAGGTGACAGCTGAACTAAATATGCAAAAAAATAAACTACCACTGTACATTATTGAAGGCAATCACCCAGCTTTGCTAGGAAGGACTTGGCTGGAGAGGATTAAGTTGGATTGGCAAGAGGTCCATCTGGTCAGTGAAAACTCCAAGGGATTCTAAATAAGTATTCGGATGTGTTCAGTGACGAACTAGGAAGTATGAAGGACATTGCAGTGAAACTGACGGTAAAACCAAACAGTCAACTAGGGCTGTCACGATGTTAGATTTTTCACACCACGGTTATTGTGGCCAAAAGAATTCACGATATCGATATATCGCGATATCTATAGAATCTATGGGGGGGGGGGGGGGGGTATATAGTTTTTCTTTTTTACCCAACAAACATAAGGATACTGATAAACACAAGGCACATGCATTTTTACTTCTTGCGTACTCAATCTATGGCAATTTTTTGTGAAGGAAGACAAGCATGTGAAGTTTATCTGGTTTCAAACTGAAGCCAAACACTGTCTGAAGGTTTCCTGAAGAACTAAAAAGCTCTTAAACCTATTGTTGCACCAGCGCCAATAAAGTCATGCAGATAGCAGATTTGAATAAAAAAAATCAAGTGCAAATACAAATACAAAAATAAGATGAGTAAAGAAAACGGGGTTCTTAATTTTAATAATCACCCTTTATTAAATATATGAACACAGAAACCCCCTGTTAACAGTTAATGTCACGTTTCCCATTCCATGATGACTAGTAAAATAATAGCCGCGTCGCGTCTATGACAACTCGGTATCGCACACCGGACACGCACTTTCTCAGTTTATGGCCAGCAATATCATTATGTTTAAGGACATTATGGAATTGAGATAATGTCTGTACTATGTTATGATTATACTGTACAATTAAATACAATAGTTGCTGAGTCTGTGATCTGAACACTTTTTTCTGCGCTCTGTGTCGCGGCAGGATTTTGAACACGGTCCTGAGCCGTTGCTGGGCGCCGCGGACAGACGCCGAATAGAACCGCGCTGTGCCTCTCGTCCGGTGTGTGTACACTCATACAGAATGTGTTCGAATTTTAAAGACGTGGCGCTGCGCTTCTCGTCCGGTGTGCGACCACCTCTAAGGTGCTGTTTTCTTTGAAGCCGAAGAACTCTGTTGTTAATACTGGCGAGCTCAGCTTACTTTTTTCGAATGTGGACAGAGTGTTTCACTCTAGCTGCGCGGGCGCGGACGAGCGCTGCGTCTAGAAAACGCCAATATCGCCAATACCGGTATATTGTATTGCTCTAAATTAACACAATGTCGATATTTCATGCTTTGAATATCACGATTATCGTCAATACCGGTATATTGCGACACCCCTACAGTCAACCAAAGTGTTTAAAAGCCAGACTGTTGGCCTACGTAATTAAACCCAAGGTTGAAGCTGAATTAGAGAGACTAGTAAAGGCTGGAGTTCTGCGACCAGTACACACGAGTGAGTGGGCCACGCCAATTGTGCCCGTCATAAAAAAGACGGGTCCCTTCGACTATGTGGAGATTTTAAGGTGACCGTGAATCCGGTTCTGACCCCAGAGCAGTATCCCCTGCCTCGTATTGAGGATCTTTTTTCTGGTCTCGCTGGGGGCCAACGGTTCAGTAAGATTGACTTGTGCCAGGCATACTTGCAGATGCACATGGACCCGAACTCACAAGAACTTCTTACCATTGTGACCCATAAGGGGATGTACCAATATCAGCGGCTTCCATTTGGGATTACCTCGGCGCCGGCACTGTTCCAAAGAGCAATGGACCAGATTCTCAGTGGGCTGACCGGGGTGCAGTGTTACCTTGATGATTTGCTTATCACTGGAAAGGATGAGACAGAACACTTGAGTAACCTAGAAGCCACCTTGCAGAGACTGCAAAGCTTTGGACTGAGAGTCAGGAAGGACAAGTGTGAGTTTTTCTGCCCTTCTGTTGAGTATTTGGGCCACGTGATTGATAGTTCGGGACTTCATAAGGCCCCCTCGAAAGTGAAGGCAATAGTGGAAGCGCCAGCTCCACAAAACGTCAGTCAGCTTCGATCTTTTTTGGGGTTGTTGACTTATTATGCGAAATTTGTGCCAAATCTAGCTAACAGGCTCAAACCATTGCACGAGCTACTGAACAAATCCAAAAAGTGGGAATGGACTAAACAATGTGAAGAATCTTTTAATGAGGTGAAAACTGGCGCCCCTCCTTGAACTGCCACCTTAACGTGGTGGAGGGGTTTGAGCACCCGAATGACCCTAGGAGCTATGTTGTCCGGGGCTATATGCCCCTGGTAGGGTCTCCCAAGGCAAACAGGTCCTAGGTGACGGGTCAGACTAAGAGCGGTTCAAAACCCCCTTATGAGAAAAATTAAATCGAGGACCGTGACGTCACCCGGTATGGCGCAGCCGGGGCCCCACCCTGGAACCAGGCCCGGGGTTGGGGCTCGTATGCGAGTGCCTGGTGGCCGGGCCTCCCCCCATGGGTTCCGGCCGGGCTCAGCCCGAAGGAGTGACGTGGGGCCGCCTTCCCGTGGGCTCACCACCTGCAGGAGGGACCGTAAGGGGCCCGGTGCTGAGAGGATTGGGCGGCAGTTGAAGGCGGGGGCCTCGACAACCCGATCCCTGGACACGGAAGCTAGCTCTAGGGACGTGGAACGTCACCTCGCTGGCGGGGAAGGAGCCTGAGCTTGTGCGTGAGGTTGAGAGGTTCCGACTAGAGATAGTCGGGATCACCTCCACGCACGGCTTGGGCTCTGGAACCACACTCCTCGAGAGAGGATGGACTCTTCACCACTCTGGAGTTGCCCATGGTGAGAGGCGACGGGCTGGTGTGGGTTTGCTTATAGCCCCCCAGCTCAGCCGCCATGTGTTGGAGTTCACCCCGGTGAACGAGAGGGTCGTTTCCCTGCGCCTTCGGGTCGGGGATAGGTCTCTCACTGTCGTGTGTGCCTACGGGCCAAACGGCAGTGCAGAGTACCCGGCCTTCTTGGGGTCTCTGGGAGGGGTGCTGGAAAGTGCTCCAACTGGGGACTCCATCGTTCTACTGGGGGACTTCAATGCCCACGTGGGCAGCGACAGTGACACCTGGAGGGGCGTGATTGGGAGGAACGGCCCCCCTGATCTGAACCCGAGCGGTGTTCAGTTATTGGACTTCTGTGCTAGTTACAGTTTGTCCATAATGAACACCATGTTCAAGCATAAGGGTGTCCACCAGTGCACGTGGCACCAGGACACCCTAGGCCGTAGGTCGATGATCGACTTTGTGGTCGTTTCATCTGACCTGCGGCCGTATGTCTTGGACACTCAGAAGAGAGGAAGAGAGGGGCGGAGCTGTCAACTGATCACCACCTGGTGGTGAGTTGGATCCGATGGCGGGTGAGGAAGCTGGACAGACTCGGCAGACCCAAGCGTATTGTGGGGGTCTGCTGGGAACGTTTGGCCGAGTCTCCTGTCAGAGAGATCTTCAACTCCCACCTCCGGCGGAGCTTTGACCGGATCCCGAGGGAGGCTGGAGATATTGAGTCCGAGTGGACCATGTTCTCCACCTCCATTGTCGAAGCAGCCCCTCGGAGCTGTGGCCGTAAGGTCTCCGGTGCCTGTCGAGGCGGCAATCCCCGAACCCGGTGGTGGACACCAGAAGTAAGGGATGCCGTCAAGCTGAAGAAGGAGTCCTATCGGGCCTGGTTGGCTTGCGGGACTCCTGAGGCAGCTGACGGGTACCGGCAGGCCAAGCGAACTGCAGCCCGGGTGGTTGTGGAGGCAAAAACTCGGGCCTGGGAGGAGTTCGGTGAGGCCATGGAGAAGGACTATTGGCTGGCCTCGAAGAGATTCTGGCAAACCGTCCGGCGCCTCAGGAGGGGGAAGCAGTGCCCTACCAACACTGTCTACAGTAGAGGTGGGGAGCTGTTGACCTCAACTGGGGATGTTGTTGGACGGTGGAAGGAATACTTCGAGGATCTCCTCAATCCCACCGTCACGTCTTCCATTGAGGAAGTAGAGGCTGAGGGCTCAGAGGTGGACTCGTCCATCACCCAAGCTGAAGTCACCGAGGTAGTCAAGAAACTCCTCGGTGGCAAGGCACCGGGGGTGGATGAGATCCGCCCTGAGTACCTCAAGTCTCTGGATGTTGTGGGGCTGTCTTGGCTGACACGCCTCTGCAGCATCGCGTGGCGGTCGGGGACAGTGCCTCTGGGATGGCAGACCGGGGTGGTGGTCCCTCTTTTTAAGAAGGGGGACCGGAGGGTGTGTTCCAACTACAGGGGGATCACACTTCTCAGCCTCCCTGGGAAAGTCTATGCCAGGGTACTGGAGAGGAGAATACGGCCGATAGTAGAACCTCGGATTCAGGAGGAACAGTGTGGTTTTCGTCCAGGCCGTGGAACACTGGACCAGCTCTATACCCTCTACAGGGTGCTGGAGGATTCATGGGAGTTTGCCCAACCAGTCCACATGTGCTTTGTGGATTTGGAGAAGGCATTCGACTGTGTCCCTCACGGCGGCCTGTGGAGGGTGCTCCGGGAGTATGGGGTCCGGGGTCCTTTACTAAGGGCTGTCCGGTCCCTGTACGACCGAAGCAGGAGCTTGGTTCGCATTGCCGGCAGTAAGTCAGACTTGTTCCCGGTGCATGTTGGACTCCGGCAGGGCTGCCCTTTGTCGCCGGTTCTGTTCATAATTTTTATGGACATAATTTCTAGGCGCAGCCAGGGGCCGGAGGGTGTCAGGTTTGGTGACAACACGATTTCATCTCTGCTCTTTGCAGATGATGTTGTCGTGTTGGCTTCATCAAACTGGGACCTTCAGCATGCACTGGGACGGTTTGCAGCCGAGTGTGAAGCGGCTGGGATGAGAATCAGCACCTCCAAATCCGAGGCCATGGTCCTCAGTCGGAAAAGGGTGGCAAGCCCACTTCAGGTTGGTGGAGAGTTCCTGCCTCAAGTGGAGGAGTTTAAGTATCTTGGGGTTTTGTTCACGAGTGAGGGAAGGATGGAACGGGAGATTGACAGACGGATCGGTGCAGCTTCTGCAGTAATGCGGTCGATGTACCGGTCTGTCGTGGTGAAAAAAGAGCTGAGCCGGAAGGCGAAGCTCTCGATTTACCGGTCAATCTACGTTCCTACTCTCACCTATGGTCATGAGCTTTGGGTCATGACCGAAAGGACAAGATCCCGGATACAGGCGGCCGAAATGAGCTTTCTCCGCAGGGTGGCTGGGCGATCCCTTAGAAATAGGGTGAGAAGCTCGGTCACTCGGGAGGAGCTCAGAGTAGAGCCGCTGCTCCTCCACATCGAGAGGGGTCAGCTGAGGTGGCTCGGGCATCTGTTCCGGATGCCTCCTGGACGCCTTCCCGGGAAGGTGTTCCGGGCGCGTCCCACTGGGAGGAGACCCCGGGGAAGACCTAGGACACGCTGGAGAGACTATGTCTCCCGGCTGGCCTGGGAACGCCTCGGTGTCCCCCTGGAAGAGCTGGAGGAAGTGTCTAGGGAGAGGGAAGTCTGAGCATCTCTGCTTAGACTGCTGCCCCCGCAACCCGGCCCCGGATGAGCGGAGGAAGATGGATGGATAGATGGATGAAAACAGCCTTAGCCCAGTCTGAAGCTCTCACTCATTTCAACCCCGCTCTGCCAGTGCAGCTGGCATGTGACGCATCGCCCTATGGCGTCGGGGCGGTGGTGTCACACATCATGCCATCGGGTGAGGAAAAACCCATCGCTTTTGCTTCACGAACTTTGAGCAAGGCAGAATGTAACTATGCCCAAATTGAACGTGAGGCACTTGCTATTGTCTTTGGGGTGAAGAAATTTCATCAATTCTTGTTTGGTAGAAGATTTACACTCCTAACTGATCACAGACCTCTCACCTCCATCTTTGGCCCACATTCAGGTATTCCTTCACTTGCTGCCGCAAGAATGCAGCGTTGGGCCCTTCTTCTGTCTGCGCATCAGTATGATATCAAGTACAGAAGATCGGAACATCATGCTAATGCTGACGGGCTATCCCGACTGCCATTGCCCACTGCACATCCAGAACCAACAAAGGCAGAAATTTTCTACTTCAAAGAGGTAGACAATTCCCCTGTAACGGCAGCGCAGGTAAAAAAGCACACACGTACTGACCCAGTGATGTCCAAGGTTTTGAATCTTGTGCTCAGAGGGGAAGTGGGAGAAATGTCTCCGTTCCTAAGGCCTTATTTGATCAGGAGAAATGAGCTTGAATCTGGATGTCTACTGTGGGGCTCAAGGGTCATTATTCCACCACCATTGAGACAACGAGTACTGGAGGAACTTAATTCTGGACACTGTGGAGTTGTTCGGATGAAGGAGATTGCCCGTAGCTACCTTTGGTGGCCAGGCGTGGACTCTGAGATTGAAGAAAAAGCAAAAATGTGCAGTGCATGTCAAAAGCTGAGAAATACCCCTCAACCAGCCCCGTTACACCCCTGGCAATGGCCAGAGGAACTGTGGGTGAGAGTCCATATTGATTTTGCAGGGCCATTGGAAGACCATTTGTTTTTAGTTATTCTTGATGCCCACAGCAAATGGCCAGAGGTTGAGGTAATGAAATGCACGTCATCAATGAAAACTGTGGAAGCCCTTCATTCAATTTTTGGTCGGTTTGGCTTGCCACAACAACTTGTCAGTGACAATGGGCCTCAGCTGGTCTCGGAAGAGTTCGAGGCTTTTATGAAGGCCAACGGGATTCAACACATTCGATCAGCACCGTATCACCCGTCCACTAACGGTCTTGCTGAGCGGTTTGTCCAGACAATGAAGCAAGCTCTTAAGTCGACACAGGGTAAAGGATCGCTGAATCAACGCCTCAAGACTTTTCTACTTTCTTACAGAAACACCCCACATGCCATCACCAAAGTGTCTCCTGCCACCGCTATGTTCAAAAGACAACTTCGCACACGTCTGGATTTGCTGAAACCCCTGAAAACAAAACAGACCGTTCAAGCGCAACAACACCTTCAGATGGAACGACGTCTAAAAGCAAAACATCGTTGTTTCAGACCTGGAGACAAAGTGCTAGCTCGTAACTATGGGAAAGGTGTCAAATGGCTACCAGCCGTAGTGATTGCACAAACAGGGCCAGTGTCTTACACGGTTGAGCTGGCTGATGGTCATCTCACCTGGAAAAGGCATGTAGACCAGTTATTAGTGGCAAATTCATGTGACAACTCGGGAGAACAGGTGACGATAGATCCTTACCTGGAAATTGCTTCAGAATACCATGATCTGTCTGAGAATCCTTCCACACCAACCCTCGAGAATGCACAGACTGAGACTCTACCAAGTCAGGCGAAAGAGACTGTTCCAGGTACAAGTCAGTCAGTGCCCTGTCAGTGTCAAACAAAACCCCTGCGAAAGAGACTGTAACTGTGAATGTACCTACAGTTCGGCCATATCCTAAAAGAGAACGTCGACCTCCAAATAGACTGACACTCTAGTTAGTGACAAACCCACAACAATGGGGCAGAATAATCCCCGGGGTTATGTCCGGGAATAGAGGTAGTCTACCCTCTTTCCCTAGTTAAAAAAAAAAAAAAAAAAATAGATCCTTCTGGATATTGTATGCATCTGAAGCTAAGAGAAAATGTTCCTGTTGAAGTAATGGTTTTTTTCTACTACAAATTTAGGAGGGAGGAATATGTTGTGTATTTACGAAATGCAAATTGACCTTTCTGTGTTTCCTTATACCCTCCTATGTTACGTGATAATTCTACGTCAACACCGTAGAATTTCAGTGTTGAAATAAAACGGCAAGCACTGGTTTACGCTTACTCCTGCCTCTCGTGTATTTATCTAGAAATATAAGAATATATAACACTTTTCGCATCAAAAAGCAATACTCACTGCGCAACGTTCTTTTCAAAGAACAGGGATGCGCTGGCCCATGCCTGGCCCAGGCGCCCACTCTACACGTTCCCCCCGTCTCGATGATACCACAGGTCATTAAGTGGATCAGGGAGAGCAGATGCACAGTCCTTCTAGTAGCACCCCTCTGGAGAACCCAAGTTTGGTTCCCAGCGCTGGTGCAGATGTCAAACACAGCCCCTAGCCGATACCTGTGTGGGGCGTAGCTTATAGCTATAAAAGCCCATCATTTTCGCCATAGCAGCTGGTTTACGCTTACTCCTGCCTCTCGTGTATTTATCTAGAAATATAAGAATATATAACACTTTTCGCCTCAAAAAGCAATACTCACTGCGCAACGTTCTTTTCAAAGAACAGGGATGCGCTGGCCCATGCTTGGCCCAGGCGCCCGCTCTACACGTTCCCCCCTGTCTCGATGATACCACAGGTCATTAAGTGGATCAGGGAGAGCAGATGCACAGTCCTTCTAGTAGCCCCCCTCTGGAGAACCCAAGTTTGGTTCCCAGCGCTGGTGCAGATGTCAAACACAGCCCCTAGCCGATACCTGTGTGGAAGGACCTCCTCACGTAGGAGAACGGGGAGATCTGGGACCCTCGTCCCGATTTGTGGGGCCTCCATGTGTGGCCCCTCAACGGGTATCCTGGGACCTCCCAGAAGGAGTACTAAATATCATCACTGAGGCAAGAGCACCTTCTACTCGGCGCCTCTATGCTCTGAAGTGTTCAGTTTTCACCAGCTTGTGCACAGCTAGGTACCTCGACCCACGTTCGTGTGTGGTACCAGTGATACTCTCTTTTCTTCAAGAGCTTTTGCACGTGGGATGCTCCCACTCCATGCTCAAAGTATATGTGGCAGCCATAGCAAACTACCATGCTCCTGTAGTGGGCCAATCACTGGGGGAAAACAACCTTGTTGTTCGTTTCCTCAATGGGGCCAGAAGGTTCCAGACCTCTTATATGTCATAAGGACCCGACTCATGTCTGGTTTTTGCTGAGATTCATATCCCTTTGGGAGTTTTTGATTTGTGGCTTGTGTCTTTCTGTGTACCTCGGGCTGTTCACCCAGGGCACAAGTTCTGGACAAAGTCAGTTGCTAATGTGCGGCATTTTGCATTGCGTCCCCACTGCGTATTAGCTACGCAATACGAAGTGACCATTCTAGAAAGGGAACGTACTCGGTACCTACCTACTGAGAGTAGGGAACGAGTATTGCGTAGCCTGCCGCACTATTGCAATCTGCTAGCTGCTTCGCTTCAATCGATTTAACCTGATGCTATGGCGAAAATGATGGGCTTTTATAGCTATAAGCTACGCCCCTTCTGGCGGGTTCTGACGTGCTGTGTGCCAAGCTGCCTGATTGGTTCGCGCGTCAGAGCCACTTCGCCATAGGTTTGTGCAGTTGCCGCAGCAAAGCCAATGGGCGAGCTTATCACTCTGCTGATGCTCGCTGTGCAGCTGCACTGCATTTTAAATAGAGGCTTCAATATTCTCGGGGAGTATTCAATATTCCCCACAATACTCGTTCCCTACTCTCAGAGAACCAAGGTTACGTTAGTAATCGAGTACGTTACATTTAATTCTGTGTCTCTCATTTGGCATGAATTGGAAAAGTGTCACCTTAGCACATGCATATTTGTGTTTCTAGACTTTAAATATAAAGACAGCAGGACAAATGTACCATATTACAAATACAAGATAGAAAGTTATTGAAAAAGGTATAGAATTGGAAAATGAGTGATTGTACCTTTAATCCTGCAGTGTTTCCAGACTTGATGATGACGGTAATCTCTGGTGCACGACTCAACAATGCAACAACAGACTGACGGATTTTGGCCACTTCATGCACGTAAAATGTTATTGGGTGATAAGCCAAGTGGGCAAATATTGTAAAGACAACGACTGCATGAGGACCACCAGCTATTTCATCAATATCATTGCTGATATAATGCAAGTCAGTAATGGGCATTTTAGTAAATCGCAAAGGAACACCGTGTGGCCTCCAGTGAACAATGATATTATTTTTCAATTCTACAGCCATCAGGGGTCCACCGGCACGAGGAGTGTGGAGGTCCATTCTTTTTATGCCTAAATAAGATTAGTAAAACTTACATTAGACTCATTGCTTTATTTATTTCTTAAACAACTTTGCAAAGCTGCTTTTTATTGTACACAGCAGCCCCCTAGAAATATGGGCACTTAAAGGTCCCATTGCATGGATTATTTTATTATTTTAGAATGTTTTCTGGGGTGCCCTTATAATGTTAGTATGTTTTTTAGATCAAAAGTTGTTATAATTTAGAAATAAAAGGCATATTTCCTAGCCTGATTTTAGCCCCTGATTTGAACGCTCTGTTTGAAGGGGCGTGTCAGCTGTGAGACTTCGGTGTAAACGGCCACTGCTGTGATTGGCTGACATGCTTGCATATGAAATAACTAGCATTAATGTGGAACTCTCAAAAACTTTTACTATTACAGCTATTATACGTTTTTACTATTACAGCTATCGGGATTAACGAATCGTGAGAAGTTTTTTAAGTATTTAGGGATTGTTCTTTGATCGCTTTCTGTATATTAAAGGGATAGTTTACTTTGAAATTAAATTTTGGTATGTTTTAGCTTACCTCAAGGGCATCCAAGATGTAGGTGTCTTTGTTTCCGCAGTAGTTTCAATTTTGATATTTTTAGGTCAAACCGTTCTTGTCTGTCTGTCGTATAATGCAGGTCTATGGTCACTATCTGAAAGAGCATGCACAGAGAAGTCCAAATTAAACAATTCCCCTTTGTAAGTACACATTGATGGCCTAAGACACGAAATGAGCGGTTTGTGTGAGAAATCGAACAGTATTTATATTGTTTTTACCTCTTGTACACAACCACATCCAAGTGATCTGAGGGCGCGCGCGCTTCCGGCGCTTTCTTCTTCTTGTTTTTTTTTACGGCAGATTGCAAACAAATATGTGCATTACCGCCACCTATCTCAGAAATGGGCCATTGACACTTTCCTATACTTCTTTAACCTATCAACCGACATAAATTCCCCTTATTTACCCGCAGAGAGGCTACATAGAATTTCATCCGGCGCTGCGGAAAAATGACCATTTCCCCCCCATGACAGGAAAAAAAAAACCTTTCTGGCGCTTGCGCAGCGCGCACACGTCACACACCAGGAAGCGCGCGCGCCCTCAGATCGCTTGGAGGTGGGTTTTTTTTCCTGTCATGGGGGCTGAGAGTGGATGGAGGAGCTAAAGAACACGAAGCGCAGGATGAAATTCTATTAAGCCTCTATGCGGGTAAATAACGGGAATTTATGTCGGTTGATAGGTTAAAGAAGTATAGGTAAGTGTCAATGGTCCATTTCTGAGATGGGTGGCGGTAATGCACATATTTGTTTGCTATCCGCCGTAAAAAAAAAACAAGAAGAAGAAAGCGCCGGAAGAGCGCGCGCCCTCAGATCACTTGGATGTGTTTGTGTACAAGAGGTAAAAACGATATAAATACTGTTCGTTTTCTCACACAAACCGCTCGTTTCGTGTCTTAGGCCATCAATGTGTACTTACGATGGGGAATTGTTTAATTTGGACTTCTCTGTGCATGCTCTTTCAGATAGTGACCATAGACCTGCATTATACGACTGACAGACAAGAACGGTTTGACCTAAAAATATCATAATTGAAACTACTGCGGAAACAAAGACACCTACATCTTGGATGCCCTTGAGGTAAGCTAAAACATACCAAAATTTAATTTCAAAGTGAACTATCCCTTTAATCACAGTTTAAGTAAGATTATTTTCATCCTACTAAGAGAAACGACGTGAAGTTGATCGTTTAGTCACTGGCTTGATTTACTGATGCATAAACAGTATTGAACGACTTTGAGAGAAAGATTATCTGTCTGAACTTGAACAATTACACATCATACATTGACATAACCCACCTGTTCTTCAGAGGCTCGGATGAAGGAACTAAAAAAGTAATTTTGTGTTCATTTGTACATCCAAACACTGAGCAACTGCCATGCTTCGCTCGTTTGCAAGCCATGATGTCTCTCGAGGAAAAACGCTCTCGGTTACTAACGTAACCTCGGTTCTCTCTAGATGAGGGAACGAGTGTTGCGTAAGCTAGCTTACGCTACGGGAAAATCCCTTTTCTCGAGAATACTGAAGCCAAAAAATTATCCTTAATTTTTGCATTAATTTAAAACGCATTGCTGCATAAGCAGACCTAGGCGAGGCAGCTTGCATGCCTATTGGTTGCTCTGCAGCAATTGCTGCAAACTACCAAGGGACTGCCTGTGACGTAAGCACCAATGAGGGCGCGGGCGACCGTGCACGTCACGACCCGCCAGAACGGGTGTGGCTTAAGACTATATAAGCAGAGTCCAGATAGGTTGTTCTTTGGTTTTTCATACTGAAGCGAAACCAGAAAGTAGCACAAGCACGGCAGGGTTACGCAACACTCGTTCCTTCATCTAGAGAGAACCGAGGTTACGTTAGTAACCGAGAGTGTTCTCTTACGAGAGTACTCTCGTGTTGCGAGAACCCAATGTAAAACGCTGTGCGTGCTAGTGATGTCCACATATATATTCCCAAGGGCGTGTGCCCGGGGATACACATAATAGTGGTAATATCTGGGCCGACCGGGGTGGGCCTAAGAATATAATTAACCATTCCTGAGTAGGGGGAATGGGTGCTTAGTACGGTAGAACAGCCGGGATAGACATCCGTGGGTTGAATCTCATAAGACTGATTTAATAACTGCTTGTCAGTCAGAAGACATCTGAGCCCGAGGGACAGAAGTGAGTGTATAATTACAGTCAGGGGGAAAAATCAGTCTGATCTGTTGATCTAGTTTCTGTGCCGGCAGCACGTACATAATACACAGTCTGCGCAAATCTGAGTCGAGCTGAACAGTACGTGTTATGTTAGACTGACAACAGTTTAGCCTGTAAGGCGGGAACTTCCAGGTTATAAAACCTCATAAATGTAGAAAGCACTTTGGGGACATAACCGTGTCTTGGTTTGAGGATGACTTTGGAGTCATTAGGCCCAGTGGTGGAATGTAACGAAGTAAAAATACTTTGTTACTTTACTTAAGTACATTTTTCACATATCTGTACTTTACTTAAGTAGAATCAATAGTGCATACTTTTGACTTATACTTCGTTACTTTTTGCAGCAATTATTATACTTTCTACTCCACTACATTTCTACAACGTTTCGTTATATTTTCGTTACATTTTCTGATTAGTTTTTCCCCCTGCCAGGGATTGAAAAAAATCTCCATGTTTTCGGTGCTGACGCGTTCATGTAACATGTAACTGTGGCGCTGCCAATAAAGCACCTAAAAGCTGTCACAAAGAACCGGCAAAAGTAATGATTATGAATATGTAAAATATAACAAGGAGACATTTTAATTGTTGTAACAACATTGGCTATCGAATCATTCGTCGGTGGTTTGAATTAACAAATTCAAATACTCTGTGTTGCTAAAAACATTTCTTCTTGAATACAAAAGCTGGTGCACTTTGAACTCGTGAGTGCAAATCATGCTTCGGCTCCAGCTAGTCGGCGACAAATGGACTTTTACGACACTAATTGCACCTCAGAGACATTCCAAACCCCCTTCCCCTCTCTGGACCACAGAGAGATAACGAAACTTTCTCCTGCTACGTGACATCATACACACACACACACACACATACATCCCTTTGTGTTTTGAATTAGGATAGAATATCCTTTAATATAAATACAATTACATTATGCATGTGTGATTAGTTTTGCTTTATAATAGAGATGTGGTTTCGAAATGTATTCTTTAATCAATAGTGTTTTAGTTAGAGAATGTTCACTAACATTCTCTGGCAAATTGCCTTCCCCCCACCCACTTTGTTTTATTGCCTAACGGAGTGTCAAGCAACGGAGCTTTTAGGAGTGGAGCAGAATTAAAGTGTTAATCTTTCCTCCTACTTAAATCCTACATTTTCTATATGTATAACCACTAAAGAAATGTAAACATGGATGTAATTTCCCATCTCATAATTTTTCTTTTACGTGGTGTAGTTTGTGTATTCTGGTAAACTTTGGTAATAAGGTTAGACAAATCAGGTGTGTACCGTGTTTAGTTCCTTTAGTTTCATCTCCATTTGTAGCCTAGTGTACAACACATTTTGGGTAAACCTTATTTCTAGCCATGTAACTTTAAAATGTTTGTAATTACGCATATCTTATGTAACTTGGTGTCCCTACAGTCTTCCTATGACAAGTTTCATATCTCTGAAATTCTCTCAATCTAACGGAGTCGAATTCCGATAGCAGAATGAAGTAATATGCATTATTTTACCCTTTTTCATATTTCGGGAGCCGAACAGCTCAAAGCCCATCTCCTCATGACTCATTCGAGTGGGCGTTGCCCCCGAGACAAAGAACTTTTTCCCGCTTCAGATCTTTGGACGTTCATTGGTTGTTCGCGCGAACAGAGGCGTCAACCCATCTTTTTCCATAAAAGACCAACTCAGAGAGTTCTTCAGTGAGCACTTTTACGAACCCGCTTCGCCAGCGAGAAGATCCATATGGCTCCCTTTTAAGGGAGCATTCTCCGTTTTCTCTTATTCTCTTTAATCTTTTCTTTATTTTCGTATTTGGACTCAGTGAAGCAAACGCAGCAAGCAACTTCAACTCAAAGAAAAAGACTCTTTTGAAAATCCCGCGGCCGCGCACACCGAAGCAAGCCCTGCTTTCTTAAAGAAACACACGCAGCTGCTCTTAGGACACACGCACGAACTCGGCGTTCTTCAGCAACAAAGAGAACCATTTTGCAAGATAAGTTTATTGAACTTTTAAGGTGATTTGATTCCTTGTTGTCTCTCGAGGTTACCCTGCCTGTGACTTTGCCTAACTGTGATCGATCTTTGATCGCACATGTTAGTTTCACTTTCTCTCATCTCTCTCATTGTCCGATCTCTCTCTCTCTCTCTCTCTCTCTCTCTCTCTCTCTCTCTCTCTCTCTCTCTCTCTCTCTCTCTCCGTTACTCGTTTAGTCTTGTATTTTGTTTACGTGTCCTGTACATACATATTTACTCGTGTAAACTGTAGTATTTTTGTATTCATTAGTTCAATGTATCAGTCCAATTATTAAAGACCCATTATATCCTAGATTGTCTCTGTATAAGTGTTCATTTTACAAGTCAATGAAACGAAGATCAAGCTACGCTTTACAAATGCGCTACTGTTAAGTAACCTACATTTTATAAGAACAAGAAAGTAATTTTCATGGCCAGAAAATATAGCTTTCTTCGAATTATAAGAAAGAGATAATTTTGTTGAGAAGTTGATGGAATTAATTTTACGACCAGTTTGCGGGACAAACAACTGTTTAATTAATACATTAATTTCCCTTAAAATGATTCTGATTAATTGATCCGAAAGAGGGACCTTTTGGTATATTAATGATTAAATTATAATTCATTGTAATTGAACATTGATGTATACGAATGGGTCTAAATTTCAGCTTCAATAATTTATTAATATTGTAAGAATATATGAATCAACCCGATTCATAATTTTGATTCCCTATAATCATTTGAGTTAAGTCATATTCCTTACATTGTTTATTAATAAACAAGTGTTTCCTGCTGTGTCAGTGTCAGCAGCAAAGATGAAGTTGACGATGCTGCGATCTTTGCAGTGAACGCGCGTGCCAGAGAGAAATGCACATTTCATACAGATTACATGCTGAGAACAGTCTGTTTTCTTTCGTTTTGAATTGTTCTGTTTAAAAGTATACATTTCAAGCTTTATAAAAAGCCTATATATATGTCTCAGGTCTGTGAGGCAAGTACAGACCTGAGTTTCGGTTCATGAGTTTCACCAGTTCACGCGCCCGCGAAACGAATTAGGACGATTAATACGAAACAAAATTCACTTTAAAGAAGGGCTTTTGAGGTCTCTGTGAACGTTTTAAAGCAGTATTTTAGTGCCGCTTTCAGAGCGCTCTAACACGTCCGTAACATTGTTTTTTCCTCATAAATGTGAACACAAAAAATAAAATGAATATTTTATGTTCTGTGGAGAGCCAACCCTTCTTCATCCGGTGGGTATATTACTTTTGGTTTGCGCAGTGAAATTCACATTACTAAAAAATATTTTGCCATCTAAAAGTTAAAGATTTTTTTTGTGTCACGTCCGTTACGGATTTATATTTCCCTCATATTAAATATAAAACGCTTGTGTCTGTAGACTAGTATTTTACTAATGTCTGGACTTCTTTATTAAGGGAGTATGGGGAGTATGGATATATAAACAGTTTCAATTGGTAAGCCTATTTGAGAATTTACATTTCAAGTTTTACATTTCAAGTTTTTACTACAATAGTTACGTCCATAACACTGGGATTGCCCAATTTTAAAGAATTTATCCAGGTCTACGTATTGTATAATGTTAAATTCAAATAAGGGGTGTGTCGCGATTCTGCCTTCTCACACTCACACCGCGACACATGTTCGTGGATCCGAGTGTCGCGATTTCGGTTTCATATTGCATATTGTTACAGCCCTAATTATTAGAATATAGACATTAAGAGAATAAATTGTTATGAAAGTACTTTTATTTTTAATACTTAAAGTACATTTAAAATCAGGTACTTTTTACTTTTTACTTAAGTAGGGTTTTTATTGTGGTACTTTTACTTTTACTAAAGTAAATATGTCTCTGGTTATTTGTACTTTTACTTAAGTACTGAGATTCAGTACTTCCTCCACTACTGATTAGGCCCAAACTCAATGCACGTAGCACTCACAGAGAGCGCGTGGAGGTCACCCACTCGCTTAACTGAGGCGAGAGCCATGAGGAAAGCGGTCTTAAACGAAAGATACCGCAGATCCACTGACTGAAATGGTTTGAAGGGTTCGCCCTTCATGGCATCCAGGACCATGGAGAGGTCCCAGACCGGAACCAGAGGGGGCCGGGGAGGGTTTAACCCCTTGCTCATCACCCCCAATTTTGGCAAGTGCTGCATACATGAAATGCCCAAAATAAAAAGGTTACTGCTCATAAGTAATTCTGAATAGAAACATAACACACATACATTTAGAAAGCCAACCCTTGAGAGTTTATAGTTCAAGACTCAAAATTAACCAGACTGTTATTAATATTGAGATATATAAGCTCAAACATATTTTGAACTAAAATAATCTGGGATCACCAGTGATCCCTGTCAGGTAAGGGGTAGCTTCTCTCAAGAAGCGGATGATGAGATCATTCCTTCCCAGTGACTGGTCATGCATAGGTTTTGTAAACGCTGCTATGGCCGCCACGTATACTTTGAGCGTGGAGGGGGACCTGCCCTCGTCCAAAAGCTCCTGTAGAAAGGAGAGAATCTCCGTAACGCTACAGCGATCTGTGTTTCGGGCCGAGCACCAGCCGGAAAACACTGACCATTTAGAAGCGTAGAGCCGTCTCGTAGAGGGCGCTCTAGCCTGAGTAATTGTATTCAACACTCCCGCTGGGAGATCAGCGGATACCCGTTGATGGCCCATGCATGCTTACATCCATAAGTCGGGGCGCGGGTTCCAAATCGCGCCTCTGGCCTGGGAGAGGAGATCCTTCCTCACCGGAATCGGCCATGGGGTCGTACTCGCTAGCTGCATCAGCTCTGAGAACCAAACTTGGTTCCTCCAGAGCGGCGCCACGAGGAGCACAGAGCATTCGTTCTCCCTGATTCGCTTGATCACCTGTGGTAATAGCACGATCGGAGGAAACGCATAGAGTGAGCAGCTGGGCCAGTCGCGGGCCAGCGCATCCCTGTGTTTCGTGAAAAATATTGGGCAGTGCGCGTTCTCTGATGACGCAAAGAGATCGATTTCCGCTCTGCCGAAGGTGTCCCATAGTAACTGGACTACTTGAGAGCGCAATGACCATTCCCCGGGGGGAACGTTGTCTCTGGACAGCATGTCCGGGCCCACATTTTGGCAGCCTGGTACATGTGCTGCTCTTAGCGAGCGCAGATTGTGCTGGGCCCACACGAGGAGGCGTTCTGCCAGCGTGTGGAGGCTCCGTGACCTGAGACCGCCCTGACGGTTTATGTAGGACTCCACCGCCATGTTGTCTGTACGCACTAAGACATTGTGGCCCTTTAGGAAGGGGAGAAAATGTCCCAAGGCATTCTCGACCGCTTTCATCTCCAGACAGTTTATGTGTAGGCGCCCTTCCTGGGCTGCCCACAGGCTAAACACCGGCCTGCCCTCGTAGAGGGCGCCCCAACCTGAGTTGGAGGCGTCTGTCGAGATTACTTTTTATTTCGAGACCATTCCCAGATCCACCCCTGACTGATACCAGTCTGTCAAATTCCAGGGATCCAGTGCTGTAACACAGTTCTGAGTCACCCTGAGGCGAACGCGGCCGGAGGTCCATGCTCGAAGCGGGACCCGTGTTTTCAGCCAGTGCTGGAGAAGGCGCATGAAAAGCAAGCCCAGTCAAAGCACTGCCGAGGCCGAAGCCATAAGACCCAGCATCCTCTGGAAGCACTTGAGAGGAAAGATGCAACCGAGCACTGAATTTGCAGCGCGCGCTGTGACGTCAGCTGTGCTGTCATTGACACAGAGTCTAAGTCTGTCCCCAGAAAGGAAATTTTCTGGCTGGGAGACAGCAAGCTCTTGGTCCAGTTGATTTGGAGACCCAAATCCTGTAAATGGTCGAGTAATAAAGCTTTGTGGGCTATCAGCTCTGCCTCTGACTGCACTAGAATTAGCCAGTCGTCCAAACAGTTCAAAATTCGCATCCCTTGATGTCTCAGGGGAGCGAGCGCTGCGTCCATGCACTTCGTGAATGTACGAGGTGCCAAAGACAGACCGAACGGCAGGACGGTGTACTGATAGCTCTGACCCTTGAAGGCGAATCGCAAGAAAGGCCTGTGATGGGGCGCTTTTTGAATCTGAAAATAGGCATCCTTCAGATCCACAGAGATAAACCGGGCGAATTTGCGCGAGAATTTGTCTGGTCGTGAGCATTTTGAATGATCTCTGCATAAGGGCTTTGTTTAACCGTTTGAGATCTAGGATGGGTCTGAGACCACCATCCTTCTTTGGGAAGAGGAAATACCTGCTGTAGAAACCTGCCTCTCTCTGTATCAGAGGGACAGTTTCTATAGCCCCTTTTTTTTCAGCAGTTTCGCAATCTCGGTGCGAAGTAGGTGTGCTACTTCGTCTTTCACCGTGGTTTCGACCCTGGCTCGAAAGCGTGGGGGTCTGCGAGTGAACTGCAGTGAATAGCCCCGTTCTATAGTGTTCAGAACCCAATCTGAGATGCCTGGGATCATTTCCCATGCTTTTATGCGTAAAGCCAGAGGGAGAATGGTGTTCGGGCTTTGGTCGCTGTGTGTGTGTGGCACATAGCATACAGCGTTTGCTAGTGAGCACGCGCTCATGGAGGCGAGCGCGGTCTGCACACACATAACACAATTTGTGTTTATTGATGGGTTCTCTGCACACAGAACGCATTTTGTGTTTATTGACGGGGGCTCTGAGTGAGTGTGTGTCACAGAGCGACCCATGTTTGTGTGTAGGGGTGAGCACTGTAAAGCGGGCACCTTTTCTACATTTAAAACACACGCGGCGTGAGCTGGTTTTATTGATGTGGGCCGTGAATGAGTGTGCAACACTGAACGGGCCGTGCTTATGTGTAGGAGTGAGCACTGGGAAGTGGGCACAGAACCTACACTTATAACACCATCGGCGTGAGCCGGACAAACAGACATAATGCTCTTTTTGAGATTTATTTGGGCGGCCGTAAAAACGGCCTTTGGGTACAGGCGAGCATGTTGTGTAACGGGCTCGTTGGCAGTGAAATACACATCTCCAGTCGCCTCTGCTGAGGGAACTGAGAGAGCAAAGCGTGCTGATTTTGATGGCGGTCCGGCCGTGGCGATACTCGACCATCTCTGTCTTCCTAGTGTGGTTAGGAAGACATTGAGGGCTCAGGTTTCAGAGCTATCTTGGGCCTGGGTCCCCGGGGGGAGGCGGCCTGTGGCAGCTTGAAGAGCGCGAGCGCTGCTGAGACTCTCTCGGCTGACGGCGCTGTGAAGCTGGCGGCGTAGGCGGCGGCGGCGCTGATTTCCAGCTGGGCGACTGCTTTGAGTCACCCGTAGCGGAACTAGAACGCTTCGGTAAGAAGTGCTGCATGGCTTGTGAGGTTTTCTGCACCTCAGAATACCGCTCCGCGAAGCCCTTAACTGCCGGGCCGAAGAGACCTGATAGCGACACAGGCGCGTCGAGGAAAGTGACTCTATCGGACTCTTTCATGTCGGACAAGGTTAACCACAAGTGTCTCTCGGTGACAGTGAGAGACGCCATGTTCCTCCCGATGGCCTGAGCAGCGGACTTGGTGGCTTGTAGCGCTAAGTCCGTCACGCTCCTGAGGTCCGTGAAATTCTCAGGGTTCGGGCCCGCCTCGTCCATAGTGCGGAGAAGGTTAGCCTTAAAAACCTGGAGCACGGCCATAGAGTGAAGCGCTGAAGCGGCTTGACCGGCGGCGGCGTAGGCGCGACCGATCAGAGCCGAAGTTGTCCTGCAGGCTTTCGAGGGCAGCGAGGGCTTGGACTGCCATCCGGCGGAAGGCGGGCAGAGGTGAGTGGCTACCGGTTCCTCGACAGGAGGAATGCAGAGGTAGCCCTTGTCTTTCGCGCCGTCAACATGAGAGAGCGTCGAAGAGACAGTAGACCGCAGCCTGGCAGAAAATGGCGCCCTCCAGCTTTTAGTCAGCTCCTCGTGGTGTTCCGGCAGGAAGGGAGCGGGCCTTGTGTGAGGCGTCGAGCGACGACCGGGCAGCAAACAGCCATCCAGCCTGCTGGGCGCGGGTTCCTCGGGCAGCGACCAATCGAGGCCGAGGTCCTCCACGGCCTTGGTGAGCAGGCGGAGAAGCTCTGAGTCGAAGCTAGCCCGCACACCGCTCGACTCTTGAAGGGAAGGGGCGGGGTTCCGGAATGGAGCCCGACCAGCCTTCGCACTCTGAAGCCAGAAGAGAGCATCTGTCCTCTTCTGCGTCGTCCCCCTCAGACTCGATATGCACGACGGGGGCGGAAGGGTGCTGGCCGGCCGTGATAGAGGTGGGGGATCCAGAGAGCGATGCACACTGGGAGATATCCGGCATGCAAGCGCTCGCAGCGTTGGCCTCCGGGGTTCTCTGTGAAAGGCGCTTTTTACGGCGCGGCCCAGAAGAGAGAAGCGGAGGGGCGGGGTCCACGTCGAAAGATGCTAGACGAGCCCGCAGGGTCGACATAGACATCTCCTCGCACTCCTCTTCAAAGCTAGCTTACACAACACGAGAGTACTCTCGTAAGAGAACCAATATCGCACTTGCGTATATTCTCATATTCTCATGGGCGGGCCAAATTCTTATTTTGGGCAAAGAAGAGAAAGGGGAGGTAACCTTTCCCCTTATGACGCCATAAGGGGAGAATTCAAGATCAGCATGTCTGAGATTTCATTTTTTCAAAGGCAGAGAAAGACAGCCACAGCTCAGTTTACACCGACTGAAATTTCTAGCCACTTAGGGACCATATACAGGCTAGGGGAACTCATATTAATTTAAAAAAACCTCAGAAAGTGAAAATTTCACGGAATGGGACCTTTAAGGAATAGTACACTTAACATTTTTAATTCTGTCATTTACTCACCCATACTGAATGTTTGAATGTTGAAGAGTAAATGACGACAGAATTTTCATTATGGGGTGAACTGTCCCTTCAAGATGATTCAACAAATTCTTTTTTAATTTTTGCAAATACTTATTGCAATGAGGAAAAAAATTACAGTAACATTTTTAAGTGTGACCTATTTAAGTCTTTAAAAACAATTGTCACTTGATTTAATATTTTGGTGTAATTGCAAGACATTCATGCATTTGTTGATGAAGTATCCAGCATACTTTTTGGGGCTTCTGTATATTTCAGTTATATTACTTTTATGACATCAAGTCTTAAATAACATGAGAACATTTTTAAATAATCCCCCGCCACCCTCCCATCAATGTCATTTATGAACAACTTGCCTGGCACTTTTCTTTCTAAATACTCAAACCACTGCCTTGTGGTGGAGTCTCCCATCAAGTAGACAATCTTGTTTTTAAGACAATTTCCCATTTGTGAAGAACTGAACTTCTGGGTGTTGCACACAAAAGACTTCCAGACATCTTTCAGATAAAACCCTGCAGGAACTGGTGTTGTCATGCCAGATCTGCATCTCTCCATTGTGCCTAAAGCAAAAAAACAAAAACAAACAAAAAAATTTACCTGAAGAGACTGTGCCGTATTTATGCAAATTCTTAATTCTCTTGCAACTAACAACATTTGATTTTAGATTATATCGGTCCTGATATATGAACATACCGATGCCTGTAGTGTTGGGAAGGACATTTATGATTTGTGTGTCTCCAGTAATAGCAACATTTGTTAATGTCCTGTGGAGAAAAAAAAAAAAACATCTTCCGTAGTTTTTCTAGTTTTACAATTCCTCTGTAATTCATTTTGAATCCTTTCCCACTTACTTTGTGAAAATTTGCTTCTCAAAAGGATTTAATGGGTTTTCCAAACCACCTCTTGAGTGATGAACCAGTTTGTCACAAGAAAGTTTCTTTGGTCTCTCACACTGCCACACCGTCCCTGTTTTTATATCCTTATACTCACAGCAGCAGTCGCCTTTACTCCAACTTCCACCTGCACCCCACTTAAGATTGCATTGTACTACTTCATGGATCCTGGTTTTATTGGGTCCTGGCCCTTCAAAGTAGCCATTATAGTGGCTGCGTGGAAATGAGGACTCCCTGTATTTTTTTAGAATCTGCACAAGCTCACTGGAGTGCTCTAGACGTACATAAACTTGTGCCTGACCTTCCCAGGGCAGAAGAAGAGCAACAGAGTAAGTCCCATTACAGTGATCCACAACCTCCCCGTACACACTCGCCTTCAAGAAGAACAGAGAAGGTTAAGTGTAATGCAGAAAACTAATTTCTGTTAGTAAATCCAATTTTAAAGCATATAAAACTTTAATTATAAAATGTAAATCAACCATTAACAGGCAAATGAAACTAAGCTAATCAAACTCAGTGTCTTAATTTTTATAAAAAGAAATATTATAAAATAATATAAAACAAACACACCATTAGCTTTGAATTGAATAGCTTTGCTTGGAAAAGATCTCCTCCATATCTTTTCAGGTTCTTGTTGTGGTCTCTGGCTGTGATGATAACAGAGATCTTTTCTCCCACTTTGTAACTCTCCTTGAGTCCCACAATAGAGAATGTTGAGTGGACTGGGCTTGTGCTCTGATTCAGCTGAGTGATTTCTTGATCTGGACCGGGCCAGTCCAGAGCCTTCTGTAGCCGTTCCCACTCCTCTTCACTGATTCCCATGTCATGAGCAGATATTGTAGATGAATAATTATTATTTCGAGGAACTGGTTTAGGTCTGGGGGGGTGAAATGGTCTTATTTGGATCCCACCAGTCAATCCCCATAGAGCCTGGGAGAGGATCAGAATTTTAAATCAACCAAATTCTTTTTTTTTGTTCTATATATAAATTATTTATTTATTGTAGATAAAGATAGTTTCTGGATAATACTATAAAAGTTCATGCTCAAAGTGTGAATGGGTTAGGTCCTACTATGTAGCGCTAGCAACGACCATCATGGGTTCAAAAGCAAAGAATTGTCTTTACTCAACAAGTCAAAAAGGAACATCAAAGGGACCTTAGTTCTCATCAAGATGGCTGTTTGTTCAACATTTTATCTGCTTCTCCACTACTAAAATAATTATGAGAATACTTAAAACTGAAGTTTGTCTTTTTTTCTTCTTAAAATACTTTCAATCCTAGATAAATATGCAGAAACAACTATAAGTAACCTTGGACACTAACACAATGGTCTGTGGTGCTTCACTGAAAAAAAATGTTTAGTCAGTTCAACTTAGAAAATGTACTTCATGTGGTAACATCTACAATAACTGGTTTTGTTTAAATTAAATGATTTAAGATTACTGATTATAACTGAATTTAACCAACCTGAAAAACAAGGTTTTACTGAAGCATAACTCAAATTCAATTTAACTTGATTTCAATAATATTTAAAATTTAATCTAATTAAATTTAACTTGATTTCAATAATAGAAACAACTCTAAATGTCCAACATAACTGAACATTAAACATTAACATAAACTACCAACAGCTTTCCCTTTACTTAAAAACCCATAAAGTAACACTTAATCTCTAAATATCCTCTCCTAATGCAGCCCCTTGCAAAGCATGCTGGGAACTACAGGTCCAGTGCTCAGGGCTTCGTTTAGCATTGTAAGCCAATAGATCTTAAAGCCTTTGCCACCAATGGTCTCTATGATCAACTTAAATCTCACAATGCTTTTGAGGAATGCAGCCCCGATCAGTGGATCTGTAATTCCAAGCATGCTTCGCAAGGGCCTGCATTAGAAGAGTAAATTTAGGGATTCAGTGTTATTTTATGTTTTACAGTAAAGGGAAAGATGTTGTTAATGTTAAATGTTCAGTTGGACAGTTTCTATAACTGAATTTTGTGGTTACCATTGTGGTGAAGAGTAGTGCTGCTGTCAATTGCAATTTTTTTTATTTTTCACTTTAACATAATGTATATAATAACCCCTAATCACAATTTCTCATTGAAGCAAAATTCGCCGAACAGCAGTGAGCAGGTGCACCTGTGTCGAATGTGTCCATCCTGAGCTTTAATGGAAATTGTATGTTGGGTCAATCTAAATCAATTAAGTTAAAACAGCATTCCCTTGTTTTATGTTACATCAAACTGATTGAAGTTGGTCACAGAACTTGTAGGTCAAATCAGGTAGAAATACCTCCTTAACCCTCTGGTGCTCTTTGGTCACTTTTGACCAAAAAGGTTTACATTTTGAAATTTAAAAAATCATAGCTTCATTGGAATGGGACAAAACGTACTGGTTACTTTCGTAACCTCGGTTCCCTTAGAGATAAGGGAACGAGTACTGCGTTGCAAACGCTTATGGGAAAACTCCTTTTCTCGAGAATATTGAAGCCTTTATTTTAAAACGCATTTGCTACAGCACAGGCGAGAGCATCAGACCCACGTGAGTGAGCTGATAGGCTGTGCTGTGGGCAACTGCACGAACCAATGGCGGATAGACAGAAGCGCGCGAGCCAATCAGGGCGCTTGGCGCTCTGTCACTGTCAAGCGCGCGAAACTACACGTGACCATAACATATAAATACAGATAGAATCCGCCATTTGACAGGTATAATCGACTGAAGCGACAAACCTGCCATAAGAAAAATAGCACGGCAAGGCAACGCAGTACTCGTTCCCTTATCTCTAAGGGAACCGAGGTTACGAAAGTAACCAGTACGTTCCCTTACGAGAACGTTCTCTCGTACTGCGTTGCAAACGCTTATGGGAACGTTTCCATTTAAAACGCCGTGCTATTAATCTTTTGGCCGCTCTGACTCACCAGAGTTCCGGGAAGTACAGAATAGCCAGGATAAAAAGAGACCGAACATCGGGCCCATCAATTATCCGTAATAAAGACTGGCCAGAGCCAGTCATTTAACCCACAAGGTGATAGCCGTGTGTTTAATATCAAACTAGTCTGGGTCCGCAGAGCCAGAGTCTAGACTGAAAAGACTGTAACTGCAAAGCAGGGACATTAAAGTTATAATTCATCGGATCTGGCCAAAGCCAGTCACTTAGTCCACAAGGTGAAAACCGTGTGTTCAATATCAACTAGACTGGGTCACAGAGCCAGTGTCTAGACAGAAGAACTGTAGCTACAAAGCAAGGGCATTAAAGCTATAATTCAACAATGTGGACGGAGCGGATATCCGGCCGCCGCACATATGCTATAGATGGGAATACCCAAGTGACCATGGTTCAAAACTAGTCTGGATCCACAGAGCCAGAGTCTAGACAGAAAGAACGCATGTCTGCAGAGCAGGGACATCCAGATTATAGAATCTCACAAATGTGGACGGAGCGGACCAGCCGGCCGCCGCACAAATGTCTTCAATGGGAATACCACTTGACCAAGCCCACGAAGAGGCAACACCTCTCGTGGAATGAGCTCTAACACCTATGGGACAAGAGAGGCCCAGTGAGGTGTAAGCCAGGGCAATGGCGTCAACTATCCATCTGGACAGTGTGGTTTTAGTGACCGGGAGGCCCTTGGATCGGCCCCCGAAACACACAAAGAGCTGTTCAGACTGTCTGAAAGAGGCCGAACGCTCCAGATAAATTCTCAAAGCTCTGACTGGGCAAAGCATGAGAGAATCGCTATCCTCCTCGGAGGAGGGGAGAGCTGACAGAGAAATAACCTGGGCTCTGAACGGAGTTGAGAGCACCTTAGGAACATATCCATGTCTTGGCCTAAGAATGACCTTGGAGTCATTAGGACCAAACTCCAGACAGGAAGCGCTGGTAGACAGCGCCTGTAAATCCCCTATTCTCTTTACTGACGCCAGTGCTAGAAGCAGGGCGGTTTTCAGAGAGAGAGACTTAGGATCAGCTGACTGAAGTGGTTCAAAGGGAGGTCCCTTAAGAGCCCGCAGGACCAAGGAGAGGTCCCAGGCCGGAACAGACGGTGGCCGAGGCGGGTTAAGCCTCCTGGCGCCCCTGAGGAAGCGAACTATAAGGTCGCTTTTTCCTAAGGAGGCCCCGGCTTCCAATACGTGAAAAGCAGCAATGGCTGCCACGTACACTTTGAGAGTGGAGGGGGAGCGACCCGCGTCCAACATCTCCTGTAGAAAAGACAGTACTCTTGGTACTTCACAAGTGTATGGGTCGAGGTCTCGAGCTAAACACCAGCTGGAAAACACTGACCATTTACTGAGATAGAGGCGTCTGGTAGACGGAGCTCTAGCTTCCTTTATAGTATTCAGGACGCCCTCTGGGAGGTTCTGGGGTACCCGTTGAGTGGCCATACATGTAGGGCCCATAAGTCGGGACGGGGATGCCAGATTGTCCTGTTGGCCTGAGTCAGGAGGTCGCGCCTCACTGGGATTGGCCACGGGTCTGCTACAGACAGCTGCATCAACTCTGGGAACCAAACCTGGGTCCGCCAGAGAGGAGCTACTAATAGCACTGCGCTTTTCGTGTTCCTGATCCGTTCGATGACCTGAGGGAGCATCGAGACCGGGGGGAACGCATAGAGAGGAAGGTTGGGCCAGTCGTGGGCCAACGCATCCCTGCTCTTTAAGAAAAAGATTGGGCATTGACAGTTGTCTTCTGAGGCGAAAAGATCTACTTCTGCCTTCCCGAAGACCTCCCAGAGTAGGAGAACTGTCTGAGGGTGGAGAGACCATTCCTCTGGGGGAACTCTGCCCCGAGAGAGCATGTCTGCTCCTGTATTCAACGTGCCTGGCACGTGAGCTGCCCTGAGCGAGCGCAGATTGGTGTGAGCCCATAGCAAGAGCTGTGAGGCTATGGCAAACAGGTTGCGGGACCTGAGGCCGCCCTGGCGATTTATGTAAGAGACCACCGACATGTTGTCCGTCCGTACCAACACGTGGTGTCCCGCCAGGTATGGGAGGAATGTTTTTAGGGCTAGAAAAACTGCTCTCATTTCGAGGCAGTTTATGTGTAGGCGTTTCTCCGAGCTCGACCAGAGGCCGGAGGCAGGCCTGCCCTCGTACAGAGCTCCCCAACCGGAGTTGGAGGCGTCTGTTGAAATCATCCTCCTCTCTGAAACTACCCCCATGCTTACGCCCTGCTGGTACCAGCTGGCGTTTTTCCAAGGGGCCAGGGCTTGAACACAGCGCTGGTCCACCTTGATAATCAAGTGGCCTGAATGCCAGGCGTGGGGTGGCACCAGAGGAGCCAGCCACAGCTGAAGAGGACGCATACGCAGTAGGCCTAGTTGGAGTACTGATGATGCAGAGGCCATCAGGCCAAGGATCCTCTGAAACGTTCTGAGGGGTACAAGAGAGCCCTCTATGAACGATGCCGTGAGCTGCTGAATCGTTAGAGCACGGGCCGGTGTGGGCCATGCTCTCATAAGTACGGAGTCGAGAACTGTTCCCAGGAACGTGATACGTTGGCTGGGCAACAGAACACTCTTTGCAACATTGACCCTGAGCCCTAGACATTCTAGATGGCTGAGGAGCCAGGCTTTGTGAGTATGTGACTCCGCCTCTGACTGGGTCAGTATGAGCCAGTCGTCGAGGTAGTTTAGGATGCGCATTCCCCGCTGTCTCAGGGGGGAGAGAGCTGCATCCATGCACTTCGTGAATGTACAAGGCGCTAGTGCCAGTCCAAATGGAAGAACTGTGTACTGGTATGTCTGCCCCTCGAAGGCGAATCTCAAGAATGGCCTGTGGTGGGGGTTCACTTGAATGTGAAAGTAAGCGTCTTTCAGATCTACTGAGAAAAACCAGTCGCCTGGGCGAATCTGCGCCAGGATATGTCTGGTCGTGAGCATTCTGAACGGCCGTGACATGAGAGCCTTGTTCAGATGTCTGAGATCTAAAATGGGTCTCAGGCCGCCGTCTTTCTTTGGAACAAGAAAGTATCGGCTGTAAAAACCTGACTCGCTCAGAGAAGGGGGGATCTTCTCGATGGCCCCTTTCGCCAGCAGACTTAACACTTCGGTGCGGAGGACATGACTCAATGTGCCCCTTACCGTGGTTTGTATAACCGCGCGAAAACGCGGTGGTCTGCGGGCGAACTGAAGCGAGTAACCATGCTTTATGATGTTCATCACCCATACTGAAACTCCGGGGATAGCTTGCCAAGCTAGAGCCCGCAGAGCTAGAGGCATTATCATATCTGGAACACCCAGAGTGGGGGGCTCGGACTGACATGTATGCATGTGAGAAATTATGCTCGATTTGTGCTTTGTGTGGGTCGCTGTTAAAACAGCGTTTGTTTGCAGGGGTGCGTGACATGTGACGGGCCCATGAACTGCATTTAGAACTGCTGCAGCCGCCTGAACTGAAGAGGGAGCCGTGAGCAGTAGTCGAGCGATTTTTGGGGCTGGTCCGGCCGCAGCGGGACAGTGACCCCTCTTTGTGCCGGTTAGGACGGCTTCTTGGGCTCGTGATCGAGCGTCAGCTTCGGCCGCGGGCCCTGGCGCTTAGGGAACGGGAACTGTTTCGCTGGCTTCATGTGCTTACTGGTCTCAGCCGCTGGGCGGGGCTGGAGGACCTGGGACACCACTTTCTCAGGTCGCGGCGTGCTCTTGGGGCGCCGTTGGACTGAGCTGGAGCGCTTTGGTAGAAAGTGTCTCATGGCGCTGGAAGCCTTCTGAGCTTCAGTGAAGCGATCGGCGAAGCCGCTGACAGATGGGCCGAAGAGACCTGAGGCTGTGACGGGCGAGTCGAGGAAGGCAGTTTTATCCGCGTCCCTGATCTCGGTTAAGTTTAGCCAGAGGTGGCGCTCCATTACCACTAGGCTGGCCATATTGCGGCCCAGGGCTTGAGCGGTGGTCTTCGTGGCCCTCAGTGCCAGATCCGTGGCACTCCTGAGGTCTTTAAATGTGTCTGGGTCCGGGCCTGACTCATCCATGGAACGGAGAATTTTGGCCTGGAAGGCTTGAAGCGTCGCCATGGCGTGAAGTGCAGAGGCGGCTTGACCGGCGGCAGCGTATGCGCGGCTGGCAATGGCCGAAGTAGTTCTGCACGGCTTAGAAGGGTGCACCGTCTTAGACCTCCAACTACCTGCAGTGGGGGGGCATACGTGTGCAGCGACCGCTTCCTCCAGTGGGGGGAGAGACACATATCCTTTCTCTTCAGCGCCGTCAACAGTGGAGAGCGTAGAAGAGGCAGATGAGCGCGTTCGCGCTGAAAAGGGCGCGCGCCAGCATTTTGTGAGCTCTTCGTGAACCTCAGGCATAAATGGAGCGGCGCGCTGACGAGGGGCCTGCTGGCGCCCCGGCAGGTACCATTCATCGAGGCGGCTTCTGGCGGGCTCAGCTGGAGAAAGCCAATCGAGTCCCAACTCGTCAACAGCGCGAGACATGACACGGAGAAGTTCGGCGTCAATGCTCGCTCGAGTATCAGAAAACTCTAGCTGAGAGGGGGGGGGCGGGGTCCGCGGAGCCCGACCAATCCTCGCTCTCAGATGCCGCCATAGAAAGTGCGTCATCGACGTCATCCGGAGATGCGCCGAAAGAGACGAGTCCAGCCGCTTCAGACGAGGGGCGCTGCTCGCTCCGAGAGAACAGGACAGGCGAAGAAGGCGTGGGCGAGGCACGAGGAGAAAGGCCCGGCGTGCACTCGCTAAACTCACCGCGCTCAGGACGCCTCTGATCGCGCCGCTTCTTCCTACGGGGCTCGTGGGGCGCCGAAGACGGAAGGTGGGCGGAATCGGTCACCGTCGAAGACAGCCTTGAACGGAGAACGGAGACAGGCATCCCGTCGCAGAATTGGCAGCCGCCTTTCATGAGCGCTGCCTCGGCGTGCTCAGGGCCGAGGCAGGCCGCACACTGGGTGTGTCCGTCGGATGCATGCAGGGAGACCCCGCAGCTCTCACAGATGGAGAGAGGCATTATGCCGCGCTGTGAAAACAGCGGTTTGCTCTTTTAGATAAATATGCAATGAAAAGGATATAATTTTTCGTCGGATGCCACAGGGAAACGCTCAGCTGGCGAGATGCCGGGATGCGAAGCTGTTCCGCTGGACGGCTTTTCCACGACGAGGGCTTCTTACGACCGGAGAAAATCAGCGACGAGGTGAGTCGAGCTGAAGGAGATTAAATCTGTCAAATGGCGGATTCTATCTGTATTTATATGTTATGGTCACGTGTAGTTTCGCGCGCTTGACAGTGACAGAGCGCCAAGCGCCCTGATTGGCTCGCGCGCTTCTGTCTATCCGCCATTGGTTCGTGCAGTTGCCCACAGCACAGCCTATCAGCTCACTCACGTGGGTCTGATGCTCTCGCCTGTGCTGTAGCAAATGCGTTTTAAAATAAAGGCTTCAATATTCTCGAGAAAAGGAGTTTTCCCATAAGCGTTTGCAACGCAGTACGAGAGAACGTTCTCGTAAGGGAACCTGGTGACTTTTATGGCACTTGGCATATAAACACAAAAAAATGTAGGGCATGATTTGAAAAGGCTAAGTGGTTGTAAAAAAAAATAGTCACACTCATGGTCTTCGCGGCCAAAAATAACCGCCATAGGAAATAAATAGGAAATGGGCAAAAAATATGTAAACACAGAATATTTTTGTGTGTACAATCTACAAATCAGCCACGATGCAGAAAAAAAGTGCACAGCAATGAAGGGGTGAAACTCTAAAACATCAACAGAGCAAAACAGACAGACCCACTCACACACACACACACACACACACACACACACACACACACACACACACACACACACACACACACACACACAATTATACACACAAATAAACTGGAAGGACTATTACCATACAGCAAAAATTAGTCAGAAGACTTAAAAAAAAGGGGTTGAAATTAGATCAGATGGATTAAGCTGTGATAAAGGATTCCTGTTTATTTTTGTTATATTTTTATTGAATTTTGATGTTGCATGTAACAAAATGTTTTCTCTGTATTCACCCTAGTGAAAAAAAAGTATACTTTATTGTATTTGTAATATATTCCCTGTTTTAATAGTACATTGCAAATATACTAATAAAAATGTACTATTTTTAAATATACAAAAAGTATATTAGCAGCATACTTTTGACTATTTTCACAATGCAATTTTTAACACACTTTAAAATAATTGTAATTTAGTATATTTTCTAAAAATATATTTTACAAAAATATACGTGAAGTGAAAGTTCTGTTTATTTTTTATAAGTATATTTATTTGCACTTTTCTTAAATATATTTTATGAATATTTTTTAACTATGTGCTGAAAATGATCATTGTAACAATGCATTGAAAGTATACTTTCAAAGTAGCCTACATTATTAAATAACCTGAAGTTGTAGTATACTTTGTTAAATTATGGAATTTTTTAAGTGTATTTCTTCATGCTTGCAATTCACTTAATTGCTACTTTCAGAAAGTAATAAAACATATGATAAATGCGTTGAAAGGCCACACACAACTCCGTCGGACGTGCGAGCGGCCATCCAGCCTGGTCTCATTGTTAGGTATTAATCATAGACTGTAAAAAATACGACAGACACGTACAATCACAATAATTTATTTATTGAGAAAATGCCAAAACCGGTACCAAAAGCCGTTCACATGACGATGTGTCGCAGTCCTCTCTGGCAGTATATAATAGTTTTGTATGAGGTAACGTTACAGAGCAGAATTTAATCCATGAAAATGTTAATCCGGTTTCGGTTCGTTGTTCGCTCTGTGAAGGCGCGCGCGCGCGCTTCTCCATTTCAAATCTAGTACACCATCTTAAACACGGCATGTCGCAATCTGTGACGAAGCATGCGAGAGCCAATGAGCGTTTGATATCACTGACGTAAAACATGTCGTAACGCATGTTCGGGCGCAATTTTTGAATTTGAATTCACCACGAGCGCGGGATTGACGTTTACGGTCTCTGCTGAGAAGTGGAGAATGAGATGAAGATCACTGGATAAAGGGCTGAATTTGGATCTGTTTCTTGCAAACAACGTATGGATTCTAAAGATTTGGATTACATCAAGCTAATAAAATTGACGTATTTTGTGAATTTATGTTGTGTTTTAGTTTATTATGGGTCTATAGGAGAAAACGCCTTTTGTGTCTCACGGTAAATAAACCAAGTATTACATGGTGCATTTTGTTCTGTTTTTCAATGCTAAAACTTTGTGAGGATTTAATAAACACTGTTTGAGTTAATTATGTGTATCTGTGTGGTATTGAAGTTACATGTTATTTACTGTAATGACCCTGACAAGTGCATTCAGCTTTGGGGAAGAAAGTATATTTTTACTCAAAAATAATATATTTATGGTATATTTCTTGTTTGTTTGGAAGACACTCTTAATTAATTTGTAATGTACTTGTAATACAAAAAAGTATGCTTTAATATAATCAAGCATGAAAATACGCATGTACTTAAAGTGTACTAAGTATACTTGAAATTGTCTCAATTTAGCATCAAAAAGTACACTAAATACACTTAAAGTTATACTTTAGTATAATTTAATTATAACTAAAATACACTTAGTACAAAAAAAAATTATCCAAAATAGCACACTTCAAGTTAACTAATCATTAACACACTTGAAGTATACTGACAATTAGTCTGGCTGCAAGTATACTTAGCATACTTTTTTTTCACTAGGGCAGGTTTGACGTTTAAACTTCAAATCAAAACTTAAAATCAAATCAAATTTCGAATCTTACAAGTTTTTTTGTCTAAAAACTTCTAAATTCACCTCTCTATTATCCCTATTAAACCTCATATAGATTTTAAAATATTGCTGATTACTTACAAAGCACTAAATGGTTTAGCTCCCCAGTGCTTGAGCTCTTAACGCATTATAGTCCTTCACGTCTATTGTGATCTCAAAATTCCGGCCAGTTGATAATACCTAGAATATCAAAATCGACTGCTGGCGGTAGATCCTTTTCCTATTTAGCACCAAAACTTTGGAACAGTCTTCCTAACATTGTCCGGGAAGCAGACACACTCTGTCAGTTCAAATCTAGTCTAAAAACACATCTCTTTGGCCTAGCATACACATAACACATTAAAGACTTCTATAGTTCAATGTTAGGCTGCATAGATTAGGTCAGCCAAAACCATAAATCCTGATGTACTTATTACACCATAAGAAGGATGGCGTATGTTAGTCTCTCTGTTAATCCCGAGGTTTACCACAGTTCGTCGGATCCAGGCCGTATCCAGATCTGATGAAGGACCTGCGCCTGGACGCGACGACAACACAGTCCTGAAGTGTCAACTAGTCTCTCCCCTGTGAAGGCCTCCTTTAACTCCGTTTACCTCTGTACAGATAAATCGTTGTCGTTTTTATCTGTACAGAGTCACCACGTGGCTACGCGGACGCGATAAATAATTCTGTATTATACATTTTTAAGGCCAGTTTGTTAAGGTTGATTTGTAAAGAAGGATTACATGCCTGCAAACATATATATTCAAACACATACCTATGGACTGAACATGTGATGCGCATGTGCTAAATGTCAGTGTTTGCACAGAGGTTGCCTAGGTTTGCGCAGAGATAACTTGACTTGACTTGACTATAGAGAGCTATACCAACACATTCTCAGTGGTTACACCATAAAATCACGTTTTATTTTCTCTCACCGGATGGCTCTAATCTGCATTCAAAAATTGGATTTAAAAGGCATAGTCTCTATATTAATCTAAAATTCTGCATTAATTTAATTTTATTATTATTATTTTCAATGGCAAAAATGGACCATAATTATTGCATAAATATTAATTAGTACCATAAAATTATCTCAAAAGAAACTTATTTTTTAGAAAGAAAAAAGAAAAAAAGGATTGATAAAAATATATATTATACTGATTTCACTGGGGGGAGTTTCATTTTCAGGTGTCCGGTCACGTTTGATTGAGAAGAAACAACTGCACGTGTTCACTTTTTACAGTGAATGAAAATTCCCCTATTTGTTTACTCCCCTCATGGGAGAGAAAGCACCTTCCTTTTGTCAGTAAAGAAAAGCAATATGGCTGCTCAGACACTTCAAACTTCCCCACTTGCTAACAGTTCAGAATATACAAGCAATCCGGTCACACACACACACACACACACACACACACACACACACACACACATATATATATACTGTACTGTATATATCAGTCAGTTGAGTACATCAGAAACAAAAGTGGGGCATCCGTTCACTGTCATGCATCCAGTGTGGACAAATTATAATGAGTTATACTGTATATGATTTTGATGAGGCGCATATTGAAAAGTTTAGTTTTGTGAAATAAAGTAATATTGCTGCACCCTCCATTGCAGTTTGTGATAAGCTATGTAATTGAAGTTTGAATGTCAAATTTCTAAAGAGTTTATTTAACACGTACAGGTGCTGGTCATATAATTAGAATATCATGAAAAAGTTGATTTATTTCAGTAATTCCATTCAAAAAATGAAACTTGTATATTATATTCATTCATTACACAGACAGAAATATTTCAAATGTCTATTTATATATATATTTCAATTTCTTTTAATTTTGATGATTATAACTGACAACTAATGAAAATCCCAAATTCAGTATCTCAGAAAATTTTAATATTACTTAAGAGCAATACAAAAAAAGGATTTTTAGAAATGCTGGCCAACTGAAAAGTATGAACATGAAAACTATGAGCATGTACAGCACTCAATACTTAGTTGGGGCTCCTTTTGTCTGAATTACTGCAGCAATGCGGCGTGGCATGGAGTCGATCAGTCTGTGGCACTGCTCAGGTGTTATGAGAGCCCAGGTTGCTCTGATAGTGGCCTTCAGCTCTTCTGCATTGTTGGGTCTGGCCAGGGACGGATTATGACTTGTAAAGGCCCTGGGGCCAGTTATCTCCAAAGGCCCCCCTCAGTTCGATAATAAAATCGTTTTTTGATAAATATAATGCACAATGTTGTTGGTGAAGACAGGGCTGCCAAATCTCACGCATCGTGTTGACACTGTTCTCCGTTTTTTCACGCAATGAAAAATCCCGAAGCAAAGAGGTCACTGACAGCAACAGACAAGACAAGGCAGGTTACTTTTGATCAGACGCGGCGTCAGTCGATTTTGCCGGGGAAACCGGACAATAGCCTGCTATGTAAACCCCCGAAATCATAAGTTGTTATTTCATTGAGCTCAGGGCCGGATTAACAATTTCCTGTGCCCTGGGCAACAAGACTCAAGGCCCCGGCGAAAATTTGGATTTCTCTGATCTACATATGTGCAATTTAGGACTTTTGAAGGCCAAAAAATTATAAGAAATAGGCTAGCTTTAAAACCTTGTCATTAGATTGTTTGTCAATACCTGCTCTCTCCTCATCTTCATATTTCTTTTTCTCTCAGTCTTCTTATCCTGGCCTATTTCTTCCCCTCCTAAAGCTGAACTTAGTCTTTTTTCATTTTCGTCTGTGTCAGTGACGAAAGTAAACAGGCTCAACTGATATTTATACGTTTTATGAATAATTTTCTTAGACATGTTAATTTACTCAAGGCTACCAGGAAAGCTGTAAACCTAAGTCAGTATTGTCATTAGGAACCTTCTGCAAGCTTTGGAATTTGAAAACGTCTGTTTTTAAATGTTAAAAGTAATTTTAAATAATACACATTATAGACTACGTTTACTGCAGTTGGTGGAATTGGCAGACGTTCCCTTAAGCATCGTGCACTGTGGAAACTCGTCAAAGCATTCTCAGGTATAATTATGAAGCATTAATGCACGAATGATTTTGAATGAATATTTTCATCATGTCGATATGCAATGGTCACATAATGTTAAAACTAATCTTGCTATTGATATCTTTGTTAGACTACCAATCTGACTCATTTAACTTACAATAGAGAGAACAGGACTGGCACGAATCTCTTGCTGGAAACTTTGATTAACAGCTGATATCATCATCATAACCTTAAATGCTAAATTCAATGTGCTCTACCTTAGTATTGTTCTAACTTAGTTATGTTATGTAAGGACATAAGATCAGCAGATCTTTATTGTTCTATTGTTAATGGGTTTTCTGAACCAAACTGGATTGCGTGGCCTTAAACCCCAGGGCCCCCCCGGGCTTCTGGTAGGCAAGGGCCCCTGGGCACTGGCCCCATAGGCCCGGTCAGTAATCCATCCCTGGGTCTGGCATATCGCATCTTCCTCTTCACAATACCCCATAGATTTTCTATAGGGTTATGGTCAGGCGAGTTTGCTGGCAAATTAAGAACAGGGATACCATGGTCCTTAAACCAGGTACTGGTAGCTTTGGCACTGTGTGCAGGTGCCAAGTCCTGTTGGAAAATGAAATCTGCATCTCCATAAAGTTGGTCAGCAGCAGGAAGCATGAAGTGCTCTCAAACTTCCTGGTAGACGGCTACGTTGACCTTGGACCTCAGAGAACACAGTGGACCAACACCAGCCGATGACATGGTACCCCAAACCATCACAGACTGTGGAAACTTCACACTGGACTTCAAGCATCTTGGATTGTGTGCCTCTCCATTCTTCCTCCAGACTCTGGGACCTTGGTTTCCAAATGAGGTGCAAAATTTGCTCTCATCAGAAAAGAGTACTTTGGTCCACTGTGCTTTATTAAATCCAGTCAACGCAGCCGTCTACCAGGACATTTTCAGAGCACTTCATGCTACCTTCATTTTCCAGCAGGATTTGCACCTGCCCACACTGCCAAAAGAACCAAAACCTGCTTCAATGACCATGGTGTTACTGTGTAATTACTGTGTGATTTCATGTAATATTCTAATTTTCTGGGATTTTGATTTTGTGGGTTTCATAAGCTGTAAGCCATAATCATCAAAATTATAACAAATAAAAGCTTGAAATATCTCACTTTGCATGTAATGAGTCTATATAATATATTAGCTTCACCTGTTAAGTTGAATTAACTTTTTTTGATGATATTCTAATTATATGACCAGCACCTGCATGTATAATTTATGATGATCTCCTCCAAATGTTATGAAAGTGGAAAAACAACAACAACTCACGACTACATTAGGTGTCCGAATATAACTTTATTAAAACATACCTACTAGATAACATAACATAATTATTTACAATTATAGCTCTATAGAATTATAAAATACGGACATTTGTGTCAGTGCCTGTGGATGTTGCCACTCCATTCTCTGTTGTGACAAACTTCAGCATGACCCTGCATTAAATAATAATGCGGAACATATTAGTCATTCAACAACAACAATCATTCAACAACACTAATGACAAAGTTTTAGGATACTGGGTTAGTTAGGTATTCTGAATACTGATTCTAAACTACAACCAACAATTTAATTTAACTTTGCACTGCCTAATCTAAAGTGACAAAAACTGAGCTTAAAGGGATAGTTCACCCAAAAATGAAAATTAGCCCATGTTTTACTCACCCTCATGTCATGCTTGACATTCTTCTTCGTCTTGTCATATACACCTATAGGATGACTTGAGGGGGAGTAAATCATGGTCTAATTTTCATTTTTTGGGTGAACTATCCCTTTAAGTGTCAGTATAAATCTAAGACATCTGCCATTTTTTAAGAATCACTGAGTTCACCTTTAATTAAACAGTTACTTATAAAAACAAGAGCAGTGAGTGTTTAATAAAACAACAGTTGATTATAAACCAATATAAAACATAATTATGTCCTATGGCTGTTGTTGTCTGATTGATTTTACAGCCTTGGGCATTCAGAAATCACAGAAAGTAAGATTATGCAGTTTTGTTGCAGCAAATAATCATTTGCAAAGAAGAAAACACTGTAGGCATATTGACACGTAAAGCCATACACCACGGATGCACTGTATATCATGTGATCTGAATGTCAATGACAAATATGACAAAAATTACAAATATCTTTACCATAATTCAAAATGCAATGCAGCGCACAGTGTTATTGAATTGAAATAACACTGGTGGTGGTTATATTATTAATGCTTTAAACATGTTTAATAAATCACATTAACTTCAATAGCCAAAAAATAAAATTTCACAGGTTGGTAAAAATATACCTTTCTTTTCTTCTCAGCACCAGATTGCTGTTGTGTCCTCCTGTGCATAGCTGTCGATCAACTATCATTTGCAACCAGGTGCAAACATAAGGTGTAGGTGTGGATGCAGGAATGGCATGCGCTTACGGCGTTCACAAAATGCCTTTTTTTGTTTTTATATTGTTATTAGTTTAAATGATTATCTTTTGTTACTTTGTTCTTTGTTATCCGTGTTACAGTGTAATTATTCTGAACATTTAAGTATTAAATAATTTAATTTAAAAAGAATTAAATAATGAACTACATGTACTTACTAAAGGGTTAGGGTTAAGATTAGGGTTAGGTTTAGGAGAGGCTAACAATAGCAAGCTAGCTTTGAAGGCACAAGATCCCACCCTCACTTCCGAGCTTCTACAAAGCCACGCCTCCTTCAAAACACATGAACACACAGCAGAGTTTTCAAAGCGTCAGGAGAGGAGAGATGGTGTTAAATGACCTCATGTCTTAAAGCACATTGCAATAATAATGAACACCAGCAACTTACAGAGCTCTAGTTATACCAACTGACTGCAGCAGATTAATTTCCGGGCGTTGATAGTTTTGACATAGAAAAGCATAAATCTGAGTAGAACGTCAAGGCCATCTTGTAATTATGGTTATGACATGGCGTGAACGCAGCATAAGCTCATTGTTTTGGTTCAGGAGAAACTTTAAAGCGGCTAAACAACAGCTGTTTGTTTGTGTCACTCTGTGACTGTATGTCTACAAATCTGCCTATCCTCGTGGAACGCGCTGATCATGTGTGATGTCTGCGCGAGCATGGTGTTCGGAGGTATTTAAAAAGGTAACAGGCAGGTACAGTCAGAACAAATTCAATGATTGAGACTTCCACAGAAGATATATGTACATGTTTTAATATTTAGACCACTTCTATTATTGATTGCTATCAGGATATGAAGAGAGTTTCAATCAGTATAACAAAAAGTGTTTATAATACAAATTGCCTACCCTACCTTTAATAAAGTGTGGAACATGTGGAGGTGTTTTTTTATTAGGATTTTTGATGAAGAGAATGTTTGAAGTAGAAATTTAAAAAATAATTTTAATTATTTTAAATGTAAATATTTAGTAAAATTATACATGTATTTACTGACATAAAAACAAAAACAGCAAAAAAAATAAAAAAATAAATGTCACATTTATAACAGAAGTCAGTACTTAAATATAGGCTATAATTACACATTATACATTACACAGAAATAAACTTTTTAATGTATTAAATTTTTTATGAACTTACCAGAAGGGATGATGTCCAAAGAAAACATGCCAGTAGTAGTAAAAATTCTCTTAACCTCCAGACTGAAATACACAGAAATGATCAATATCCAAATCCTTCAAAACATGAAACCATCTTGACCCATAGATATTACAATATTCATAAACTAATGATTACCTGGGGGATTTGATTTCTTTGTGGATAGTACGACCATGGCTAATCTGTTGTTCTTCTAGAATAATTTGAAGTCTGCTTGTGAGTGAAGTTCATTCACACAACTTCAAACCAATGTCCTGTTAAACTGGCCACACTGCTCTGAAAATGAGGCGTTCCCACTAATTATGTGGCACTCAGTTGAACATCCCATCTGTCCTGCAGTATTGGTTTAGCCAGTTCGGCTTTGTTTGATTTGATTGACATTAGATGTTAACTTACATATGAATGGTGAAGATTTTTTGGTAACGCTTTAGATTACAGCCCGGAAAGTACTGGAAAGTAATTAAAATGAAAGTACAGTGTAACTTTCGGTAATTACAGTTTACCTATAAAGTACTTACGTGTAAGTATAGGGGAACAATATGTAAAGTCTTGGCAATAAAGGTGTAACAACCAGGAAAATACTGCGTAATTAAAATGAAATTACAGTGTAACTTTCGATAATTACAGTGTAGCCTACCTATAAAGTGCGTATGTGTAAGTATAGGGGAATAATATGTAAAGTTTTGGGAATACAGGGGTAACAACCAGGAAAATAACAAATTATATAGGCAAATTATTTAGACTGTAAGTATTCCATGTAGTTACAGGGTAAGTATGACATTGCGGGCTGTAAATTAAAGTGGTGTTTCTTACCCTCTTGTTTCATGTAGTTACAATAAAAACACATGTAGGCCTACACACACAATCTGACATCACTTGGAAAACCTTTATTTGAAAAACAACTTATTTCAAAACAGATTTACAACATATTACACTTCTTATTCTTTATTATTTTTTTAAAATCAACTTTTCATTTCAAATACTAAAGTCCTGACAGAAAGTAGCATGTTTTGTCCTTTTTTGTTTCTCTTGCATGGCTTCCTCCTCCTCTTGGTCCTCCTTTTCTTTTTCCATCGTTCCACTGATTAGCCTAATCTTAAAGCTACACTGTGTGATTTTTACCCCCATCTAGCGGTGAAATTGTATATGACTACCCAGTGAAAATTAGTTTCTGTTCCTCTCAATTCCGAGGGCGTTTAAACTCCTACGGTGGCCGTATTATTCCAAGATTAACATGGCTTCCAGTTATCACTTCGTCCATGACAATAATAAACAATACCTCTAAAATGAATAAAACTACAGGACAGATGTCAGGAGGTAAACGTCACCCTTGGAATCGGCTATCCCAGCATAATCAGATTAGGCTAACGTTACAATGTGTACAAAGTAAAAGCAATTAAAAATAACTAAAATTTACCTTGTCCTTTTTTTATATAGCTTAAAAAATTGCGCCTTTAAAACTATTCATCACCTGTGATCCGTCGCAGCACAGATTTATGCTACAAGGTAAACAATACTTTTTCACCATTGACGCGAGGATGAAGTTATACTAGAGGTCGTTCTGGCGTTATGCACAACCATGCTATGGTTAGACAAGCAACTATAAAACTTCGAATTTACACAAATGAATTACAACAGGCTGAATTACCTGTCGAGAAGAAAGCAGGCAACCTCGGCGTCCGTTTTTAAATATTTTCTCCTCATGTGCTCTTTCCATCTGGGAAAAGTTACTCCAATATTGACTATGGTCTTGCTGATTTGTCTGTCGCGTTGACGTTTTAATTCTCTCTTTCAAGTGTGAGTACGCACGCACGCACACACACACACACCACACTATCTTTCAAATCTGCCGGCACTCGCGAGCTCGCGAGTAATCTCCCCCTCGCATTCGTCACGGTGTCACTGAGTGAAAAACGCAAAAGGCGAAGCTTGAATTTACAGGTATGTCCCTCTTTGGCTAATGTAGTTTCAAGATGGAGGGGCAACATGGCGACCGGCATTCGAACCCCTCACCCGTATGTACTTTCAATGGCAGATTATAAACTTAAGAGAATACTTTATTACTTGAAAGAAGTAAATATACATTAATGAGCACGTATATTTTTGAAAGAACTAAGTGTTTTTTGCTAAGAAAAAACTAAAAAAGTTACACAGTGTAGCTTTAAGAAGGAGTATTTTTCTATTCTGTATTATGTATTAAAAGAAAATACAGTACACCCAGAAATGTTCTCATAATTTACTCATCTTTTCGCTACCGACCAACTGTCAAGAGCGAGTGCATGAGAGTCGGCTTCATAGGGTCGGCTTTAATGGCTTCGCGTTTGGTGAAGCTTAAGCGTTCATTAGGAGTTTGATGTGAAACTCGCGCGAGAACTTGTGTCTCTGTTCTTCTGCATGGTTTGTTTTTCATTATTATTATCTGTTATTGTTTGTATTTTGTTGTGAGCAATAATAAAAACATTAAAAAAAATTAATACTTCGACATTCGGTTTTTCGGTGCGCTTACGTCACGCTTTACTCAACCCTCTCATGAACGCGCAGGTGACAGTTGGTCGGAAGCGATAGTCTACAGTTTAAAAATTTAAAATATTTGATTTTTTCTTACAAACGCTTATCGTTTCACTTCAGAAGACATTGATTCATCCATTGGGGTCGTATGGATTACTGTTGTTGTTGTATGTGCTGTTGTCAACTTTTAGGAACACATGAGCTTGCATTAGCCTACCTATATGCATTCACAGAGATTATTTATTTTTCTAAAAACTTTTGTTTGTGTTAATCTGAAGAAGGAAATTCGTATACATCTCGGATGACATGAGGGTAAAAGATGAGTAAATGGTGAGGACATTTCTGTACTGTATTTTCTTTTAACACATAATACAGAATAGCAAGAGACATGTCATGGGATTCCTTCTTAAGATTCATCAGTGGAAAGAAAGAAGAAGAGGAACAAGAGGAGGAGGAAACCAAGCAAGAGAAACAAAGTGCAGTAAATCCGTTTTGAAATAAGTTGTTTTTCAAATAAAGTTTTTCGAGTGATATCAGATTGTGTGTGTGTACATGTGTTTTTATTGTCCTTACCCTGTAACTACCAACACTTTAATTGACCTTTCGCCGGCCCCTCCCCCAAAACGGCCATTGTCCAATCACACATCATAGCAACCGTTACTATGTGAGCAGGTCCGACAAACATTAGCAAGATGGTGAAGCGTGCGCCCATGGCGTTTGTAAATCGGACACTACATACCCCGAGAGATTGTCTGGAGGAGTTGTGTTCTTTCCATTCCCAAAGCCGAAAACACAACGCTAGCGAAGCGGTGCCTACAATGGATAAAACAGTGTGGACGGCCCCAATCCCAGTTAAATGTGTCGAACATTACGAAGCATAAATACGTCTGCTGGCTGTGGTATCGATGGCTAAGTTACTTAAAGTTTTTTTTGTTTTGTTTTTCTGATCTGAAAAACTCCTATCTGTAACTCAAAAAACATAATATTGTCTGAACCGCGAGTTTTATGATCCGTTGCCCCACTAATAAATATTATGGTCTCAACCGCGATTTTTGTGATCTGTTGTCCCCCTAATAAATATTATGGTAAGTGCATTATGAAAGACAATCAATGAAAGTTATTTAGATGCAAATTAAGGCTATGTCTGGTTAAACAGTTATTGTGTGATTTCGTTTATTGTGCTTTGTCAACTTGAAGCATGAATTTGAGAAAGAAAATCATTTTTGGAATAAAATGCACCACATACTTTTGTCAATGATATAGGCCTAAGTTATAGCTAAAAGATTGTAAAAGCTTTCAGTTCATCTGCCTAATTGTAGTTGAAAAGTCAAATTAAGCTTGATTAATGATATACTGTGACTGATCAAATAAACTACAGCATCGGGAATATAACTCCCATGTGTTTTGCAGCATTTAAAATATTAGTCGTGTTATGCGAAAAAACACACATAAGAAATTATTGCTGACAGCACTTTTATTTTCAGAGACAGTTTTTTCTTTCACACAAAAACACAACAGTAAGTGTCTTACAATGCTTTTAAACACTTGTTTCCTTGTTCTTTGTCATAATCACAAATGATGTGTATGAACACCGGTAACGTTAAGCATTAGCCTCGATAGAGACGTAGATAGTAGTCGTGTCTCCTTCATTGCGTATTTTATTATAATATATCCCTCCACTGCATACTGTAACCCTTTTTGCCTCAATCTGGAGGATATCGCGGATGTATTGCTCCAATGGTCACTGACACGCACGGGTATACCTCTTTCCGTCATGGCAATCTGTCGCGCTGGTCGTGTTTGACCATTTGTTTGTCGGACGTAGCAACAGTAACTAAGGGGGGCGGGGCTCGGCGAAAGGTCAATTTACAGCCCGCAATGTCATACTTAACCTGTAACTACATGGAACAAGAGTATATTTTCCCAGCATTTAAAAAAAAAAAATTGCAATAGTTTTACTTGCCTTGAAACTTAATCAGTGCACCTTTGCAATATTAACAAATTAGCCTACTTTATAAATGCACTGATATGTACCCCGTAATTTAAAAAAAAGCCTTTATGTATTTTTATACACTATTATTACAAAAAGGTGCAGTGTATGTACTCGCTAAATTGCTCCCAAAAGTAAGATTCTAAAATACTTAGTCTAAATAATTTGCCTAAATAATTTGTTATTTTCCTGGTTGTTACCCCTTTATTCCCAAGACTTTACATATTGTTCCCCTATACTTACACATAAGTACTTTATAGGTAAACTGTAATTACCGAAAGTTACACTGTACTTTCATTTTAATTACGCAGTACTTTCCGGGCTGTAATCTAAAGCGTTACCGATTTTTTTTGTTATGGGAACAACAAAATTCTTTTTCCTGTTCTTTTTTTCCCAGGAGTGTAATCATTATGGCTCTCGCACAACATTATTTTCACTTTTTATTGCAAGGAAAATATACACACAATATATTATATATATATACAGGGTGGTATGCACTTAAAGATTAGAAGATATATGGAACCTGTTAGCCCACCCTGGGAAATGTTAACCAGATTGCAGGTGATAACCAACCAATAGTCAAACAGGTTACACTGGTCAAACAGGTTTGTTTCTGTAAAGGCAGTCGCAGAAGTCTCATTTTCTTGTATGAGAAGATATAACAATACAAATCTAAAATGTCTGTATAGGATTAAATCCCACAGAAACTGACGATTTTCATTCAGGGTCAGTCAGCTTCACTTAAATGATGACCGGTGGATATTACTTTACAGTAGGAATTTGAATGTGATCATGAACATGCCCTATTAACACTTATGCAAGCAGGTTATTGTAAGTGTTTTATTTTTATTTTTTTTTTGCCTATACCCACACGTTTTTGAGATTTTTCCACATTATGTTTTAACCTAACTTTATACATGCACATTGAATACACCTTTTATGTAAATCTGAAACCCCTAACAGAAACAAAATCAAGACTTTGTAAAAGGACATAATAGGACCCTTTTAAAAACATTATAGCAGTAAGCAGTAATAAACAGCAATTTATTCCAAAAATAAGCGGGCCCCTAAGCCAAGATATATGCCCAGATCAACATAATTGTCAAGCGGGATCCAGGGGTGTGCTCCCCTAGGAGAACATTTTGATAAATAGTTCCTTAAATGATAGATTCTGGTGACTTTTGTGGATATAAATGGACATCATTCAGACATGAGATGAACAAACCCAATACAAGCCTATATTACAGTAGCAGGTTTCAGTAAGTCAAATTTAAGACCTTTTTAAGACATTTTAAGACCATAAAGATAGAAATTTAAGACCTACACGACGCATTGCCAAAAAAAAAAAATTCAAATCAAAGAATTCATTTTATTTCAATGAATTCAGTAATTGAAAAAGCATTAATTTAATTTAGAGATAAAGCAATCACATTAGTAACCTTCCACACCCAACAACGCGTGTCAGAGAAAAGAACAGAATCAGATATAATTTTTTTATGCATATTTTCTTTGCATATTATACTGTAAAAAACACATAATTAGTTGATTTTAGTTGATCATAACTAGATATGAAATGGCATGAACTTTTCATTTCATGATTATAGTGGCAAAAATGATCACGGTTATCACAGAATCCTGTTCAAAAAGTACTAATGCTACACAATGAAATCAATTCACCAAGTTTTATGTTGAAAACCAGCAAATAACAAATAAAATAAGCATCAATATGCACTTTTTGTTTACATAAACATTAAAATAATACCATTAAAAATGATAGCCAGATTTTAAAAGTGTCTTGCACTTTTGTACAAGTTCAAAAAGTTTTGACAAAAAAGTTTTTTTATAAAAAGATAAATCTCACATATTTCAGACTTTAAATGATTATTTATAAAAAGAATGAGTCAAAAAAAGATAAATTACTGACATTTACAATGCACTTTAGCTTATCTTTTATTATTAAATGTGCCCTAGAATTTGAAATTGAATTTATCTTGGCATAGTTAAATAACAAGAGTTCAGTACATGGACATGACATACAGTGAGTCTCAAACACCATTGTTTTCTCCTTCTTATTTAAATCTCGTTTTTGAAAAACACCCCTGAAAAATAGGCGAATCTCCACATAACACCGACTGTGACGCAACAGTCGGGATCATTAGTACGCCTCCAAAAATTTGCATATGCCAGCCCATGTTCAAGGCCAGGCAGAACTGCGCAGCCGAATCATCGTCCGAATCATTTTTCTTCGAGAGACATCATGGCTTGCAAACGAGCGAAGCATGGCAGTTGCTCAGTGTTTGGATGTACAAATTAACACAAGTATTTTTTTAGTTCCTTCATCCGAGCCTCTGAAGAACCAGTGGGTTATGTGAATTTCTGATGTGTAATTGTTCAAGTTCAGACAGATAATCTTTCTCTCAAAGTCGTTCAATACTGTTTATGCATCAGTAAATCAAGCCAGTGACTAAACGATCAACTTCACGTCGTTTCTCTTAGTAGGATGAAAATAATCTTACTTAAACTGTGAATAATATACAGATAGCGATCAAAGAACAATCCCTTTCCAGTCGCCCAAGCTGTCAATCACACAGCGCGAGTTTATCTGGACACTTGCCAAAACTCGTTATGAAATCAATGATGCTGTTACACTGCACAACGAAGCTCTTACTGTATGTACATCATGTTTGCATTGGTGAAATCATTAGTGAGAGTGCAGAAACTGTTGCAATGATAAGATCTTCATTCACGTGATCAACAGGCTTACACTGAAGTCTCACAGCAGCCAATCACAGCAGTGGGCGTTTACACTGAAGTCTCACACAGACACGCCCCTTCAAACAGAGAGTTCAAGTCAGAGGCTAAAATCAGGCTAGGAAAAATGCCTTTTATTTCTAAATTATAACAAATTTTGATCTAAAAAACATACTAACATTATAAGGGCACCCCAGGAAACATTCTAAAATAATAAAATAATCCATGCAATGGCACCTTTAATAGTAAAATTAGGTCCGATTTTCCTGTGGCGTCTGTCGTTGCTATGCAACCATGCACCGTGCTCTCCACCATAGATGGCTCTCCACAATGACAAAAAAGTTTTAGTGGCTAATGGATTTCCACCACCGAAAAACGCCTGGAAAAAAAACGAGCGCGTCGCTTCAATTATGAGCGTGCTTACCGCTCGCCTACATTTGAATGAACTTGAGCGCGCAAAAGACGCGATATGTGAACGGCCTGGGGCCGGTTTCACAAAGCTATTTTAGACCGGTCTATAGTGTTAGACAAGTCTAAAATTTGCTCATAGACTAGTCTAATACAAGTTAGACTGTTTCACAAAAATAAAGACTGACTTATTTTAGACCAAAAAAATTAGACACCTTACCCCCAGGCTAACTTAGGTCTAAGACTCTATGTTACCTTGGCAACCAGCAGTAACAATCAGTTACATTACAAACTGCCAAAAGAAAAAGGAAAATGGCTCATAATTTAAACATTTCTTCTTGTTACTACATTCCCAAATAAAATGTCCTTGTAACTGTTAGGGCCGTTACATAGTCAACGCGAGCAACGATCGACGCGCTCCCTTTCATACGCAAGCGTCACGGGCGATGCGTGAAATGCAATACACCGTGACTGCTCAAACCTCAAACAGGGGGTAGTAGAGTCATAGTGGAGTCATAGCTCTGAATGCCCGTCTATTTCGCTTCAAACGCTCGATTTATACGCGCGTCATATTCGCCTTGGACGCGCGAATGGATTTAAAATGTTCAAGCGTCGAATTAGACGCGATAGACGCGTTTGGTGTGAACGCTGCATAATAACAGGCTGCGATGTCAAGATTGCAATGCTGGAGTGTGTGTGTCAGAGAGAGAGAGAGGCACGGGCGCGATCGAACAGTGGAAACATAAAAACATACTGCGTCATTTATACTCCTCCAACAAACACATATTTTCCGCTGGGGTAAACTGCACTGAGCGGTTGAATGCGCTTACTCGATCCGCCATGTTTTTTGTTTTGAAAAGTGTCTTATTTTACCCAGAATGCATTGCAGTGTAGTCCTACTTAAGATAGTCAGAGTCTTAAGTGCTTTGTGCAACGGTCTGATTTAGATGTCTATCTGAAGTCTGACTACCTACTATATCTAAGCCATAGTCAAAGTCTATCTTTGTGAAACCGGCCCCTGTTGGCGAGCTACCTCAAATCAGGCCACGAGCTACTCGAGCTCGCTAGCGACGTGTTGGAGATCCCTGCTCGCTACAACTCGATACTTTTTTGCTACTTTGTAATAACTTTCTGCGGCCAGCGTTTCTGGAAATGAATGAGGGTAAAACCTTTTTAAGACCTGACTAAATGAAATTTAAGACCGCGGATGAGAATCTGTCCGTTTTTAAGACGTTTTAAGGCCTTAAATTTAAAGTTCCGAATTTTAGACTTTTTAAGACCCCGCGGGGACCCTGCAAACGTGAGGTGTGTTGAATTGCTCGGACAGCTGCTTGATGACTAGGGTCTCTTTTTTCCCGCTAGTTCCATATAATATTTTCCTGGCGCACAAAGTGCAGAAACATGCTCCTGGTTGCCGGAGTTTTTGACACCAGCTTCCAAAGGGCTTTTCGTCTCAACCCACCTCCTCTATCTAAGACCATTTATTCTTTATGCCTTTATCGACAAGTTTGGTGTCTTCCCCTGGCTTCATAAAGTTGCATGACTCCGTGACTTTGGCTATGTTTCGCACTGCCAGTGTGGGAAACACATTTGTAGTGTATGTGAAACACAAAACAAATTCGCACAAGGAGTGACTGCTGAATCAATCTGATTGGCCAAAACCCAAGACCAGCCCCTACCCTATTACCGATTGGCTGAAGTAGACTTACTGGTGTGGTTTAGTGAAAGCGCCTCTCAGATCTTGGGAATTGTCAGATCACGCAAACCTGATTTTTTTATTTTTTTTCGCAGACACGTCTGTACACCGGAAATCCGGCGTGGCGCCGGAGCGCTATCAGGCCTGAATGTTGTGTTGTGTTGCAACACAATGTATTGCATCCGAAGTTACCCATAGAATTTAAATTATTAATAGCGGAAAATCGTATCCTGGACCACTCTGTGAAGGCACGCATTTTATTAAAATGCACAACTATGGAAGTAAAATAATACCGTGCTTGCATTTTAATGCATTGTATTTTTAGGGCTTGCATTTGTATGGGCTGAAATTCAACATGGAATATTTAAGATGTGAATATTTCAATTCAAAATATTTCACACATATTTTCATTATTAATAATTCACTTTCACCTTTCAGATTTCACTTCCAAAATGTTCATTCTGTTTAAAATCCAACCTATAATATTCAACAGGCAATTTTCAGTCCATTTTATTTCGCCTTACAAATTCGCTTCCACAAATTCAGTGGTTCAAATTCGACAACACATTCGACATTTGACATCTAGATCCAGTCAAGAACCAGTTTTGTAACAAATTAATCTTTTATTCTCTTTCAGGTCGCGAGCACGAACAGCAACAGAACTACTCTGACTCTCAGTCTGCGTACTCTACAGGTAAGTGTAATGCTACTGACACCTAGTGGTTAGTTTCGGTACTCACATCTACAACTACACTATCACTACAGTAGATTACCGATTAATAATCTCCATAGCTGTTAGTCGACCTCACCAGGAGGTGCAAGCGGATGTTGACGAAGACCAGAGCAACGGGTGAGAGAGTCATTCATTCATAAAAACGGATTTACCGAAATGGAGCAAGCGGTCAGTATGTTTATCAGGACCAGTAGTAGCTATATATTTCGGTTCAGCAACGAAAAAAAAAAAAACGAAAAAAAAAAATCCGTAAAAAAAAAAATTAGGCCTACGTAAAAAAAAAAAAAAAAAAAAAAAATTATGTTAAAAAAATGCTATCATTTCGAGATTAAAGTCGAAATATTTCGAGATTAAAGTCGAAATGTTTCGAGATAAAGTCGAAATGTTTCGAGATTAAAGTCGAAATGTTTCGAGAATAAAGTCTTCCGTAGAAGTTGTGTGTGTGCTTGCCGTTATTTCACATTGCCGCACAGGCATTCATGCGTGTGCGTGCGTGTGCGCGTGTGTGTGTGTGTGTAAACTGGATCTACACAAAATAATAGCCTATGTCAAAATAATAATATATGTCTACTGTAGGCCTACACTTAAAAGCGCTTTACAATCATTTCAGGGAATCTTTCCTCAACCACCAGTGGTTATTATATTTGAGGAAATCACGGGATCCGGCCAAATGATTGGATACAGAATGATGCACTTAAAATGTATCCAGAACGTACAGTGTCTATTATAGACGGCAGTTCGACTTCACAAGCGCATGTATTTACACACACACACACGCACGCACGCACACGCATGAATGCCTGTGCGGCAATGTGAAATAACGGCAAGCACACACACACAACTTCTACGGAAGACTTTATTCTCGAAACATTTCGACTTTAATCTCGAAACATTTCGACTTTAATCTCGAAATGATAGCTTTTTTTTTTTTTTTACATAATTTTTTTTTTTTTTTTTTTTTTTTTTTACATATTTTTATTATTTTTTTTACAGATTTTTTTTTTTTTTACGTTGCGGTTCAGGGCTTCCGTAATATATGGAAAAGCTGATAAAGACATAAAAGCTGTGTTTACATTTAAGTCTTGCACATTTAAGCAGCTTTCTCTACCGTGAACGAGATTATAACGTTATTCCCCGATGCTGACGTACAGATCAAGTGTTAAATCTGAGGTAGTAGGCATATATTTCTCTCGGTTGTTTAGTTTCCTTAACTTTATATGTGCTACAGAACTGGGGGTTCCCTCAATATTTCATTCTCCAGGATTCCCCTGCCATTGGATGCTAAAGTAGCTTAATGGACTAATAGCCTACAGTGATATAAAAGACCAAAGTCGCACCTTATTGGGGATGTAGGCTATAGCCTACTACAGGGTTATTCAACTAGCTTCATTTGAGGGACGGATTATCAAATCGAAAAGCTGAGGTGGGCCGGTGGGTTGGTTTGGGGGTTTAGCTCATTTATTGAAACATAACAGTTTCAATAAATAAGTTAAAGTAAACCTAAAAAAAGTATGATAGATATATAAAGTAGATATATAAAACCATAATAAATAAAAACTTAATTCACAGCTGTGTACAACTATTTTCCTTGGAACAAATTAATGAATTATACAAACTCATAGCTATTGGTGAGAAATAATAATTATTTTATTTATAATTATTATGCTTAAATGAAAATATTCTGACAGTGAGACTCGATGACCACAGGCTACTCACTCCCACTGTATAAAAAATGCCTAAACACAGGTTAAAAACTATACGCACCTTTACAAAGAAACTGACATAATTTCATAACAAAAAGTAATTATATATTCCTCTATCCACCTAATAAATCTAATGCAATACAAATCACTATGACATAGTATTCAATATAAATATTGCACATTTCTGTCCAACCCATGGTAAATTACTACAGTATATTCATGGTAAATGTTTGTAAGGGTGGTGATTAGGGAATTTAAAGTCTTCTAATTTCGTTCATGACACAATGTTTTTCCTGCTTTCCTCATCAGTCTTGTTGGGAATGTTGAGGCTGTTTCATCCGATTTAATACTAGTTAAACCATCGAGTGATTTGTGGTTTGTAACAGAGAGGTGTCTGTCCAATTGAAACGCTTCCCACTGGTTGTCACAACACTGTTTAATAATAGTGTATATAAATAAAGTTTGAGATTGATATATTTACAGTTATTGTCAAAGTCTTTATTTCACATTTACATACAACAGAAAAAAGGGGTGAAAATGAAAGTAACAAACAAGCTGAAAATGTTGTGTATACAAATTGTTTTACATTTAAATATGTAATTTGACGAGCAATTAAAGTAGGTTAAACAATGTACAGATTATTTACAAAGGGTCTGTATACAAGCTTAACAAACAAAGAAAAAGTGTAATTTCCTTTCACATTTCTCCAATCTATTTTTACTCTTATCATTGTCAAAGTTCTTTGGAACAGATTGTTGATTTTGAACATGTACCTTGCCTAACAATGAAAGCTTATGTAACTGCAGATTATTCACAATGGGTCTATAGACAAGATAGGAAACCACAAATGTGTGTGATTTACTTTTTGAGTTTTCTCCACTCTGTCATTTTGAGCCTCATCCACTGCCACATACCTTTGTATTTGATTTTGCGCAATAGATTCTTGTCAAATTTAGGGTAGGCCCGAAATTCCCTGCCAGGTATTTCTGTAAACAGTTGACCCGCCTTGAAAACATCTATCAGAGTCATAACATCCTGTGTCTGCTGCTCGGCACGATGGGAGCCAGTTGGCCTGTTGATACCCAAATCGCCATCCACCTTCTCCATCATTTCCTTCAAAACACCAATGGACTGGCTGACCCGGCGTGCTGATTTTTCAGAAAGGTTTGGACCCAGACCCTTCAGGAAAGACTTAAGAAAATTGTTCAGGTGTTCCAAATGAAGGTCTAGGGGGATGTTGTTTCCATTCCCCCCCTTGCTGTTCCAAAACCAGTTCCAGATCACGCTATGCGACAACCGAGGGGTCAGACACGCATTTACCTGCAGTGTCATGAGTAAAGTACTGTAAGCATAGTGGCTGTGCCCATAGCCTTTGTAATACAGCATGGCAACTTTGTACAGCCTCATTAGTCTCTCACCGTCACCCTCTTTTAATCGCATCAAGCATGTCCAAAATCAAAAAGCTAAAGCTTAGCCTTGCCAAAGTGTGTTCTTGTTTGTGGTCTCGTTTGGTCAGTGACGTATTCCCAGACAACGTTTCAGAAGGAACATCCAAGTTGTGCTTTTTAAGCTTGTGGTTGTCTCTGGCTTTGAGATATGCATATACCTGTTGACAGCCCTGTGCTCGACAAGGGTAATGCTTTGTCTCTGTCGATGTCACAGAAGCTTCACAGAGACCAGTCATGGCCTCTATCACGTCCCCAAGCAGGATGAACTTTTCCACAATCTCAGCAGATTTAGCATGCAACCACGTTCGCCTTACATCTGTTGATCCAGATGCAATTTCCTCCAGAACAAACGATTCTGAGATTTCTGAGTCACATGGAAAAAAAACACAAAAAAAACGAAACAATGAAGCTTATCAATCTTTACTCATCCCCACACACTTTATTTTGAAAGCATTGTTGTCCCATTTGATAACACCCTGTTTACCTGCTACATCCTGCAGCCCAAAGTGCTCCATTGCAGCCGTCAGAAGCAACGCAGTTGTGTCTGTGATGAAAAAATGTTTGTATGCGTTGTAGGCACTGTGGGGCCCCTGTTTTGCATTGCTGCTCCTGTGACACATACATATGTTAGTCAATAGTTGGTACACATTTTTGTATGTATCACTATAACTCTCCTTTTGAACCTATGGGGGTGTGGGTATACATGGACACATACACTTGAGTGCACGCACACACACACACACACAGACCTAAATGTGTCAGTCATCTCTCACCCCACCTTTCATGTTTCAAACACACAAACATCACATTCTGGGAAAGTTAGTGACAGTACAATTGGAAAACTTGTAATACCATACCATACTGGTAAATTCACCGAACCACGGCTTTTCCTGATGGCCCATCCCATCCCATCCCACCACAAAGAACATAAATTCATGGTGTATTCGGAAATATGTACAGGATGACTGGAGTTTGTGTGACAGCAAAACTGCAGAGAACATTGTCAACAATTTAGATAACATTATGTAGCAAGCACAAAATATTTTCTGCTGGCCAAAGTGGCCAATGTTTTAATCGCAGCGGAAAAGTCATGAATTCATAGTGTCAATGCAGCAGCTGTACCTCAACTTTGTCATGTTGGCGCACAGTGTCCCATGGTCCTTTGCAGATTTCTCGCTTTAGAAAACTTTAAAGTGTATCTAAGTTTTAAAAAAGAGGTAAAGACAACAGTAAGACCAAAACAATGGATAAGGCAGCCTACAAAGCAGCAAGGTACACTGCAGCATAATACTGTTTAACTACAACTACTGTATACAAATGAAATAATTGACTAAATATAACAGTTCAAGCAAACCATGTTACATTGTGATAGATTACTTACTCCGAATAGCACCCTAATGGCATGCCAGTCCTCAAACATGAACTCCATGCCAACTAATCGCTCCTCTATGTTGATACCATCAGCATAGGCCCACTGTAGATTTCTACTATTCACTTCAGAGAGCCTGTCACCTCCCACCAAAATTGTTGACAGTCCATCCGGACCTTTTGGTACATATCTACAATGAAGACAGAGGCAATTGTTTTTGGAAACACTGCTCACAGTGATTAAACTTGAAGTAATTGTATGACCCTAATTCATGCTTACGTCTTCTGAAAGTGTTGAAGTACTTCTGCCAAGTCAGCGGATTTGTTTTCGTCTTTAAAAAGCAGTCCTAATGGGTACTGTAAATGGAAAAAGTCACAATTCAATTCGTTACACTGACATTGGTTGGTACAGGCATTAATAGAGTATTATCTTAAGTTCTTACATCAGTGGAACGCTGTGCCATTTCTGTTGAATACTGATGTGGTAGGTGACACAAGACCACGTTGGAGAATGGCTTGAATACAGAGATAAGTTGTCAGGATTCAGCTGGTAAGGACAATGTATTCCCTTCGCATTTGCATTTGTTCACCCTCTCCAGGGAGTGATAAATTCAGGTCATAGTGCAGAAGATTTCCAAGTGGTTTGTCATAAGCCAGGTGATATATTGGGATCCGGTCTTGGACTGCAATGTGGTGTATCCAGTGTATTGACCGGTTGCTGCGTAGGGTGGACTGGTGGTGTGAATCCAAATTGTCAAAAATTATGGAATATGTATGTGGTGGAGTTGGCCATGTCCCCGTCAATGCATCGGATGTGATCCTCACATCGTCATGTCCAGACACCTGGTCCACGGCACTGCTTTCAATTACCTCTGATGTGATCCTCACCTCTTCATCTTGTGTAGCATGGTCTACGGCACTGCTTTCAGCTACCTCGTCTGTTGTCATACATTAGACACATAGATATAAGACAACATAACCCCATACATGTCTTGCACATGAAAGTATCTGTGTGTGTGTGTGTGTGTGTGTGTCTGTATGTGTTATTTTTCACCTGATAATTGAAGATCTTCCATGCTTTGGAAGACATCACTGAGTAACAGCTCAGACTCACTTCTGTGGTCTATGTAGGTTTTGTCCTGTCCTTGATTGACAGACTGACATCCAGCTTCCAGAGTTATGAATTCTTCATTTTGCCTCTTTAGATGCCAAAGACCAGATCCACATTTGTTAGACAATTCCTTCTGCTTTTCAATAGCATTTTTGTGCACCGTTGAAATTTCAAACACTGCCTTCTTCGCACCCCCATATTGAAGAATGCAGTTTATGTAGTGAGCGAAAGCTGAGAGATGGGTTTCTCTACCTCTCAGTGCAATCGCAGCAGCAGCACAGGTGACAGGATGGGAGTGGTTTGTGATGGTTGAAAAGACAGACAAGAGGAGTGGTGAGAGGCGCTGGAGGTCTGACTCAAGGCTGCTAATTGAGAAAGATCTCAAATCTTCTGGTGAAGACCTCCACAACATGAAATTCTGGCTGGGGTCGCAAAAAGTGTTTTGCATTCACTTGCAATGACTGTAAGGATGATGACCTTCACTTCCTGTAGAAGCTCCTCATGCTTCATGATTAATTTGGCCGCAACATCTATACTTCGAATAGCCTACTACAGGGATGGGCAACTTCAGTCCTGGAGGGCCACTGTCCTGCAGGGTTTAGCTCCAACCCTGATAAAACTCACCTGCCTGTAGTTTTCTAATAATCCTAAGTCGCTGATTAGCTTGTTCAGGTGTGTTTGAGTAGGGTTGGAGCTAAACTCTGCAGGACAGTGGCCCTCCAGGACCGAAGTTGCCCATCCCTGGCCTACTACAAAGTTCACAAGTCATCTCAGTCTGCTACTCATGGTATGACATAGAATTTTTAAAACCAAAGCCCTTGATATAGACATCTGACAGACACGAGGACATGAACAGCTTTAGTTACAGCGTTTGAAAACAGGGCTAGTACAAGTAAACATATCAATAACTGATGTTGCTCCCAGAGTAACTGGTGGGCAACATATCTGTAATGAAAATCAGGCTGTTCTGCACTATTACTGGATGTTAAAACATACAGTGAGGAAAATAAGTATTTGAACACCCTGCTATTTTGCAAGTTCTCCCACTTAGAAATCATGGAGGGGTCTGAAATTGTCATCGTAGGTGCATGTCCACTGTGAGAGACATAATCTAAAAAAAAATAATCCAGAAATCACAATGTATGATTTTTTAACTATTTATTTGTATGATACAGCTGCAAATAAGTATTTGAACACCTGAGAAAATCAATGTTAATATTTGGTACAGTAGCCTTTGTTTGCAATTACAGAGGTCAAATGTTTCCTGTAGTTTTTCACCAGGTTTGCACACACTGCAGGAGGGATTTTGGCCCACTCCTCCACACAGATCTTCTCTAGATCAGTCAGGTTTCTGGGCTGTCGCTGAGAAACACGGAGTTTGAGCTCCCTCCAAAGATTCTCTATTGGGTTTAGGTCTGGAGACTGGCTAGGCCACGCCAGAACCTTGATATGCTTCTTAAAGAGCCACTCCTTGGTTATCCTGGCTGTGTGCTTCGGGTCATTGTCATGTTGGAAGACCCAGCCTCGACCATCTTCAATGCTCTGACTGAGGGAAGGAGGTTGTTCCCCAAAATCTCGCAATACATGGCCCCGGTCATCCTCTCCTTAATACAGTGCAGTCGCCCTGTCCCATGTGCAGAAAAACACCCCCAAAGCATGATGCTACCACCCCCATGCTTCACAGTAGGGATGGTGTTCTTGGGATGGTACTCATCATTCTTCTTCCTCCAAACACGTTTAGTGGAATTATGACCAAAAAGTTCTATTTTGGTCTCATCTGACCATATGACTTTCTGCCATGACTCCTCTGGATCATCCAAATGGTCATTGGCAAACTTAAGACGGGCCTTGACATGTGCTGGTTTAAGCAGGGGAACCTTCCGTGCCATGCATGATTTCAAACCATGACGTCTTAGTGTATTACCAACAGTAACCTTGGAAACGGTGGTCCCAGCTCTTTTCAGGTCATTGACCAGCTCCTCCCGTGTAGTTCTGGGCTGATTTCTCACCTTTCTTAGGAGAGATCATTGAGACCCCACAAGGTGAGATCTTGCATGGAGCCCCAGTCCGAGGGAGATTGACAGTCATGTTTAGCTTCTTCCATTTTCTAATGATTGCTCCAACAGTGGACCTTTTTTCACCAAGCTGCATGGCAATTTCCCCGTAGCCCTTTCCAGCCTTGTGGAGGTGTACAATTTTGTCTCTAGTGTCTTTGGACAGCTCTTTGGTCTTGGCCATGTTAGCAGTTGGATTCTTACTGATTGTATGGGGTGGACAAGTGTCTTTATGCAGCTAACGACCTCAAACAGGTGCATCTAATTTAGGATAATACATAGAGTGGAGGTGGACATTTTAAAGGCAGACTAACAGGTCTTTGAGGGCCAGAATTCTAGCTGATAGACAGGTGTTCAAATACTTATTTGCAGCTGTATCATACAAATAAATAGTTAAAAAATCATATATTGTGATTTCTGGATTTTTTTGTTGTTGATTATGTCTCTCACAGTGGACATGCACCTACGATGACAATTTCAGACCCCTCCATGATTTCCAAGTGGGAGAACTTGCAAAATAGCAGGGTGTTCAAATACTTATTTTCCTCACTGTATGTAACAATACAACTACCATACCTCGGTGATGCTGCGTCGAATATTAGCTCTTCCAGGACTTGCAGGTTTATGGCAGAACTTCTTCAAGGCCCTGGGGGTCTTCGACGGAGTAGGCTCACGTTCTTCCTCGTTCTTTTCATCCTCCACTCATCTCCAGTACACCGGCAAGTCACGTTCAAGTCTCGATAAAAGATTGAGATACACCTTACAAATCCTGTTAGACTTTATCGATGTTTTAACCCTCTTGGGACCAAGGTGTTTTTGGGGCCCTTGAGATGTTCTGACATGCCTTGACATTTGTGTTTTTTTCAGTTATTTATAAACATGTTAATGGCTAAGGTGTAAATTCACTCTATATAGCACAAACAGGGCTACCATAATATGCGAGCAACGTGTATGTAGATGTTTGTATTTTTAAGAGAATAATGTTTATGCGTGGTTATTGGAAAAAATAAAAATTAAAGTTGCTGAATTAAGACCACAAAACACATATTAAATATGTGTCCACAAGACTTTTGACTAATGGATGTTGTCCCTTTGAGTTCTAGCTTCAAAATTATGTGAAAATAGTCTTGCTTTATCGTTCACAAAAAAAAATACATTGATTTAAATGGTGTAAAACAGGTTTTGCTTGGAAAGCCATTATGCGAGGGGGGCGTGGAGGAGGAGTAGTTTGTCCCACCCACTCTGCATAATGACTCTGCCTAATGCCCATTCATTCAGGTGTGACACTGACTGAGCCACAATGCAAGGACAAAAGATGTATTTAGAAGAAGACTTATATTGACCATTTAAGATTTCGCTTACATCTCTCTTGTAAATATGTTTTGCTATTTTATTAAAAATGTTACAATTACAACAATAATTACAATTTCAACAATATTTCAAGTGTACTCTTTCTTTGTAAAAAATAAAATAAAAAAAGATTATAGGCCTACATTTTATCATATGTATTCATTAGTTTGAATATAGCCAACATTGGAACATCTAACATCTTAGTCTATGACTTTATTTTTGACAAAAATAGTATATATATATATATATATATATATATATATATATATATATATATATATATATTATATATTATATATATATATAACGTTAGATATGAGCAGAAATTGCTAAACAAAAGCTTTTTTGATGTGGCGGTATATTCTACAGTAGCCTAAAAACTGTACCCTAGTCTAGTCAACAAAATGTTGTCTTTCATACTTCGCCTGACTGTAATGTTGTTTTTATGAAATATTAGGGCATATAAATGCTAATTTGCAGTTTAATACGTTGCTTATACAAATACATTTTATTTCAACATATTCCAGTCGATTTTTACTCATCTCAGTAGGCTATAGCAAAGCAGTTTATTATTTTACACACAGACGCGCGATTCATATTTAGGCTAAACAGTCTTTACAAATATGTCCCCTTCATTCATCTCACAGAAAGGCGAGTCATATTATAGAAATGGGATTCATCTTTTTGCGGTTTACATAGGCCTACACTAACGTTATTCCATAACGTTATTCCACACGTGAGAAAAGAAAACAGCCTACCTCACTCCTCAGCGGAATCTGCTCCTCATTTCAGGAGATATTGCTCCTCATCAGCACTGTTCTGAGGAATCGTTTCTCCATAAGGTAGGCTATAATGTCTCACTCGCGAGGAGTCGCGACGCGCTTTGTTTACAGCTGATGTGGGCGTTTCACAGCTCTGAAATGGTTCTCAGAATTTGCGTTTGAATAGCACGCGCTCTCCGGGGCGTGGTCACATTACTGTGAATCATCTCGTAATGAGGTCGACTGGAGTCGCTCTCTTTTTATACAGATTACAGAAGCTGAGAATATTTGTTTTTTATATAAATGACTTCATTTAAAAGATGCGATCTCAAGCTTTATGCCCGTGGGTCTGTTTGCCTGTTTGACTGAATTTTCGCGGAGTTATAGATCATTTTCGAACGCGTTTCAAATGGGAGTTTACTGACAGAGAGAAGGCAGAAATCGCATCATGTTAATTTTTCTTTATTTGTCAAAAAGCAAAACACTTTATTTTTATTGTGAGTATACAGAAAAAAAATAGACACTGAACAGGATCGATTGATGTATTACACGAAAATGAAAGATCAAAATTAACAGAGCATTTAGTGTTTATTTTCATTGCTAAAAAAAAAACCGAGCAAAACGCGCGGGCGCGTTTTTGGTCCCCAGAGGGTTAACTACCGCCACTCCGACATGCAGTAGTCTCTCACCAATACTTAGTAGTTTCTTCTGTTTATCGAAGATGCTTGATGAATGTACAAGCACTCCCGCAATTCTCATATTTTTTTCACAAAAACGGCAACAGTCATTATGCTCCATTACAATAACATTTGGTAGCTTACAGAAATCTCTCCATCAAACTTTTCCACGAAACACTTCCCCATCAACTCTTTTCCGTCGCTCTGACTACGTCACCTTCTTCGTTGCTCTGATTGGTTGTAGCGCTATCCTATTGCATGCAGAGGGATTTTGTGAGACAACCGTTTATCCCGCCCCTCGGATTGAGCCGTGTCTATGGAGAGTTGCCAGAGAGTTGATATAGGTCTGGCATGCCAGGCTACAGTGTCCTCTCAGTGGCCAGCAGAGTTAGGCATAAATGTATAAATGTAATAATATAATAAAGGTATAAATAATAATATAATAAAGTATAATAATAATACTAATAATAATATATATATTTAATTATTTTAATATTTTTTTTAATTATTTCTAATTATATTATAAAAAATATTATAAGTAGTAATATAATGAAGGTATAAATGTATAATTGTGTGAAATGTATTATGAAAATTGACTAGCAATTTCGACAAGCAAATACCAAGAAATAGGTAGCAGCAGTTTGTCTTCGAATATCACTTGAAAAATCCGCGATGGGACTGAGCTCGAGTAGCTTCAGCGGCAGCGACTTTTTATTGTATGAAATCGCTGTCAATCAAAAGGAGATGCAGCCTTTGAACAGACCCTCCAATCATCACGCAGAAGCCCGGAGTCCAGGCCAGCCCACTCCCCATTCACCCCCAGAGACGCTGAGCGTCCGTGGGCGGGACATAATCGCAGCATTTATCCAATGACCGTCTAGTTTCGAAGCGCTGAAAAAAAAACTGTTCAAAGCAGCTCCATAGAGTGCCGAAGTTATGACGTCACTTTGTAGGCCAAAACGCGGAAGTGAGTTAGCATTTTAGCACTTCCGGTTCCCTCGCCCTAAAGTCTATGGGTTTTTTTAATGGGTTTTTGCTAAATCGCCTGAAATAAGGTCTGTGGTTAACAAAGCCTCTAAATATTTTCACGTTTTGATCTATGACATAAAACACACCAGTTATAACCTGCTTGTGATTTTTTAACCTTTATTGTGTCTTAAAAACGGTGGTTGCTAACAAGTTGCTAAAAGGGACTACATCCTTTGGCGGGGACTTTAGACGTCATCATGACAGAGGAAATATTTCACTAGCCCGTGTTTCAGCCTCACGTTCTTAGAAGTTTACATAACGTTATATATTTAGTCTTTTCAAATTGTAGTTTTTCCAAATATTGTTGTACACAGAATTCTGTGATATTAAGGTAACCAATTACCAGTTCTTTATTTCTGTGGAGAGACTGTAGTTCGACAATGGTGTTTTGTTTTGTCCCGAGATGCAACCACAAGTCATCGAATGAAAGATGCTCGTTTTACCGTTTTTCCGTCCGATGTTACCCAGCGGAGACTCTGGGTTCATGCCGTAAGGTAAGCACACACAACTATGATTTCCATGTGAACACCGTATTTACTGCCTTGTGGCCACGATGAAACTTTAATGGTGCATATTGCTTAACACGCTAATGTTACTTTGACGGTCAGATGGAGTTAAAAAGGCTAGCAAAACGTTTTTCATAACCAAATCAACAACTAAAATACCTTTTGTCTTTCCCTTAAAATATCTAAAAGCTTGTTTACTTTGCCACTGTTTAATAGATTAGATCCGCTGCAGTTTTATTAAAGGCTAACGTTACGTCGAGAAATGTGTTTAATTAAAATATTCAAAATAATACCTGGTTTATTGACTTTTATTGTAACTTGTTTGGATATAATTATAGAAAGGGTGGGTCCTGCACCCTGATATTTGTGAACTTGCCTTTTACCCACTTATAATAATATGACTGTATTTGTAAACAGCATTAAGGCATTAGGTAACAATGATATTAATCTTTGTTATTTTAGTAGTACATGTTAACTATATTTAATGTGCTATATAAACGTGGACAGATCAATGAAGAATTAATGTAAATGCTGAAAAACTCCATTCAAATTTAATACAAATATTTTATTGTGTGATTCACCCCCCCTCACCCCCACCCCCCTCCGTAATTTTAATCTGTAAAGGTGTAATTTCCATAAAACTAACATTGCTTATTTTGAATTTATCCTTAGACGAACTGACCAGAAGCCCAGTGTCCATTCTCGCATCTGCAGCTGTAATTTTCCTGCAGGGGAAAAAAATGTCCCTGTTTTGTTTTTATCCACAAATGATGTTCCCACTGGACAAATTTTGGAAGATCATTCCTACTCCCTGAGACAGGATAGCGCTGATGTGCCTAAAAATGTTCCACCACCCATGGATGAAGAGGAGGAAATGGCTACACAATTTATGGCTGACAAAGATGATGAACCATCTCCGGCTGATCAAACCCTCACTATCAAAAATTATCAATTAGTATATAGTTTGTTTTCAGTTTACTTATTTTATGAAAATAAAGATGTTTACTACGACTCTTGCTGTAATGTTTCTGTGGCTCAGTGATTAGAGCATTTTGTTAACTGTGCAAAAGGTTGCGAGTTCAATTCCCAGAGAACACGCTGATATGTATAGCCTGAATGCACTGTAAGTCGCCTGTCTGACAAATACCAACAATTAACCCATAAGAACCCACTGTGACGTGGGTGTCACAAACACTGGTGATTATCTGGAAAGGTCTTTTTAAAGCATTATCCCTCACTTTCAACCCAGGAAGTCCCTAAGTGACATTTAAGGAACATCCAGGTTCAGTCATGTGACAATGTGTGCCTTTTTGTTGCCATGGTAACATTTTCAAAATGGTGGCCTGTCTGGTGTGCACATGTTGCAGTGTCAGCAATTTTTAAAAATGCTTGTTTTTGTTACTAAAGGTATGTTTCAACCCATACAACAATTCTAATGTTTTAATAACATATCCTAGATTACACTTGACCTGATTTTAAAACATGTCTTGAACAAATTGATATAAAACAAGTTATGAAAATGTTGTGGTGACATATGTGTCACATCAGGCTGTTAACCTTAAAACAGTAGGTGGAATTTTGATGTGACGTATGTGTCACATTAAGAAAAATGGTAATGAGCTGCTCAAATAATTTAGCTGATTCAATTATTTTAGTGTTATATATATTTTGTTGCTCAATTTGAAGCATATTTTAACATATGTAAACAAAAAAATGTCAAATTAATAACATTGTTAATGAAATATATTTGGAAAATATTTTGCATACCTGTAACTAAAACAGGTATGCAACATATGTTATAAAACAGGTATAACATATGTTGATATCATATGTTGGTACTATTTTAAGGTTATTTTATCTTTTTTGTAGTGAGAATAACATGAATGGATTCAGGAAACATCTTGATGTTCAGAATGTTCTGAAGATTATCCAGGGAGATGACAGTGAGTATGAGGGATGTGACAGTGATTCGGATGAAGACATTGATGACCCTGATTACACTCCTGCCAAGAAAGACATGGAGGATGATGAATCAAGTGGGTCTGATTCAGATAGCGGATCAAGTGATTTAGATTTAGAAGCTGCACAACCAAACATAAACTCTGGGAAGCAAAATACAACCAGCCAGGGAAAAAAAACATTTTCTTGGAGAAAGAAACATTTTGAAACCCCTGAGTGCACATTCAAAGGGCCGAGCGTCACACCTCCAGACAATCTTCAAACGCCCCTGGAGTATTTCAGGAAGTTTATAACATCAGAAATGCTTGAGTTACTAAAGGAACAAACAAATTTGTACAGTGTGCAAAAATCTGGAACTCAAAAGAATGCTAACACCACTGTTAAAGAAATGGAAATACTGATTGGTATCTATCTGCGCATGGGTCTGCATCAAATGCCAGGAAATCGTGCATACTGGGAAAATGACACAAGGTGTCCCATGGTGGCTGACAACATGTCACGCAACCGTTTTCAGACCTTGCTAGCATGTCTACATTTCACTGACAACAATGATTTGTCAAATCGGCAAGCAGGGGATAAGTGTTGGAAGATCCGTTCATGGCTTGATATGTTTCGCAAACAATGCCTGGCTATCACCCCAGAGGAGCACAACTCTATCGATGAGCAAATGGTGCCCTTCAGAGGGACACACAGCCCAATAAGGCAGTATGTGAAGGGCAAACCCCACCCTTGGGGGTTAAAAATTTGGGCCCGCTGCTCCTCCTCTGGAATCTTATGTGATTTTGCAGTCTATCAAGGTGGCACAAGGTGGCACTTTCGTCACCTCCTGTGCCAAAAAAACACCACTTGGCACAGGAGGTGACGTTGTGGTTGAGCTGTGTGAAAGTCTCCCATCAAATCAAAACTACAAAGTTTTTGCAGACAATTTTTTTTCCTCTCCAGCACTGATTGTCGAGCTTCTTTCGCGACAGATCTACTTTGTAGGAACACTCCGTTGCAATCGTTTGGCTGATTGTCAGCTTGAAGATGAGAAAAGTCTTGCCAAGCGAGGCAGAGGATCTGTTGAAACCATGGTGGAGAAGGAGGAAAGGATGGTCATTGTCAGGTGGTACGACAACAAAGCTGTTACCCTGATCTCCTCCTACTGCGCAGTTGAGCCTCAAGATAAAGCTCGACACTGGAGCAAATCAGACAAAGCTTTTGTGGAGGTCAACAGGCCACACATTGTGAAGGAGTACAACAAATTCATGGGGGGAATAGACCTCCTTGATGCATGTGTTGCAAGGTACAAATACCACATGAGATCACGTCGGTGGTACATCTACCTGTTCTGGCAAACCATCATGTTGGGCCTTGTTAAAGCTAGGGTAGGTAATCCTGTTCAGAAACACTTTTTTTTATACTGGGTGAAATGGTCCTTCCATCCTGAGAGTAGTCAATACATTATGTGTTCAGAAAAAGGAATGAAAACAATCAGACCTCTGTAGCAGCTGCAGGACAGTAAAAACTCTGACCAATCACTGCCACTCGGTCCGAGTGTAAAGAACCAATCAGATGCCTTCAGAGCCAGGAAGGAGTGTCTTAGCGGTGTCAATCAAGTTCGCGTACGCGCTGATCGCCCCTCTCTTGCACAGCGCGTACCGTCATTCAAAATCAAGATTGCCGGTGTGCCGAGCAGCTGTGCTAATGGCGGACAAACAACCAAAACTGCCAATTTCTCGAGTGGAACCTGCTCATACAACAAAGACAGGTAAACGGAAAAAGACCGATGACGATAAACAAGCCCGTCGGAGCCCATTGACTCAGTGTTAAAACTCTAGCCGCATAACATACAGATAAAATGTCACGCACTGTGCAAAGCAACAATTGAAACCTGCTAATACACTGGCTTGTCATGTTGCTAAAATAATGTACTAGCAAACCTTATTTAGCATTACATATCGCTAGAATAATTATTTACATAGCCTACTGCAACGTTAGTTACCGTTATATTATCTTACTAGCAATTTATAACTCATAGAAAGAGTGCAACGTTATAAAGTTACATTATATGTATTGCATAATACGTAATGATTTGAGGACCAAGTTTGTAGTCAAAGTATGGGCAGGCCAGTCAATGTAAAGCATTTCGTCCCTACCAGTGAATGTGCCATAACGGTTTATCCGTCGTCATCGGTGACCCTGCATGTTTACTAGCCTGCGCGTTCACGGCAGGCTCCGCTGTGTGGGGAACTTTACATAACAAAATACATGTTTAACAGCTAGTAGGCCTAACGTTATATGTTATGAATCTTACACGAAATTCATCTTCATCACAGTGCAACTAATGGAAATGGAAAAACGTGTATCAATGCAACCTGTTTTTAGCTTTGCCTTATAGTTATAACTAGCTCTTTAGCGAATCAAAAAATATATATTTTAAACTTTACCAATATCGATATGATAGCTTGATAGTGAGTAGGCTACTAAAATAAATCTTATTTGTTTATATTCATAATGATAAAGTTAGATTTTTTTATTACATGTGATTCTGACATGATGCTACATGCACTGCGCTCCTTCCTCTCCGCTCGTCTCAGGTAAATAATGCGGCTTCCAGCTCAGCGGTCGGAGTCGCGCGTTCATGTGTTTTGGGGGCGTGGCTTTGGAAGGACCCCAGAAGGGAGAGGGTGGACTGAATGGAAATAATGAGCTGTCTTTAAAACAGTCGTTAGAGGTCTACATACACTCAATTTTTATACTTTCTTTTTCAGAATACTTACATTTTAATTATGTATTGATATATACATAAAGTTTAAACAAATTTGAAAAATAAGTTTTTTAGACCATTCTTACCTACCCCAGCTTTAATGCATGGTTGATCTACCGCCGTGACTGCAAACAACTTGGTGTCCAAAAGCCATTGAAGCAGAGGAGCTTCCAGGCAGAGGTTGCCACTAGCCTAATTCTTGTGCAAGCACAAAGAGGTCGGCCAACAATTCACCGCCCGTCTTCACCACCACCACCACCACCACCACGACCCAAGAGAGTTTGTGTTGGAGTACCAGATGATGTTCGCACTGACCAGGTTGCACACTGGCCTGCGAAATGTGACACGCGTGGCCGTTGCAAATTCTGCAAAGTCCTTACAACCACCACTGTCTGTGAGAAATGTGATGTGCGTCTTTGCTTCACTGAGGACAGAAATTGCTTCAAAAACTTCCATCTGCCCTAAATTGCCAAAAATTCTTAAAGTGAGAAAGGTGATAACAATGGTTTGATCAGAGTGAACAAGTTTTTTTTTCACTGAGCAATGTATTGTTTGTTTGTTTACAGTTTTATTGCACAATATACACATTTTTGCAATGTTATTGCACTACATGCATGTTCAACATATTTACCTCCAGTGTGAGGTAGTTATTTATTTTTTATTCACTTTGCACATTTTCGAGTTGTGAAAAAATAATCTAAAAATGTATTTCTGGTTAAACCATATACCTGAAAAGGTAGAATTTTGCAATGTTATTGCACTACATGCATATTCAACATGTTGACCTCCAGTGTGAGGTAGTTATTTATTTTTATTCAGTTTGCACATTTTCGAGTTGTGAAAAAATAATCTAAAAATGTATTTCTGGTTAAACCGTATATCTGAAAAGGTAGAATTTTGATATGTTACAAAAGTGTTGTTGTAAAATTGAATGGTCACAGTTATGTGGTTTTGAAATATGTGGCAAAGCAAATAAAATGCAAAAACCTTGGTTTTGGTGACGTGTCATGATGGCGCCAAAATGCTTGGCAAGCCGTCTGTCTCTGTCGCATCTCCTTAGTTTGTTGTCTGCTATCGCCTTTTTTATCAGTACATATTGTCAAGATGTCTCTGCTTTGCTCGTCTATGATCGTCATACACTTTTCAACATTCGAATAACTGTTGATATACTGTCTGAAAGACATGACTTGGGAGACCGCTGGACCTCGAAACTCCCTCCCTTGCTGTTGGACATACCGGAGTATCTGCGCCGTTCACCTGCTGTTGTTCTTCCCCGCAAGAAACGTTACAGGAGACGGGGAAAACGCGGAGGTGCGCTGGTACGACTCAAGGCTTACCTGGCGTCCACCTGTGTGACGTGTCCTGATGCTACGTTCCTGCTGGGCGTTTGCTGAGGATGAGAGATCGCTGGTTGCGCCCTGTTTTCCCTGACCCACAGATTATCTCCGAGGCTCATTTGCCGACGGTGCCATCTTCTCCCAGGCGGGCTCGATTCCACCGAGGTGGTGGTGTGGATTTTTCGAACCTGCGCCCGCTAGATCGTGTGGCGTCTGCAGCCACAGCCAGTGAGGATCAAACTCTTCGTTTGACTTTGTTTAATGTTAGATCGCTAGCCAACAAGACTTTTCTCCTCAATGACTTTTTCACTTCTCGGGAGTTGGATCTCATGTTCTTAACGGAAACTTGGCTCCATGATGGCGATCTGACGTCTTTCTCCGAACTTCTTCCTCCTCGATGCGGCTTCCTCAGCTCCCTTCGGATCACAGGTAGAGGTGGAGGGCTAGCGTCTGTGTTTAAGTGTATTTTTCAATGTCGAGAGATTCTGTTTGACAGCTGCTCCAGCTTTGAGCTGCAGTTGTTCGAGTTAAATTTCCCAGTGATTGTATTATGTGCGGTGGTGTATCGACCCCCAAAGTTTAATAAGGATTTTATTCAGGACTTTGCTGATTTTGTGGCTTGGATTGCGTTAAAATACGATCGCTTTTTAATTGTTGGTGATTTTAATATACATGTATGCTGCGAATCCAGACTGATGTCTAAGGATTTTATTAATCTTATTGATTCTTTTAATCTTGTGCAGTCTGTCTCTGGTCCGACACACGAAAAAGGTCATACTTTGGACCTCATTCTGTCATATGGCTTATGTTGCCGTTAGTGAAATATGTGACACTGGTATGTCGGATCATCTACCCATTGTTTTTACTATAGTTGTCCCCTGCTCTGACACTTTGACTGTTACTCCAGCACGCAGTGTGCATTCCATTAACCCTCTAACTGCCTCACAGTTTTCTGCTGCCTTTAAAGACTCAGTGCTGTACAATCTTGAAGATTGTATTTTTGATGTGGATGAACTCACAAACCTCTTTGACTCTACCTGTACTGAAATACTAGATTTTGTTGCCCCACTAAGGGAAAAGCGCACTAAAACGCTATCTGAACCTTGGTTAAATGACCATACCCGCTCTCTCAGACGTGCCTGTAGAACGGCTGAGAGAAAGTGGAAAAAGGACAAACTTCAAGTGTCATTTCAAATTTTAAAGGACACATTACATAAATACCAGGGAGCGGTTAAATCCGCAAAAACAAATTTTTTATCTCACCTGGTTGCTAATAATAATCAGAGGCCTCAGGTTCTTTTTAAAGTGTTTAATTCTCTTGTTAACCCTTCTGAAACAGACTGTGTTGTCCCATCCACTCTGTTGTGTGAAAATTTTCTGAAATATTTTATAGATAAAATTGCTGGCCTGAGTTTTTCATCACCTGCATTTACTAGTGATCCCTCGGTTCCATCTTTATGCCAAGCTGTCTTCCAGCAGTTTGAGCAAGTCACATTACATGTTCTCTCTGACATAGTTAAGCAGCTCCGTCCTACAAACTGCCTGCTGGATAGTATCCCTGCCCGATTACTCAAAGATGTTTTTAACATTGTTGGTTCTAGTATTTTAAGCTTGGTTAACGCATCTCTCAGCTCAGGGTGTGTTCCCGTAGCTTTTAAACATGCAATCGTGCAACCCCTCTTAAAAAAGAAAAATCTGGATCATTCGGTCTTTTCTAATTTTAGACCAATTTCTAAACTCCCATTTTTATCTAAAGTCTTGGAGAAGGTAGTTTTTAATCAACTGCAATCATTTCTAGATGATTTTTGCATTTATGAAAAGTTCCAGTCTGGTTTTAAACCCCGTCACAGTACTGAAACCGCCCTTCTAAGAGTATATAACGATCTTCTCTTAGCAGTTGATTCAGGAAAATCAGCTGTTTTAGTCCTTTTAGATTTGACCTCTGCCTTCGACACTGTCAACCACTCTATCCTTTTATCCCGACTCGAACAAAGTGTTGGCGTTACGGGTACGGCCCTGAAATGGTTTAAATCATATTTGACAGATAGGAGTTTTGCTGTCCACCTTGGGAATTGCTCTTCTTCTGCTGCACCTCTTTCTTGTGGGGTTCCCCAAGGTTCCATTCTGGGACCTATGCTCTTTTCCCTGTTTATGCTGCCCTTAGGGTCCATTTTTAAAAAGCATAACATTTCTTTCCACTGTTTTGCAGATGATGTACAAATCTATTTGCCTGTAAAAAACAATGATAAGAACAACATCCAACCTTTGTTAGACTGCTTGAGTGATCTCAAAATTTGGTTGGATCAGAATTTTCTTTGTCTAAATGATAAAAAGACCGAAATTGTTGTGTTTGGTCGTGCGGGACATTTAAGTGAATGTGCAGATGCTCTCGGTACTCTATGTTCCCATATTTTAGACCTTTTACCAGGAATCTGGGTGTAATTTTTGACAGTGCTTTTAAATTTGACAAACAAATTAGTTCAGTTGTTAAAACTAGCTTCTTTCACCTGAGACTTCTGGCTAAGGTCAAGAAATACATGCTACGCAAAGACTTTGAAAGAATCATACATGCTTTTATTACGTCGCGATTAGACTACTGTAACTCTTTGTATGCCGGATTGGAGCAGTCATCACTTCGACGGCTACAGTTAGTGCAGAACGCAGCAGCTCGACTTTTAACCGGGACCAAAAAACGTGACCACATTACACCGATATTGGCCTCACTTCACTGGCTTCCTGTTTGTTTTAGAATTAAATTTAAAATTGCATTAATTGTTTTTAAAATCTTAAGTGGGTCGTCGCCTTCATATTTGACGGAGCTTCTACATGTCCACACACCTGTCAAAGTACTGAGGTCTTCTGACCAGATGCTCCTCGATGTCCCCCGATCTAGGCTAAAAAACAAAGGTGACAGAGCGTTTGCAGTGGCTGCTCCGAATATCTGGAATAGTCTACCAATTCATGTAAGGAAAGCTCAGACTACTGAAACATTCAAGTCCTTGCTTAAGACGCATTACTATGCTTTGGCTTTCAATTCTAGTTGAGCTTTGATATCTTGACCTGTTGGTTATTTTGTTTGTACTTTGTGTGATATTGTCTGTAGCCTATACTTTTTTTTTTTTTTGGATCTTGTGAAGCACTTTGGTCAATTAGATTGTTTTTAAATGTGCTATATAAATAAAATTGAACTGAACTGAACTGAAAAACTGTATTACTTCTGAAAAAGTTTTTTTTTTATCTTCCCAGAAAAGTTATAATTTTGAAAATGTTGTGGAAAAGAAAATAAACAGAAAAAACTGTTATTTAGCAAGAAAACTGACTAAATGTATTTTTTTCAAATGAGAAATAAAAGCCCAATGTGACATATATGTAACATTAAAAATTGATCATAAACGCCCAATGTCACACATATGTAACATTACAGATCTTTGACAAGGAGTGGTTGTATTTAAAAAATAACTGCAGAAACATGTTTTAAGTGGTCCATTTAGTCTGTTTTATATGCCTCATAATTTTCCTATAAGGGGAAATTGGTCCGGGTTCTTATGGGTTAAATGTTAAACTATTGTATACTACTTGTATACTATTGTAACTACACTCCAGTCAGCTCACAGTAATGTGAATGTGAGATAAAATTTACTACACTGGCTCTCACATTGGGGCTTGTGGATTACCAGGTAAAAATATATAGAAAATGTTAACAAAATGAGTATATATGGTTTATTTAGGGAACATATGGTTTAATTATAATATATTATAATAAGCATTTGTTGATGCTATTGGACAATTCTCTTTAAATTCAACATATATAATTATATACTACTATTATATTAAATGTTTGGAATTTAACTGTGTTATGCTTGTTCAGAGATTATTTGTATAGTTATCTTAAATACATAGAACATTATTATAACTCCTCTATCTCTCCCTAGTTTTACTTACCGAGACTCGATAAACCTTGTCCCTCATGCTGGCCCTTATACCGGCAAGTAAACCAGCATCTAAGCTGCACTGTTCTACATGTCCAGATTTATAGTGGTTCTCTCCTCGATCTATGGTTTTTCTATCGTCTAAGAAAAAGGACATAAGATTGGAAATTGATATGGCCATAGCTAACGTTAGTGCTTCTGAGATGGTAAAAGCGTGTTTTTTTTCTGGCGAATTAGCAAATGGTATGCAAACATACAATCAAACATAATACAGTGAAAGATAATTGTTAAAGTTTATTTGGGGCACAATGATCAGGCATAATAATCTTAATCACAAAGAAAATAATATTAAGGTTTACATAAACTAACAAAATAATAAACGAATAAATAAAACATTAACAAAAGATAAAAAAATCTCAGAGAGGCACGCATAAACAAAATTAGTTTCTAACATTTTTGGAAAAAACGAATGGGCAATATTTCTCATCATGAAAAAGTGGATAAGTGTTCATACACAGCGCATATCATAATGAGCGAGCGTGTTTTTTAAATAAAGTTTGAGGAACCTTGATGATGACGTTGATCCGTGACCATGGTGTGCTGTAGTCAGGGGGGCAGGGTTTTCTATTATTTTGAAGGTACCCCCGGGCGCCGCCATTGGCTAGCGGACCCCCACCTGCTGTTAGCATCCCATTGACTCCCATTCATTTTGGCGTCACTTTGACAGCGAATAACTTCACATCTGAGGCGTTTAAAGACTCCATTTGTCCATTATTTATTTCTAAAGAAACACGAAAATGTATAAAAGGCTTCATTACCTTGTAGCTTCCGTTATGGCCCCGTAGAAGCAATTTTTGTAAAAATAGGCTAACGATTGCATCATAACCACGCGACTCTCTGTCGCACAGCAGAGAATTACCGTATGGACAGGAGGAGAAGCTCACGCGCAATCGGGGGGACGTGGAGGCAAAGTGACAACATAATTAATCAGAATACATAGCAAACGTTTCTCCTGCTCATAGCTCATGGACACCTCCTACTCACACTCTCCGTCTCTGCAAGTTTCGGAAGGGAATGATTCAGATTTCTCTTGGCACAGCTACTAGAAGACAGACGGGTTACTCACGTCACATCTACGTCGTCAAGCTCAGTTTGAGTCTGCGCAGTACGCTCGACCCCCAGGAAGTAAGAGTTTCTAATTGACTTCACTTTGTCTCCGTTGAATCCAATGGGGTCGCTGTGTCCATTTCTTTTACTGTCTATGGCTGTAGTCCGTTTATAGCCTACCATTAGCATTTTATATCTGACGGCTTTATTTAGGCTTCAAAATGTATAAATTTTGGATTAACTTGTAAAGATTATCTTGATAGACAAAACGTGTAAGGGTCACAACTCTTTGTTGAACACAGATCTTATTTTTTGCGAGTTTCCAAAAGTCTATGGGGAAAATGCATAGCTTTCCGATCGAGGGAACCCATGCGCCGCTAACTTCCGGGTTGTCCTACAAAGTGACGTCATAACTTCGGCACTCTATTGAAGTCAATGGACGTTGGGCTTCAACAGGGAAATGCACTGTGACGCTACGGGAATGCAGAAGGAAATCGAGTCAGTCGACCTGCTATATGTAACTGATTCTGAACGAACTCTTCTTTGAGATTAACGTTTTCTAACGCATTTTTAGTCAATAAAATGTTAACACAATAGTACATATTTGACCATTAATTTTTTGACATTATAGGGGAAGCCGAGCTTCCCTTGCAGTCTTAAAGAAATCCCCACTGCTCCACCAATATCATACTGTACAATAGATGAGCATGGAGGCCCACATTTAACAGAAGAAGGTGATGTTGTTGTAAAACCTTTATTTTAAAATTACAACTTAAAAAAAAAATAAAAAAATTACAACTATTAAAAAGAAATTGTTAAATAATAATAAAACCAATTTTAAAAAAGTAACAACAAAATAATGTTTTTCCCCCCATCAGGGAAACAGTCTGTTATAATTCATAAATCAAAAATTAAATGATGTTTTATTAACAAAGTTCGGGAGGAGCACGTTCAGATAATTAAACCTAATTAAACACATGTGGAGCACATTCAGACAATCAAACACTGTAAAAAATTTCTAACCCTCCCAAATCAAAAATTTCAAGTGACCGATAACATCTAAATTTTTCAGTTGGCCCAAGTGAAATTCTGTAAATTTCAATTGGCCCAAGTGAAAATCTGTAAATTTAATTTTATAATTTACAGAATTTCACTTGGGCCAATTGAAAAATTTAGATGTTATCGGTCACATGAAATTTTTGATTTGGGAGGGTTAGAATTTTTTTACAGTGAACCTAATTAGACACGAATGGACCACACTCTGTTAATCAACCCAATCAACAGGTAAGAGGTGTATATATATATACTGCAAACTTACCTCCGTTCATTACAGTTTAACAGCATCCCTCCACCACCCCATCTCCTCACTTCAAGTCCTAAATACTCTTACAACAACGGGGGAGTAGGCTACTCTGGGTTCGGGCAAAATTTTCGAGCTCGGAGCCCTTCCCCGGACAGCACGCCAAATACGCATAATCTTTACTCTGTTTAATTGATGTAAGGGTGAACTCGTGAAACATTTATAAATTGACAAGAATGCAGTCAAATTTAAAAAATAAACTCATTTATTGTCTTAATTTTTAATAAAGATAATATTATTAAATAAAGGTAAAATGTATTCATTCAAGTGCATTCGTGTTTTATTGATGTAATAAATACATAATCAGCCAGTCAATCTCCTGCTCTTCCACCAAGTTCATCGTTAACTTCAGGCACTGCCGCTTCAACTCTGATTGGTTCTGTTCACGAGCTGGGGTGGGACTTACAATTTGATTGGGTCGATCTGATGTTTGTCACTGACTGAATAATTAATAAATACTTTAGATCGGACTAAACCATTTATAGGGAGGTAAGAGGATATTTGGAAAAAATATTATGGTTTTCATTTCAATCTCAGGCATACAACTAATATAAATATTAGAATTATTCATACAACAGGGGCCTATATAGTATAACTGCTGGATTTTGTGGGGCCCCTATAATTGTCACCACCTTTCACCCCACTAGCGACGGCCCTGCCTATCTGAACACGTGATGCGCATGTGCGCAATGTGGGTGTTTGCGCAGAGGTTTGCTCAGAGATAACTGATAATCGTTTGCACCTTGGAACCTATATCTGGGAGTGTGTTCTCGAGCCACCTGGCACTGTTTTGTGCGGATGGGAGGCCGGAGCGCGTTGAGGGTTTTCTGTTAGAACGGTGTTGTGTTAGCGGCCCCTAAGTTAATAACTAATGATCTTCGCAACGGAAGTGAATCGATCAAAACTAACTTTAGCTGGACAATAACTTTATCCTAGAGCTGCTGTAAAGCCAAAACAATCTCTGTTACTGCAATTTCCTATTATCACTGTAAAGCTGCTTTGAAACAATTAATTTTGTTAAAAGCGCTATATAAATGACGGTGACTTGACTTGACTATAGAGAGAAATACAGGCATCTAGTGGTTATACCATAAAATCACATTTTATTTTATTTTCTCTCACTGGATGGCACTAATCCGCCTTCAAAAATTGGACTTAAAAGGCATAGGCTATGCTGAGTCCCAATTCGCATACTATCCGTCCTAAATAGTATGCGAAACTAGAATTAGTACGTCCCAAATCGTAGCATGTTGAAATGAGTATTTCAAAGATACCCGGATGGTCTACTATTTCCGGTTAGAATTCGAAGTGCAGATCAATGCACACTCTAACGGCTAATATTGCCCACAACCCATTGCGTGCGGGAGGGAGGAGCTTTGCGGTGATGGTGGTGGACGAACCTGGCAGTCGGATGCAGCAACGGAGATGCGCCCTCAGTTTTTAAGTGTAAGAATTCAAATGTTTAACCCTAATTAAAGTTATATTTTATTGTCTCGTAATATTAATGGGTCTTGTAGGGTCCGATGAAGATACCGAGCGCCTCATTGCAGGCTACAAAACAATAAATAAAAAGGCTCTAGTACAGTGTCATGCAAGTGTCTTTTTTTATGTATTGCTTTTGATGTTTCTGTCTGACTTATTTGTAGTAATACTGTGGCTGTACATATGTTAACTTTATCAGTCCAACCAAAGAAACATGGTTACTACACTTTTACTATAGTAAAAGCATGGTTCATTTTCATCGGGGTATTTTTAAGTATTATACATAAGTATAAGATTAAGTATAAAATACGTTAAACAATAGTTACACTATAAACTTTAAATATTTTAACTCAGAAAATAAGTAGCGCTAGCTTTCGTTAGCAGCTACACACATTTGCACATGAACGTCAGAGCCGCCTCACAAACGACCTGCGTTTGGTTGATCTACGACGACGCCCTGCTTCACTCCTCAATTTGGTAAACACATTGTAAATGTATTGTGGAAAAAAAGATGGGAATAGTAAATAAAATTATATTGGATATATAAAAATTCATGAAATGTTAAATGTTTTGTTAACAGTCGCGGTGTGCGTAACTAGGCAACCACGTTCAAGTTCACGTTGCATGACGTCATCGAAGTATGTCCCAGAACGTGCATACTTTTTGCTACACACTCAAAAGTGTGTACTTTTTCATCACAAAAAAAGTACATACTTTTAGGTCGTAGTATAAGTAGGCGAATTGGGACTCAGCCATAGTCTCTATATTAAAGCTACACACTGTGTAGGATTTACTCCCATCTAGCGGTGAAATTGTATATGACTACCAACTGAATATTACCTTCTAGCTCCTCGCATTCCGAAGGCATTTTAACTATGGTGGCCGTAATATTTCAAATCTGCCGGCAAACGTGAGCAAATCTCCCTCTCGCATTCGTCACGGTGCCACTGCATGTAAAAACGCAAAAGGCGAAGCTTGTATGTCCCTCTTTGTCTAATGTATTTTCAACATGGATGCGCAACATGGCTTCCGCCATTCGAGCGACTCGCTCGTATGTATTCTAAATGGCAGATTATACACTTACGAGAATACTTAATTAGTTGGTTGAAGTGATTACACATTAATGAGAACGTATAATTTTAAAATAACGTGTTTTTTGCTAAAAATCAACTTAAAATATTAAACAGTATAGCTTTAATCTAAAATTCTGCATTAAATACATTTTATTATTATTATTATTATTATTATTATTATTATTATATTTTCAATGGCAAAAAATGGACCATAAATATTAATTAGTACCATAAAATTATCTCAAAAGAAACTTATTTTTTTAAAATACAAAAGAAAAAAAGAAAAAAAAATGATTGAAAAAAAAATATATATTACATTGATTTCACTGGGGGGGAGATTCATTTTCAGGTGTCCGGTCACTTTTGACTGAGAAGAAACAACTGCACGTTCACTTTTTACAGTGTATGAAAATGAATGTTATGAAAGTGGAAAAACAACAACAACTCACAATTACATTAGGTGTCATAATATAACTTTATTAAAACATAACTATTATATAACATAACATAATTATTTACAATTATAGAATTGTTATATTATAGCATAATTATAGAAATTATAGAATAAACTTTAGAATTATAAAATACAGACATTTTGTGTCAGTGCCTGTGTAGCTGCTGGGTTCCTCTGGAGAAGTGCTGGATGTTGCCACATTCTCTGTTGTGACAAACTTCAGCATGACCCTGCATTAAATCAGAGGTGTCAAAAGTATTCACATTCATTACTCAGATAGAAGTATAGATACTAGGGTTTAAAAAGACTTCTGTAGAAGTTGAAGTATCAACTCAAGCTTTTTACTCAAGTAAAAGTATCAAAGTACTTGTTTCAAAACTACTTAAAGTATAAAAGTAATCTCTCTCTCTCTCTCTCTCTCTCTCTCTCTCTCTCTCTCTCTCTCTCTCTGTCTGTGAATCAATATTTGACGCGATTTGCCCCGATTTCTCCCTCGCTTACCGCATCTAGGTTTCCTTCGGAGGACTTTTGGCGCTGTGCACAACCAAATGTGACTACAGCCTCTCACAAGTTAGAAAGACACCACACCGTATTAAAACCGGTTTAAAGATCTAAACCGTTTGTGTAAAAAAAAAAAATTTTTTTTTTTTTTTACGACGACAAGCCAGAATGAAAACAAGCCGAAATTGAATAGGAGTAACGAGGCTATTTTTAAAATGTAATGAGTAGAAAGTACAGATAATTGCGTCAAAATGTAAGGAGTAGAAGTAAAAAGTCGTCTGAAAAATAATTACTCCAGTAAAGTATACACTGTAAAAAATGATCGTAATTTTAACGGTAAAAGACTGTAAAAATGCTACAGTGAAAAACTGTTAATTGGTTAACAGAAAGTTTCCGTACTATGTACGGTAAATAACTGTGATAGATCTAACGGTATATTTAATGTAATTTTGCTGTAAAATACCGTTAAATTTACGGTTTTTGAAAGTGAAAAAGAACAACTCATTGTATAATTTACAGTGAAAAAACGTAAATTGGCATTCCCACAATTCCCTGTGTGACACTTCACATTTGATGTATTTTTGTTGAAATAACTGTTTCTTAGTTTTTTTTTCTTCTTTTTTTCTAATCAGTTATGTACATTAGGGTTTTATGTTACATTTAATGTTGTTAAATTAATGTTTATTGCATTTTTTAAATTTCATGTGTTACCATGATGGTGTTTAATGTTTGTGTGAATGACACTATGCAGCTTTTATAAATTAGTATTAACTTTCTTGTGGAAGAGCTGCTTGTGATGAGCTTTGATTGATCATGTGACTCTCATCACTGCTGTGATTGGTGGTTATGAGTGTATTACAATGGTACAAAACAGATATTAATAGTTCAATAGGATGGTAAATTCACATTATATCAGATGATAAAATACGGTTTATTACTGTAAATTTTAAGTTAAGTCTGTAAAACCAATAACGTTGCTACTGTATTTTTGAAGGTAAAGTTCTGGCAACCACAGCTGCCGTGTTTTTACCGTAAAAATCACGGTTTAATTTTTACAGTGTAGATACCCCAAATTTCTACTTAAGTAAGGTAACGAAGTATTTGTACTTCGTTACTTGACACCTCTGCATTAAATAATAATGTGGAACATATTAGTCATTCAACAACAACAATCATTCAACAACACTAATGACAAAGTTTTAGGATACTGGGTTAGTTAGGTACTCTGATTTCTGATTCTAAACTTCAACCAACAATTGAATTTAACTTTGCACTGCCTAATCTAAAGTGACAAAAACTGAGCTTAAAGGGATAGTTCACCCAAAAATGAAAATTAGCCCATAGACCAACGCTACTTTTGCGTCATCGAAGGGTAACGCCCCTTTTTGGGGGAAGACAAACGGATTCCCTGAGAACAGAACTCGCTCTAGATCTGCAAAGTTTCTTGATAGCAAAAATGGCACAAACATACAAACTCTCTTTGCTTGCCGAGGACCGTGAGCAGTATTTAAAGAAGCTACTGGATACGGGGTTACAGAGGTGTCCCTTTGAAATGGTCGAAAACGTACTGGTTACTTTCGTAACCTCGGTTCCCTTAGAGATAAGGGAACGAGTACTGCGTTGCAAACGCTTATGGGAAAACTCCTTTTCTCGAGAATATTGAAGCCTTTATTTTAAAACGCATTTGCTACAGCACAGGCGAGAGCATCAGACCCACGTGAGTGAGCTGATAGGCTGTGCTGTGGGCAACTGCACGAACCAGAAGCGCGCGAGCCAATCAGGGCGCTTGGCGCTCTGTCACTGTCAAGCGCGCGAAACTACACGTGACCATAACATATAAATACAGATAGAATCCGCCATTTGACAGGTATAATCGACTGAAGCGACAAACCTGCCATAAGAAAAATAGCACGGCAAGGCAACGCAGTACTCGTTCCCTTATCTCTAAGGGAACCGAGGTTACGAAAGTAACCAGTACGTTCCCTTACGAGAATGTTCTCTCGTACTGCGTTGCAAACGCTTATGGGAACGTTTCCATTTAAAACGCCGTGCTATTAATCTTTTGGCCGCTCTGACTCACCAGAGTTCCGGGAAGTACAGAATAGCCAGGATAAAAAGAGACCGAACATCGGGCCCATCAATTATCCGTAATAAAGACTGGCCAGAGCCAGTCATTTAACCCACAAGGTGATAGCCGTGTGTTTAATATCAAACTAGTCTGGGTCCGCAGAGCCAGAGTCTAGACTGAAAAGACTGTAACTGCAAAGCAGGGACATTAAAGTTATAATTCATCGGATCTGGCCAAAGCCAGTCACTTAGTCCACAAGGTGAAAACCGTGTGTTCAATATCAACTAGACTGGGTCACAGAGCCAGTGTCTAGACAGAAGAACTGTAGCTACAAAGCAAGGGCATTAAAGCTATAATTCAACAATGTGGACGGAGCGGATATCCGGCCGCCGCACATATGCTATAGATGGGAATACCCAAGTGACCATGGTTCAAAACTAGTCTGGATCCACAGAGCCAGAGTCTAGACAGAAAGAACGCATGTCTGCAGAGCAGGGACATCCAGATTATAGAATCTCACAAATGTGGACGGAGCGGACCAGCCGGCCGCCGCACAAATGTCTTCAATGGGAATACCACTTGACCAAGCCCACGAAGAGGCAACACCTCTCGTGGAATGAGCTCTAACACCTATGGGACAAGAGAGGCCCAGTGAGGTGTAAGCCAGGGCAATGGCGTCAACTATCCATCTGGACAGTGTGGTTTTAGTGACCGGGAGGCCCTTGGATCGGCCCCCGAAACACACAAAGAGCTGTTCAGACTGTCTGAAAGAGGCCGAACGCTCCAGATAAATTCTCAAAGCTCTGACTGGGCAAAGCATGAGAGAATCGCTATCCTCCTCGGAGGAGGGGAGAGCTGACAGAGAAATAACCTGGGCTCTGAACGGAGTTGAGAGCACCTTAGGAACATATCCATGTCTTGGCCTAAGAATGACCTTGGAGTCATTAGGACCAAACTCCAGACAGGAAGCGCTGGTAGACAGCGCCTGTAAATCCCCTATTCTCTTTACTGACGCCAGTGCTAGAAGCAGGGCGGTTTTCAGAGAGAGAGACTTAGGATCAGCTGACTGAAGTGGTTCAAAGGGAGGTCCCTTAAGAGCCCGCAGGACCAAGGAGAGGTCCCAGGCCGGAACAGACGGTGGCCGAGGCGGGTTAAGCCTCCTGGCGCCCCTGAGGAAGCGAACTATAAGGTCGCTTTTTCCTAAGGAGGCCCCGGCTTCCAATACGTGAAAAGCAGCAATGGCTGCCACGTACACTTTGAGAGTGGAGGGGGAGCGACCCGCGTCCAACATCTCCTGTAGAAAAGACAGTACTCTTGGTACTTCACAAGTGTATGGGTCGAGGTCTCGAGCTAAACACCAGCTGGAAAACACTGACCATTTACTGAGATAGAGGCGTCTGGTAGACGGAGCTCTAGCTTCCTTTATAGTATTCAGGACGCCCTCTGGGAGGTTCTGGGGTACCCGTTGAGTGGCCATACATGTAGGGCCCATAAGTCGGGACGGGGATGCCAGATTGTCCTGTTGGCCTGAGTCAGGAGGTCGCGCCTCACTGGGATTGGCCACGGGTCTGCTACAGACAGCTGCATCAACTCTGGGAACCAAACCTGGGTCCGCCAGAGAGGAGCTACTAATAACACTGCGCTTTTCGTGTTCCTGATCCGTTCGATGACCTGAGGGAGCATCGAGACCGGGGGGAACGCATAGAGAGGAAGGTTGGGCCAGTCGTGGGCCAACGCATCCCTGCTCTTTGAGAAAAAGATTGGGCATTGACAGTTGTCTTCTGAGGCGAAAAGATCTACTTCTGCCTTCCCGAAGACCTCCCAGAGTAGGAGAACTGTCTGAGGGTGGAGAGACCATTCCTCTGGGGGAACTCTGCCCCGAGAGAGCATGTCTGCTCCTGTATTCAACGTGCCTGGCACGTGAGCTGCCCTGAGCGAGCGCAGATTGGTGTGAGCCCATAGCAAGAGCTGTGAGGCTATGGCAAACAGGTTGCGGGACCTGAGGCCGCCCTGGCGATTTATGTAAGAGACCACCGACATGTTGTCCGTCCGTACCAACACGTGGTGTCCCGCCAGGTATGGGAGGAATGTTTTTAGGGCTAGAAAAACTGCTCTCATTTCGAGGCAGTTTATGTGTAGGCGTTTCTCCGAGCTCGACCAGAGGCCGGAGGCAGGCCTGCCCTCGTACAGAGCTCCCCAACCGGAGTTGGAGGCGTCTGTTGAAATCATCCTCCTCTCTGAAACTACCCCCATGCTTACGCCCTGCTGGTACCAGCTGGCGTTTTTCCAAGGGGCCAGGGCTTGAACACAGCGCTGGTCCACCTTGATAATCAAGTGGCCTGAATGCCAGGCGTGGGGTGGCACCAGAGGAGCCAGCCACAGCTGAAGAGGACGCATACGCAGTAGGCCTAGTTGGAGTACTGATGATGCAGAGGCCATCAGGCCAAGGATCCTCTGAAACGTTCTGAGGGGTACAAGAGAGCCCTCTATGAACGATGCCGTGAGCTGCTGAATCGTTAGAGCACGGGCCGGTGTGGGCCATGCTCTCATAAGTACGGAGTCGAGAACTGTTCCCAGGAACGTGATACGTTGGCTGGGCAACAGAACACTCTTTGCAACATTGACCCTGAGCCCTAGACATTCTAGATGGCTGAGGAGCCAGGCTTTGTGAGTATGTGACTCCGCCTCTGACTGGGTCAGTATGAGCCAGTCGTCGAGGTAGTTTAGGATGCGCATTCCCCGCTGTCTCAGGGGGGAGAGAGCTGCATCCATGCACTTCGTGAATGTACGAGGCGCTAGTGCCAGTCCAAATGGAAGAACTGTGTACTGGTATGTCTGCCCCTCGAAGGCGAATCTCAAGAATGGCCTATGGTGGGGGTTCACTTGAATGTGAAAGTAAGCGTCTTTCAGATCTACTGAGAAAAACCAGTCGCCTGGGCGAATCTGCGCCAGGATATGTCTGGTCGTGAGCATTCTGAACGGCCGTGACATGAGAGCCTTGTTCAGATGTCTGAGATCTAAAATGGGTCTCAGGCCGCCGTCTTTCTTTGGAACAAGAAAGTATCGGCTGTAAAAACCTGACTCGCTCAGAGAAGGGGGGATCTTCTCGATGGCCCCTTTCGCCAGCAGACTTAACACTTCGGTGCGGAGGACATGACTCAATGTGCCCCTTACCGTGGTTTGTATAACCGCGCGAAAACGCGGTGGTCTGCGGGCGAACTGAAGCGAGTAACCATGCTTTATGATGTTCATCACCCATACTGAAACTCCGGGGATAGCTTGCCAAGCTAGAGCCCGCAGAGCTAGAGGCATTATCATATCTGGAACACCCAGAGTGGGGGGCTCGGACTGACATGTATGCATGTGAGAAATTATGCTCGATTTGTGCTTTGTGTGGGTCGCTGTTAAAACAGCGTTTGTTTGCAGGGGTGCGTGACATGTGACGGGCCCATGAACTGCATTTAGAACTGCTGCAGCCGCCTGAACTGAAGAGGGAGCCGTGAGCAGTAGTCGAGCGATTTTTGGGGCTGGTCCGGCCGCAGCGGGACAGTGACCCCTCTTTGTGCCGGTTAGGACGGCTTCTTGGGCTCGTGATCGAGCGTCAGCTTCGGCCGCGGGCCCTGGCGCTTAGGGAACGGGAACCGTTTCGCTGGCTTCATGTGCTTACTGGTCTCAGCCGCTGGGCGGGGCTGGAGGACCTGGGACACCACTTTCTCAGGTCGCGGCGTGCTCTTGGGGCGCCGTTGGACTGAGCTGGAGCGCTTTGGTAGAAAGTGTCTCATGGCGCTGGAAGCCTTCTGAGCTTCAGTGAAGCGATCGGCGAAGCCGCTGACAGATGGGCCGAAGAGACCTGAGGCTGTGACGGGCGAGTCGAGGAAGGCAGTTTTATCCGCGTCCCTGATCTCGGTTAAGTTTAGCCAGAGGTGGCGCTCCATTACCACTAGGCTGGCCATATTGCGGCCCAGGGCTTGAGCGGTGGTCTTCGTGGCCCTCAGTGCCAGATCCGTGGCACTCCTGAGGTCTTTAAATGTGTCTGGGTCCGGGCCTGACTCATCCATGGAACGGAGAAGTTTGGCCTGGAAGGCTTGAAGCGTCGCCATGGCGTGAAGTGCAGAGGCGGCTTGACCGGCGGCAGCGTATGCGCGGCTGGCAATGGCCGAAGTAGTTCTGCACGGCTTAGAAGGGTGCACCGTCTTAGACCTCCAACTACCTGCAGTGGGGGGGCATAAGTGTGCAGCGACCGCTTCCTCCAGTGGGGGGAGAGACACATATCCTTTCTCTTCAGCGCCGTCAACAGTGGAGAGCGTAGAAGAGGCAGATGAGCGCGTTCGCGCTGAAAAGGGCGCGCGCCAGCATTTTGTGAGCTCTTCGTGAACCTCAGGCATAAATGGAGCGGCGCGCTGACGAGGGGCCTGCTGGCGCCCCGGCAGGTACCATTCATCGAGGCGGCTTCTGGCGGGCTCAGCTGGAGAAAGCCAATCGAGTCCCAACTCGTCAACAGCGCGAGACATGACACGGAGAAGTTCGGCGTCAATGCTCGCTCGAGTATCAGAAAACTCTAGCTGAGAGGGGGGGGCGGGGTCCGCGGAGCCCGACCAATCCTCGCTCTCAGATGCCGCCATAGAAAGTGCGTCATCGACGTCATCCGGAGATGCGCCGAAAGAGACGAGTCCAGCCGCTTCAGACGAGGGGCGCTGCTCGCTCCGAGAGAACAGGACAGGCGAAGAAGGCGTGGGCGAGGCACGAGGAGAAAGGCCCGGCGTGCACTCGCTAAACTCACCGCGCTCAGGACGCCTCTGATCGCGCCGCTTCTTCCTACGGGGCTCGTGGGGCGCCGAAGACGGAAGGTGGGCGGAATCGGTCACCGTCGAAGACAGCCTTGAACGGAGAACGGAGACAGGCATCCCGTCGCAGAATTGGCAGCCGCCTTTCATGAGCGCTGCCTCGGCGTGCTCAGGGCCGAGGCAGGCCGCACACTGGGTGTGTCCGTCGGATGCATGCAGGGAGACCCCGCAGCTCTCACAGATGGAGAGAGGCATTATGCCGCGCTGTGAAAACAGCGGTTTGCTCTTTTAGATAAATATGCAATGAAAAGGATATAATTTTTCGTCGGATGCCACAGGGAAACGCTCAGCTGGCGAGATGCCGGGATGCGAAGCTGTTCCGCTGGACGGCTTTTCCACGACGAGGGCTTCTTACGACCGGAGAAAATCAGCGACGAGGTGAGTCGAGCTGAAGGAGATTAAATCTGTCAAATGGCGGATTCTATCTGTATTTATATGTTATGGTCACGTGTAGTTTCGCGCGCTTGACAGTGACAGAGCGCCAAGCGCCCTGATTGGCTCGCGCGCTTCTGGTTCGTGCAGTTGCCCACAGCACAGCCTATCAGCTCACTCACGTGGGTCTGATGCTCTCGCCTGTGCTGTAGCAAATGCGTTTTAAAATAAAGGCTTCAATATTCTCGAGAAAAGGAGTTTTCCCATAAGCGTTTGCAACGCAGTACGAGAGAACGTTCTCGTAAGGGAACTGGATTAATGACCCCACGCAGTGGCCAAATATGGACTATTCAGAAATCAACCACTATCTCGTGGAATCACCAAGTTAAGTGCTAGCCTATTTTTTCATTAACACACTCACAGTATGACAAACTAGACGATGAGGCCATGTCTAGAGGAGACGGTGGTTTACTTGGATCATATTCCACTTGATTTTTTAGCTATTGACATAGTTTTGTTGTCGACTAACGTTAGCTACGTGTTTAGCTCTCACTAGGCACGCTACCTTGGCTGTTAACTGATTTTACTGTTGAAATAGTAGCAGGCTAGGACTAAAGTGGACTTGGCTGGTTTCTGCTGGTGTCTAGAAAGTGCTAGGGCTTTGAAAGTTGTAAAAACAGACTTTTTTATTATTTAATTTGTATGGGACCAATATATGTATGGGGCTGTCAAATTGGATGTTGTTACGTTATCCTATCTAGCCTAGAAGGCTTGATCTACTGCCGTTCGTGTTGTTACATGTAACGTTAGCCCAGAGCAGTGGTCGTCGAAAAGTCATATTTTACAACTTTCAAAGTCCTAGCACTTTCTAGACACCAGCAGAAACGAAGGTAGCGTGCCTAGTGAGAGCTAATCACGTAGCTGCTAGCAGCTTCGTCTTTCTAACTAGTATAGCTAGTCGACAACAAAACTATGTCAATAGCTAAAAAATCAAGTGAAATATGATCCAAGTAAACCACCGACTCCTCTAGACATGGCCTCATCGTCTAGTTTGTCATACTGTGAGTGTGTTAATGACAAAAAAATAGGCTATATTTGGTGATTCCACGAGATAGTGGTAGATGTCTGGATGTATTGGATTGGGGATGTAAAAAAAATGTCTTGCATCACAATAAGTGTATTGTGATTATCAAAACATTTTAGTAACTAAACAGAATTGTATTAGGTTTAGTGACAACATGTTACAATGTTTACGTGGTCAATTTCTAATAAGCTATGGTTTTTTTTTATTGCTTGACACAAATTTCACAATAAAGTTCAGATCTTGTGATTTGATTCAATATTGACTCATCTGGATAAATATTAGGTAGGCCTACACAAGATAGGCATACATTTTTCTCAAGAAAAAAAAAAACTCACCTAATGCTGTAAACATATAGAGAGCCCTATCTAGTATTATTTAAGATAAAAAATAACTCAAATTAAATATAATGCGTGTTTTTATTATAATAACAACCTTATTTAATGATATAAGTAAAAATATAATAAATATACTAGTAGCCATACATATATTTAGCAAAATACTCTCTATAGCTCCTTTTTCTAGCTTAACTTTAACTAACGTGCTAGCCTATATTATGGTCATTAAATGGATTTCCTGAGGTAAATATTATGTGACATAATTGTTCTCCAGCTGTTCAGTTGACCCTTTCCGCGGTTGAAAAACACTGATTGATCGATATTATGTATGAGGAAAATACATTTCGGTAAGTTGTACTGTATCTTTCAACGTTGTTCATTCGTGTTTATTTACTATTAACTAGTAAAGATGATCGTTCACGTTCCGCTAGGGATCTGTCACGTCACATTTACAAGTACCAAAACGGTATTTAGTGTTTGAATTTCGTAATAAAATTGACAGAATCTGAGAGCTGAGATTTTTTTATATCATAACTAACCTGCTCTGTTGTGCCATTTTTGCTATCAAGAAACTTTGCAGATCTAGAGCGAGTTCTGTTCTCAGGGGAATCCGTTTGTCTTACCCCAAAAAGGGGCGTTACCCTTCCATGACGCAAAAGCGTTGGTCTATGATTTACTCACCCTCAAGTCATCCTAGGTGTATATTACATTCTTCTTTCAGACGAATACAATCGGAGTTATATAAAAAATGTCCTGGCTCTTCCAAGCTTTATATGGCAGTAAATGGTTGTTTCTGTTTTGAAGTCCATCAAAGTGCATCTATCCATCATAAAAGTGCTCCACACAGCTCTGGGGGGTTAATAAAGGCCTCCTCAAGCAAAGCGATAAGTTTGTGTAAGAAAAATATTCACATTTAAAACTTTATAAAGTAAAATAACTACCTTCCAGCCAAACACACATACGGATTCGACTTAAGTCTAAAGCGCAACTTATGCGAGTAATGCGACAAACTGCTGATATTTACGCTACGCCATGATGCACTACGCTACTTCTGACATCACAAGTTGTGTAAGTTGCACTTTAGGCGTAAGTAGACTGCGTATGTTCGTTTGGCCGGAAGCTAGAATTTTACTTTGTAACATGTTAAATATGAATATTTGTCTTACACAAACTCATAGCTTCACTTCAGAAGGTCTTTATTAACCCCCCAGAGCTGTGTGGAGGACTTTTATGATGGATAGATACACTTCAATGGACTTCAAAACAGAAACAACCATTTACTGCCATATAAAGCTTGGAAGAGCCAGGGCACTTTTTAATATAACTCTGATTGTATTCGTCTGAAAGAAGAATGTCATATACACCTAGGATGAATTGAGGGTGAGTAAATCATGGTCTAATTTTCATTTTTTAGGTGAACTATCCCCTTAAGTGTCAGTATAAATCTAAGACATTTTTTAATGAGTTCACCTTTAATTAAACAGATACTTATAAAAACAAGAGCAGTGAGTGTTTAATAAAACAACAGTTGATTATAAACCAATATAAAACATAATTATGTCCTATGGCTGTTGTTGTCTGATTGATTTTACAGCCTTGGGCATTCAGAAATCACAGAAAGTAAGATTATGCAGTTTTGTTGCCGCAAATTATCATTTACAAAGAAGAAAACACTGTAGGCATATTGACACGTAAAGCCATACACCACGGATGCACTGTATAGCATGTGATCTGAATGTCAATGACAAATATGACAAAAATTACAAATATCTTTACCATAGTTCAAAAAGCAATGCAGCGCACAGTGTTATTGAATTGAAATATGCACAGCAAAAACTCCAGTGTTAAATGAACTCTCCTGGGAGTTTATATGGCTCCAGACTCAAGAGTGTTAAAGTGTTAAAATAAAAATGAGTTCAATGATTCAGGTCAAATTATGATTATGTCAAAACATAACCAACACCACCTGATCAACTTTTCTCTTTGTTCATCTGAGAGTTATAACTCAGATACAACAGCCAAACAAAATCTAAAGTTAATGATTTGAGGGTCAAGAGCCCAACTAAAGCAAACACCACCATAACCAAGAAAAATAGATTTTCAATGAATCACTTAATTAGCTCATTAACTTTAACACTCTTGAGTGTTAATTTAACACTCATATTTTAACACTTTAACACTTGAGTCTGGAGCCATATAAAACTCCCAGGAGAGTTAATTTAACACTGGAGTTTTTGCTGTGTGTAATAAACTGGATATACATTGTTGGTACTTTTATCAAATCAGGTAGACGTGTTGCTGGTGGTTAAATTATTAATGCTGTTAAACATGTTTAATAAATCACATTAACTTCAATAGCCAAAAAATAACATTTCACAGGTTGGTAAACATACCTTTTTTTTCTTCGCTTCTCAGCACCAGACTGCTGTTGTGTCCTCCTCTCCATCAACTATCATTTGCAACCAGGTGCAAACACAAGGTGTGTGAATGCAGGAATGGCATGTGCTTACGGCGTTCACAAAATGCCTTTTTCTTTGTTTTTATATTGTTATTAGTTTAAATGATTAGTTGCACTTTGTTATCCGTGTTACAGTGTAATTATACTGAACATTAAAGGGATACTTCACCTCTGGGAAGATGAATGTGTATTTAAAATAGGTAATTTAAGTTGAAGAAATGTGAAGAAATTTTTGAATTTGGAGCTTTCTAGACTGAGAAAAGCCAGAAAATGTATTTTTGGCTTATGTGGATGAAAGACAACAACTCCCAGAATGCACTTGCTTCGCTGCCTTAGGAGGCCACGCCTACCGGTAAGGGAGCGCAGTTGAAAACAAACAACAAGACTAGGGGATTTAGAGATCGCCCAAAATGTCCGGCCTTAACTGTGGCGAGCAGGACGAGGCTGACGGCCGCGGGAGAACGGCGCGAGGCCGGTGGCGTCATTACTGAGACGCGCCGGGTCTCGCATCTCTCACGGAGGAGCGGGAATTTTCTTAGCAATGGTAAAACGCACATCAACCGATCACTTGTTTAGCGTTCATGTAAACACTACATTCAGATTTACCGATCGGAATGAATTCAGTTAGATGGGTGAGCTGCATGTAAACAATGAATGGCGACTGCAGAAAGCAAAAGCTGAATCCCGGACATTTTGAACGATCTCGCCAGCCGGACAAGTCCGGGAAAAGGAGGATGGTTTTCCCTACTTACTCAGCTTTCTCCTACTATTCAGCTTTCTCCACAGAACAAGAGCCTGCTAGCTTAGCTTCCAAAGAAAGACGGCTGACACTGTGTACATTCTGTGAGTGAAATCCCACCTCCTATGGGCGGGCTGAAAACATGCGGAACAACGCCTTCTACTGGCTGTAGTCTTTAGCCTCTGGCCAGAAAATCCTCCGATGACGCAAAATGACGATTTTTGCGTCATCGGAGGATTTTTTCCAGACAAAAAATACATAAATCTCTTGTCTCAGGGGGATATGAGGGTGGAAAGCACGGTAATTCGAAAATACTACAGGTTTTCTACTAATACAAAGCTTAATGCTAAATCCTGAAGTATCCCTTTAAGTATTAAATAATTTAATTATTTAAAAAGAATTAAATAATGAACTACATGTACTTACTAAAGGGTTAGGGTTAAGATTAGGGTTAGGTTTGGTTAGTTGAATGTAATTATGTATAATTTATTACTATTGTAACTATATGTAACGTGTAACAAGGACAGTGTAAAATAAAATGTTACCAATTATAGTTACGCTGAAAGGTAGGGTAGGCAATTTCGGAGAGGCTAACAATAGCAAGCTAGCTTTGAAGGCACAAGATCCCACCCTCACTTCCGAGCTTCTACAAAGCCCAACTCCTTCAAAACACATGAACACACAGCAGAGTTTTCAAAGCGTCAAGAGAGGAGAGATGGTGTTAAATGACCTCATGTCTTAAAGCACATTGCAATAATAATGAACACCAGCAACTTACAGAGCTCTAGTTATACCAACTGACTGCAGCAGATTAATTTCCGGGCGTTGATAGTTTTGACATAGAAAAGCATAAATCTGAGTAGAACGTCAAGGGTAGCCATCTTGTAATTATGGTTATAACATGGCGTGAACGCAGCATAAGCTCATTGTTTTGGTTCAGGAGAAACTTTAAAGCGGCTGAACAACGGCTGTTTGTTTGTGACTGTATGTCTACAAATCTCCCTATCCTCGTGGAACGCGCTGATCATGTGTGATGTCTGCGCGAGCATGGTGTGCGGAGGTATTTAAATACATAAGGTAACAGGCAGGTACAGTCAGAACAAATTCAATGATTGAGACTTCCACAGAAGATATATGTACATGTTTTAATATTTAGACCACTTCTATTATTGATTGCTATCAGGATATGAAGAGAGTTTCAACCAGTATAACAAAAAGTGTTTATAATACAAATTGCCTACCCTACCTTTAATAAAGTGTGGAACGTGTGGAGGTGTTTTTTTTTTATTAGGATTTTTGATGAAGAGAAAGTTTTAAGTAGAAATTTAAAAAAGAAAATAGCAATTTTAATTATTTTAAATGTAAATCTTTAGTAACATTATACATGTATTTACTGACATAAAAACAAAAACAGCTATTTTTTTTCACATTTATAACAGAAGTCAGTACTTAAATATAGGCTATAACACATAATACATTACATAGAAATAAATTTTTAATGTATCAATTTTTTTATGAACTTACCAGAAGGGATGATGTACAAAGAAAACATGCCAGTATAGAAAAAAATCTCTTAATCTCCAGACTGAAATACACAGAAATGATCAATTTCCAAATCCTTCAAAACGATGAAACCATCTTGACCCATAAATATTATAATATTCATAAACTAATGATTACCTGGGGGATTTGATTTCTTTGTGGATGGTACGACCATGGCTAATCTGTTGTTTTTCTAGAATAATTTGAAGTCCGCTTGTGAGTGAAGTACATTCACACAACTTCAAACCAATGTCCTGTTAAACTGGCCACACTGCTCTGAGAATGAGGCGTTCCCACTAATTATGTGGCACTCAGTTGAACATCCCATCTGTCCTCAGTATTGGTTTAGCCAGTTTGGCTTTGTTTGATTTGATTGACATTAGATGTTAACTTACATATGAATGGTGAAGGTTTTCTTGCTATGGGAAAAACAAAATTCTTTTTCCTGTTCTTTTTTTCCCAGGAGTGTAATCATTGTGGCTCTGTGGCACTCGCACAACATTATTTTCACTTTTTATTGCAAGGAAAATATACACACAATATATTATATATACAGGCTGGTCGAAATTTACATTAGAAGATATATGGAACCTGTTAGCCCACCCTGGGAAATGTTAACCAGATTGCAGGTGATAACCAACCAATATGGTCAAACAGGTTACACTGGTCAAACAGGTTTGTTTCTGTAAAGGCAGTCGCAGAAGTCTTATTTTCTTGTATGAGAAGATATAACAATACAAATCTAAAATGTCTGTATAGGATTAAATCCCACAGAAACTGACGATTTTCATTCAGGGTCAGTCAGCTTCACTTAAATGATGACCGGTGGATATTACTTTACAGTAGGAATTTGAATATGATCGTGAACATGCTCTATTATGCACACTTATGCAAGCAGGTTATTGTAAGTGTTTTATTTTTTTGCCTATGCCCAGTTGCCCACACGTGTTTGAGATTGGGATGTTTCCAGTGATCCAAAATCCATAACAACAATGGTCACCAAATTCTCAACACCATAACTTGCTAAAAAGACATGTGTTGTCATGCCAGACCTGCATTTCTTCTTTGGTTGTAACATTACCATGCCACCTGTGTGCTTTAGTTGTGAATTAAGAAATGTATTTGAATTTCCCCTTTCTTTAGTTTATATTTAAATGACAGGCCTCTAACAGGTTATCTCCAAGCACATTTTCCACACTACATTTTAACCTAACTTTATACATGTACATTGAACACACCTTTTATGTAAATCTGAAACCCCTCATAGAAACAAAATCAAAACTTTGTAAAAGGACATAATAGGACCCTTTTAAAAACAGTAGCAGTAAGCAGTAATAAACAGCAATTTATTCCAAACATTATAAAGCAGTGTTGTGTTGCATCCGAAGTTCTCTCTGGTGGTATACAATAGTTTTGTTGAGGTAACCCGTAGAATTTAAATTATTAATAGATGAAAATCGTATCCTGGACCACTCTGTGAAGGAGCGCATTTTATTCAAATGCACAACTATGGAAGTAAAATAATGACAAATGTTTTTATAGACCTGGTTCTTTACTAGTGTAGAGGACAATTGTAGTTTCTCTGTAAAGGCTGTACAAATACTAGAAATCATGAAATAATTGGGAATCATGTAACCAACAGTACATTTCATTTATCCATTATAACTTTTATGCTGTTTTGGTCGCTTGCAGGCCCGGAGTGGGTAATCGGGAGAATCGGGAGTATTCCCGGTGGGCCGCTTCACTTTTGGGCCGGTCGAGGAATTTTTTTTTTTTTTTTTTTTTTTTTTACATTTCAATGTCACATTAGTTACATTAGGATACACACGTTCCGCATTCTGCCACCACAGCGCGCAACTCAGCATGGGTTGTACCATGTGAGGGAGTTCTCCCCTCCCCTCCTATAGAAATGGTTGGGTCCATAGCCCGTCTTTTCAAAACGTTTTCTCAGGGAGGCTACCGCGGCTCCGCCGGCGCCTACTGATAGCTGGGCCGGCCGTAACGGTACGCGTCAGGGAGGATGGATGGGAGGAAGAGGCCAGGAGGTAGGCTATGGAAGCTTTGTTTCCACCACAGAATAAAACATTTGAAAAGATAATTGCGACTTTTTATCTCGAGTTTACATCTCGCAATTCTGACTTTTTTTCTCAGAATTGCGAGATATAAAGTCAGAATTGCCTGAAATAAAGTCGCAATTGCGTGTTAAAAAGTCAGAATTGTGAGATATAAAGTCAGAATTGCCTGAAATAAAGTTGCAATTGCGTGTTATAAAGAATTGTGAGATATAGAGTCAGAATTGCGTGATATAAAGTCGCAATTGCTTCTTATAAAGTCAGAATTGCAAGATATAAAATCAGAACTGCCTGAAATAAAGTCGCAATTGCTTATAAAGTCAGAACTGCAAGATATAGAGTCAGAATTGTGTGATATAAAGTCATAAAACGTGTTATAAAGTCACAATTGCGAAATATAAAGTCAGAATTGTGTGATATAAAGTCGCAATTGCTTATAAAGTCAGAACTGCCAGATATAGAGTCAGAATTGTGTGATATAAAATCATAAAACGTGTTATAAAGTCAGAATTGCAAATTATAAAGTCAGAATTGTGTGAAATAAAGTCGCAATTGCTTATAAAGTCAGAACTGCAAGATATAAAGTCAGAATTGTGTGATATAAAGTAGCAATTGCGTGTTATAAAGTCAGAATTGCGAAATATAAAGTCAGAATTGCGAAATATAAAGTCAGAATTGCGAAATATAACGTCAGAATTGTGTGAAAAAGTTGCAATTGCTTCTTATGCTTCTTATAAAGTCTAAGTGAATTATTATTTAACCTTTACATTATTTGTTAACCCATGGTATTAATACTAACTACACAATAGTACGAGCTGAACTGTTGCTTCATTTATCCAATTTTAAAAAAGTGCTAATTTGGAATTCCACCATGGAAAAAGTGGGCCGGTCTTGGGCCTGAAACTCCCGGGCTGAAAAGTGGCCCCACTCCGGCCCTGGTCGCTTGGCTGTTTCTTTATAAAGGTCCAGAAATTCAAGTTTTTTTGTCAGGTGTGTGATGCTCTTTTTTAATATGATTGTCATTACTTTTCTGTCTTGTCCCCAGCCAATCACTGCATTGCTGATCATGGTTTTTGAGTATCGATATATCGGTCCTTTCCAACGAACACAAGAACACATAGTAATCTCACATAACTTAATCCAGATATTTTAATCAAATCTGCAAATTCATTTGAAGAACCAAATTAGCCAGAGATCAGTAGTCACGATTAGAAGATCTGCCATTTGTCAAATCATCTCATATGTATTAAGCGAGGTAGAAAGAACGGACCTCGAGACAGACATGACAAAGATTGACTAAACTAAAAAACAGTCTGCTTTACAAATATAATTTAAGAACACTTCAGTTGAAGAGTCCTCCTGGAAACACACACATACTGTAGATCCATGACGTGTGAGATGAGAAAATGTTGGTTTTATGATTTTTGAGGTAAAATAAGAAACACAATTCTTTCTTATAACTATGAAGTAAACTTAAGAAGTAAACTAACTTTGGAACATAACCTGCTCTGGAGTTGACTACGTTCATAGAATACGTCGCAATTGTTACGTCCCAGATGTAACGTTTGCCTAGGGTGAAGGAGTAACAGTGAAAAAGAAAAAAAGATTTTGGGTGAGAGATTGTGCCTGGCCCTGCCCCGCATGGGAGACATATTAAATTCCAGTTCAACACGGTTTATTTACAAGAAATTTAAATAACAATGTAACTCTCAAGGAAGCAAAAAAAAAAGACATCTGGGGTGTATTCCAGAAAGCAAGGTTATCTTACCGTCGTACATACCCTGAACTCTTGGATGATTCACCCAAACCTTGCTTACTCGAGGTATGCTGGTTCCAAAAACACGTCCGGGAGTAAGTTCATCCAAGTCAGGGTATGTTCGTGGTTAACACATAAGACATTCTCAACAGAGAAGAATCGACGAGTCACCATGGAGACGGACGCTAAGAAAAAGTGTGCCATAATAATTCTTTCTTCTTCTTTTGTTAAATGCTTATTTACATAGTGCATGTAATTCCTCCAGGTACCAACAGACACAAGTGGCTTTCTCAACTGATGGATTTATTGAATCCAGCTTGGTCAGGATCATAAACACACCGTGAAAACTAAAAGCACAGAACAAACAATAATTAACTTAAAGAAAGAAATTTGACAGATAAAACTATTTTGACAAATACAACATACAAAACATACCTCGTTGGCTGAGTACTGAGAGAGGAATTAGTTTTAGTCTTTTTCTTCTTCTTTTTGTTTATCTTATTTCTCTTAGACTTAGCTTAGTGACCACGCTTTAGTCATGCATCTTTCTTTCTCTTTTGAGATCGCTTCTTCTGCGGAAATTAAACTCTTCTCTGCATACAAAGCTCACTCTTAAGCTACAGCGCCCCCTAGTGGCACTCAACGGTAATAATAATAAAAATACAGAAAATGAATAGAAACGAAAATGTGGCAGTAACACTCCCACCAATCTCACAACTCTTACTGTGGGATTTCTATGACTTACATTCAGACTGACAAACTGAACATGAAAATGAACACAAACCCTTCGTCTGCTTCTAGCAAAACAATAACCTTATGAATAGGTCGTTCTAATGAGACTGTTTTAGTCACAAGTTTACTGTGTTTGTCATATGTCCTTTCACTAACCAAAAGTCGAACCTTTCTCACTTTGTCATCAGTTCCTGGATAGACATCAGTGACTTTGGCTAGCTTCCATTCATTACGTGGTGCCATGTCATCTTGTAGAAGCACTACATCATTTATCTTCAGATTCCTTCTGTGTACATTCCACTTCTGTCTTGGTTGCAAGTTGAGCAAATATTCTTTCCTCCAACGGATCCAAAACTCATTGGCTAAATATTGTACTCTTCTCCATCTTTTTTGAAGATACAAATCTTCTTTCATAAACTCTCCTGGAGGAGGTTGAACAATGGTTGACTTCATAGTGAGAATGTGGTTGGGCGTTAATGGCTCAGGACCTGTTGGATCACTTAAATGCTCAATGGAAAGTGGCCTACTGTTGACAATCGCCATGACCTCGTACAACAAGGTTCTCAAGGATGTACTGTCGAGTCTCTTTGCTGACTGGTCAAGGATGGCTGAAAGAACACTACGGATGGTCCTGATCTGTCTTTCCCATATTCCACCCATATGGCTTGCCGAAGGGGGATTAATGAGAAATTCACATCCAAGTGCTTTTACCTTCTCCTGATTCATTTCTTTCATGAGATCTGCGAGTTCTCTCTGGGCACCAATGAAATTGGTTCCTCTGTCACATCTCAGTTGACGCACATTTCCTCTTATTGCAATAAATGCTCGCAGAGCATTTAGGAATGCGTCTGTACTCAGGTCGTCTACTACTTCAATATGTATGGCTCGTGGACATAAACAGGTTAGTATGAGTCCATATCTCTTGAGCTCCTTTCGTCCATCTTTGACGTATATTGGTCCAAAGCAATCCATTCCGACATAAGTGAAAGGCGGGGTAGGCTCCGTTCGGTCTACTGGCAAATCTCCCATACTTTGATTCTCCGTTTTCCTTCTGTATTTGCGACATCTGACACATTTGAAGATGTATGATGAAACTGCACGGCTGCTCCCAAGAATCCACCAACCATTTGCACGTAACTCATTCATCGTCATTCCACGACCTTGATGTTGAACCTTCGAGTGAAAATGTCTGATCAGCAAAGTTGAAATATGACTGTCCTTGGGAAGTATGGCTGGATGTTTTACATGCGGGTGTAGTACAGCTTGACCCAAACGTCCACCCACTCTGAGGATTCCTTCTTCGTCCAGAAACGGACTTAGTTTGTACAGTTTATGATTTGTGGTCTTAGAAACTGTTTTCTTTGATTTTAGACTCTTTATCTCTTCTGCGAAAGCTTTCTCTTGAACAATTTTGATGACAAACAGTTCTGTTTGTTTTCTCTCTTCCAAAGTTGTACTTTCTTTGGTCCTTTGTATATCACCCTTGCAGGGCTCCAAACTGCGACTAAAATGGTCGCATTTGCGACCAAAAATATTTATTTGCGAGTGAAATTTCTGCCAAGGTCGCCATTGGCGACAATACAAATTTACACCCTTTGATTGTAAAATTTGCATCCTACGTGCATGTTTTATAACCAGTAGCCTATCGTAGAGGTGTGCGATATGACGATTTTTGATCATGGACGATTAAAATGTCTCCACGATCTGCTTTTGAAGAAATATCGTAGAATCGTGCATTCTAGTTGCTGTTCTGACGCCTCTGTCCCAACATACTGAACAACGCGACGTATATTCACATAAAATGTTAACGCAGCGGAACGGGACACTGCAGTTCACAAAAGTTAATAATTTGCATGTGCTTTAATGCCTTGTCGGTTAAACATTTAATTTGCGTGCTGATGGCGCGCTGTTCTAACGTGTGCGTTTCTCAGCGCGTAGGCTACATGTGAAGCTCACACATGCACTAAAAGCCTGTCTACCAGCGCCTGGATACTGGACTAAGTTATCTTTCGAGTCTTATTGTGCTAATACTGTTAAATACACACAAGGTTTACATAAACAAAGTCGGTTATGTCTAAAGTGAAAGCAAACTTGTCAAATGCGTGTACATTAGACGTGTCGCGCTCAGCTCTTAAAGAGACAGTAGCAATTGTAAACACGCTGCCGCTTGTCCTTAAAGGGATAGTTCACCCAAAAATAAAAATTATCTCATTATTTACGCACTCTAATGTTGTTCCAAAACTGTATTAATTTCCTTCTAATATTTTCTAATATTAATAATTTGAAGAATGTGGGTAACCAAACAGTAGCTGGTCCCCATTGACTTCCAAAGGAGAAAAATATACTATGGAAGTCACTGGGGTACATCAAGTTTAACTGTTTGGTTACCCACATTCGTCCAAATAACTTTTATTTTCAACAGAAGAAAAAAAAATTATTCAAGTTTAAAACAACTTGAGAGAGTAAATTATGACAATTTGAATTTTTAGAACTATCCCTTTAATGTTAATGAAACAACAAAATGCAAAGAGAAAATCACTCACTGCTCTTGACTGATAACTTTAATAGTAGCTTTAATAAGTATCAATTTATAATTTATACAGTGAAGTCTAAGTCTATGTTTTGTTTTATTTTCATATTTGTTAATTTAATTACTTTCTTCAATGCTACTGTTAAAAACACCTACTGTAGCTGAAAACAAAACACTCTTTATTTCATTTGTATATTAAGTTGTATATGTGTAATGTTTATCTTTGATCTGAATATTTAATAACAAAGAAAATAATGACTACATTTTTTATCTTCGCCCCTTTCTGCCATTCTTTTTTATTTTATATTTTGTTACCTAAGGCTTTGTTTTTAAAATATGGACATTAGTTTGGCTGTAATGCTCAGTCACAAAATAGTAAAACCAACATAAAAAAGAATCGTGATAAAATTGTGAATTGTGATTTTCCTGAAAAAAATCGTGATATGATATTTTTGCCATATCGCCCACCCCTAGCCTATCGCTTCATTTGTTTTGTTAACGTCATGAAATGAGATGCTTTGCGTGAACGTTTCACTGAGAGAAAGCGCCAAAATATGAACTTATGAAATAGTTCATAAGTCGGAAGTGACATTCAGTTACCAAATAAGCTCCAGTTCCCAGAACATTCACAAGATGAAAATGCTGAAACTGTAAGAAGAGGAGAGACATGCACACAACAGTGACTAAAAGTAAGTGCATTGTTATGTGGCTCTTAAAAAAAAATTTGGCGCCTGTTTTTTTCCCCTATAGGAGCCATTGGCTCCTTAATTGATTTTTTTGTTTGGAGCCCTGCCCTTGTGTTCCTTGACCTTTCTTCTCAAGATTGCAAGTGCTCTTATCAATCTGGACCATTCTGAGAACTTCTCAAACCTGCTGAAAATAGTTTGCTCTTCCTTTGCATTGATGGTATACACAGAGGCTTTGCGAAGTTCTGGATCATTTTCCCTGATCTCTCCCACCTTGACATCTCTATCAGGAATGTTCTTCTCCCAGAGAAATGCTGGCCCCTCAAACCATTCAGAGGACTTCAGTTGTTCTGCGGTTAAGCCTCGAGAAACGTAGTCTGCAGGGTTCTGCTCTGATGCGACATACGCCCATTGTTCTGGCCTTGTGCTTGATTTGATCCTTTGTATCCGATTCGCTACGAAGACTTGAAACCTTTTGGCATCATTATTTATGTAGCCGAGAACAACGGTGGAGTCTGTCCAGAAAAACTCTGCAATGTCTGGGATTTCAAGCTCTGCCCTGAGTAAATCACTGACTCTAACTGCAACAACTGCTGCTGAGAGTTCGAGTCGAGGGATAGTTGTGACACTAGTAGGTGTGACTCTTGACTTGGCCATTACTAAGCAACAATGGACTTGATCTGATTGGTTAATGATTTGCAGGTAAGTACAAGCACCATATCCATTGACACTAGCGTCTGCGAAGTGATGAAGCTCGTAGCTTTTAACCTGACCAAAATCTGTAGGAATAAAACATCTTTGAATCTGCATGTTGGCTAAACTTGGAAGGTCTTTAATCCAGGATTCCCACTGGGGTTTTAAGTGATCTGGAAGCTCGTGGTCCCACTCAACCTTATCCTTGCACATTTGCTGGAGAATCTGCTTTCCCAAGAGGACGAACGGTGCAATAAACCCCAGGGGATCGTAAATGGAGGCGACAGTAGAAAGTACACCTCTTCTTGTAAGGGGGTTCAACTTGACTTGAACTCTGAATTTGAAAGTGTCTGAAGTGACGCACCATTCAACTCCAAGAGCTCTTTCAATGCGTGGTAAACTTAGAGACATGTCAAGGTCTTTCACTGTGGCACACTCTTCTTCTGGAATAGTGGACATAACTCTCTCACTATTACACACAAATTTGTGGAGTCTTAACTTTCCTTTGGAACAGAGCTCTCTTGAGTCTTTGATGAGCTGAATGGCTTCCCTTTCAGTAGGAACGCTTGCCAAACCGTCATCAACATAAAAGTTTCTCTGTATGAAGTGTTTGGTGTTTTCTTTGAATTGACCTTGTCCTTGGGCCGCGAGGTGTTTTAGGCCAAAGTTGGCACAGCCTGGAGAAGACGCTGCTCCAAAAAGATGGACCTTCATACGGTAAACTGATGGTGATGCTTCCAAATCTCCCTCCTCCCACCAAAGAAACCTTAAATAATCCTGGTCTTCTTTTGTGACATGGAACTGGTGAAACATCCGCTCTATATCACACATGAATGCGACAGAACTTCTGCGGAAACGACAAAGAACACCAACCAATGCGTTTGTCAGTTCAGGACCGGTTAAGAGATGGTCATTGAGAGAAGTGTCCTGGTACTTGGCCGAGGCATCAAATACTTCTCTGATCCTTCCGGGTTTGTGTGGGTGATAGACCCCATGATGTGGGATATACCATGCAGGAGTGTTATTCAACTCTTCGTCAGGGACTCTTTCAGCATCTCCTCTTGAGATGATGTCATCCATGAAGATTGTGTAATCATTGTAGTATGATTTGTCTTTCTTTAATCTCCTTTCCAGACACTTTAGGCGATGCATTGCACATATTCTATTGTCTGGTAATGTGGGTCTTTCATCACGAAATGGTAGTGGCATCTCATAGTGGCCGCTCTCATTCTGTGTGATGTTTTCTTTGAGTTTTGTGAGAAACTTTAAATCTTCTTGTGACACAGGGTTGCCATCAATGGCTCTTTCAGAGAAGTCTCCTTCAAGTGCTTTGATAATGTCCGAAGGGGTGATGTCCTTTACTGTTGTCCTATTGACATAGTGGACTTTGTTCTGAAGCTTTAGAGAGGGCTTAAGCTCTGGGATGACTTTCTTGACAATAATGCGATGACTAATTCCAATCGCATCTCCATAGTTCAGGCAGAGATTGGTTTGTCCAACTATACTCCAACCAAGATCGGTGCGCTGAGCGTATGGCTCGCCTTCCTTGCCTGACACAATCTCTCTCGGGTGAAGAGCTTGTGAGCAGTTGTATCCTATCAACAATCCTACCTCGCAATCTTGCAAAGGTGCGATTTCTGATTGAAGGTGTTCCAGATGTGGCCAAGCTTTAGCTGTTTCATTAGTTGGAATGTGAGCTTTGTTGGCTGGAATGAATTCTCGTGTGTATGTAGGAGGTAAAGTGATTCTTTTGCTTGAGTTAAGGCCACGAACCTGAAGATCTTGAAGTCTGTCGGACTGAACAACTGTAGTCTAGGAAGACATAGTAGACAGTTCTAGTTTAACAGGTTCTTGGTTTGTCTCTAGTACCTTTGCAACTTCACTGAGAACAAAGGTTGTATCGCTTTGCGAATCCAGTAAGGCATACACAAGAACTTCTTTGGGTTTTGTAGAAGATGAAAGCCACACAGGAATGATTGCAGCTGTCTGTGTGTTATTTTCTTGACTTGCGACTCGGTTAGTCGTAGCCATGGCCAGTGGTGTAGTGGTAAAAAAAGAGGTGGGTAAACTATAAATTCTGGTGGACCACGACGTGGTCACCCGGTAAGGTGGGCTACTGCCTACCGGTGTATGTGTGTCCTGATGACATCGCTATAGGCTATCATTTGATGGTACTACCAAGGGTATCACTGGTTGTTTCCTCATCATAGGTCACACAATCACTTTTTCAATTCATACATTAATCTAAGTTCTTGTTAAAGAGACTCAAAAAGGAATAATATGGTTGAAATCTATAAAGTTTACTAAATGAAAAAACAGAGAAAACAAAAATATTTAAGAGAGATCGAGAGGGAGGCTTATATCCAGGGCTTCCAATGCAATGCACTTGTGCATAATGATTAGGGACTTGGGATTATTTTCATAGTCGATTAATCTGTTGAATATTTCCTCAATTAATTGATTAGTTGTTTGGTCTATCAGAAAAATGTGGATCAGTGTTTCCCTGTAGAGGGAAAAGTCTTTAAAGGGATAGTTCACCCAAAAATGAAAATTCTGTCATCATTTACTCTTCCTCAAGTTGTTCCAAACCTGTATGATTTCCTTTCTTCTGCTAAACACAAAAGAAGATATTTTAAAGAAGGTTGGTAATTAACCCTCTGGGGTCTGGGGTGTTTTTGGGGTCCTTGAGATGTTCTGACATGCCCTGACATTTGTGCTTTTTTCAGTTGCTTATAAACATATTAATGGCAAAAAAAAATTACACACTATTTAGCACAAACAGGGCTACCATAATATGTGAGCAACAAGAATGTACATGTCTGCATTTTTGAGAGAATAATGTTTATGCGTGGTTATTGAAAAAACTAAAAACTAAAGTTTCTGAAATAAGGCCACAAAACACATACTAAATATGTGGCAATAAGACTTTTGACTAATGGATTTCATCGCCTAGTGTTTTTTCTTCAAAATGATATGAAAATCATCCTGCCTAATCATCCACAAAAAAACGATACATTGATTTTAGTTTTGTGAAACACTTTTAGTTTGGAAAGCCAATATGCGGATGGGGCGTAAACGCTCCAACAGCATCATGCATATGTAGTAGTTCACACCTGGTGAGACTACGTCCCTGCATACTTAATGAGCCATTCATTCAGGTGACGTGTCACCTATAGCTAACTTAAATATACAAGCTTCATAAAAATGATCATTCTAGGAGAAAATTTCAGATGGCATTTAGAGGCTTTTGCATCTCTTCATATATACACACACACACACATATATATATATGCATGCACATACATACTTTATAATCTTTTCAAAACTAGTCAACGTCTTTCAAAACTAAAGTATACATTTTATCATACATATTTCAAAGTAAAGGATTCATTAGTTAGTTGATGACTTTATTTTTGACAAAACACATACAGTATATATTCCTCATCTCAGTATAGCAATAGAGTTTGCTAAAAGCTGTTCATTCAATACAGCAGTATTTGAAAATCGATCATATTTTGTAAAATTACATTTATATTTGCATTTATGTCAAAACCTAGACACTTTTAAACATCAAAAGGACATTTATTAATATGTATTCGTGTCAAAATGACAAATAAACAGATTTTCCTATTCAATTTTGCATGGAAACGCTTCCAAGACGCTTGCGTGTCGCGTGAAAAATAGGCGTCGGTTCTATTTCTAGAATGCACGCGTTTTCCACGCGGCTCGTGCCGCGCCTGAGACGCGCGTCTCACACAGGCAGTATGCAAACTCTAAACTGTTAACATGGATGGGAGCCGAAATAAAAACGGACACGCCACGCAGCTGAGACGCTTACGCCACGCATCCAGTGTTTCACCGGCCTTATCCAGCGGATGTGGGCGTTTCACAGGTTTGTATGGATCGCCTCACATTTGCGTTTGAATAGCGCGGTCTCCGTAGGCGGAGTCACATTAAAACTTAATTAGCTGAGATGAGAACGACTGACATCTCTCTCTTTACATACATATTATATAAACTGTGAATATTTGTTTTTTATAAAAATTACTTCATTTGAAAGAAGATAATTCAAGCTTCATGCCTGTGTGACTGTATGCCTGTTTGACTGAGTATTCGCTGAGTTACAGTTCATTTTCGGACGCGTTTCAGAATTGACTTCACTGACGGAGAGTAGGCAGAACTCGCATCATGTTTATTTTTCTTTATTTGGCGAAAAGCACAACACTTTGTTTTTATTATGAGCATACACAAAAAAAATACACACTAAACAGGATCGATTGATGTATAACACAAGCATATAAGATAAAAATGTATATATTTTTTTTATTTATTTTTTGCACTCATACGAAAAAAAACGAGCCTATCGCGCCGGCGCGATAGCCGACCTCAGGGGGTTAAACAGTTGCTGGTCCCCATTGACATCCATAGTATTTTTTTTTTCCTACTATTGAAGTCAATGGAGTCCATCAGTCGTTTGGTTACCGACTTTCTTCAAAATATCTTCTTTTGTGTTCAGCAGAAGAAAGAAACTCATACAGGTTTGGAACAACTTGAGGGAGAGTAAATGATGACAGAATTTTCATTTTTGGGTGAACTATCCCTTTAACCTGGTGCAGGCTTGATTCCCTCTGAATATCTTGTACAGTTGGGTTTCGACATGCTCCCTACATTAAACCAGCTGCCTGTAATGAATACAAAAATTTTTTTTAATGTTTTTAGTTTTAATGATTTCCTGTTGCGGCTGCGATCAAGTTTCATTCTCGCGCAGCTTGTTTAGTAACTTCACGAGCGTGTGTTGTCTGCTACGTGTGTGCGCCGTTCTCTTTGTTCCGCGCGCGCGTGTGTGTGTGTGTGTGTCGGCGCGCTGCGCTCTCTGCTCAATGTTCTGCTCCGTGTTTGCGCTGCACGTTCTGCTCTGTCGTTAACGGCCCAAATGCTCGAATCATGTACCGATCGGCGATCACGCACTGGAAAAGCAAAGTCCGCTCAAATAACGTGCAATTTAGAGGTGGATAAACGCAATGTAGAGGTGGATAAACGCACTTTGGAGGTGGGCTGTAACTTGTTCTTGAGCTCGGTCGCTTTGACTTGACCTTTCGTTAATTGGATTTGGATTAGCTAGTGGTTGCCTTTTTTCTTCTTTGTCCTTAACTCTATCTTCATGAAGACAAGTCGGATGCCCTTTACTGCACCTTTCACAAATATTGCGGTTGGTACAGCTCTTCGAATGATGGCCTGGTTTGAGACAACCAAAACATAGCCTTTCTGACTTAATAAAGCTGACTCTGTCTGACACAGCCTTTTCCAGAAAACTTCTGCATTTGTGTAAACTGTGCTTAGGTTTCTTACAGAATACACATACCATTTGTATCTTTTCTTGTGAAGTCGTCATCAGTGTTTTAACTCCAATTTCTTTCTGTTTTGTAAGTTTCGGTTTGTCTGATTTGTTAGGCTCACATTGTTTTAGTGACTGTAAAGATGTAACAGGATTACAGGCAATCTTGGCTTCTCTCGTTAGAAACTCAACAAACTGGCTGAAAGTGGGAAACTGATTTGTTTGTTCTTCAATTTCAATAACCTTGCGGTTCCAACTAGCAGCAAGCCAGTCTGGAAGTTTGGAAAGTATCTTTCGGTTCTCATTGCAGTCATTCAAGATCTCTAAAGACTTGATGTGAGCTGTTGCAGCTTCACAGCTGCGCAAGAAATCTGCAAAGTCTCTTAGTTCGAAACTGTCCCTTGAGGTCATTTTGGGCCATGCATGCAGTTTGTCTCTAAAGGCTTTTGCGATTGTGAATGGATTTCCATATCTTTCATCCAGAATCTTCCATGCAGCAGCATATGCAGATTCAGTTCCAAGCAGGAAGTATCCTTCAACCGCTCTCTTAGCCGGTCCACTCACATATCTCCGAAGGTAGAATATTTTCTCCTTGTCCGGGATATTTTTTTGGTCTATCAGCGTTTGAAATGACAGTTTCCAGTCACTGTAACTTAAGGGATCCCCAGAAAACACAGTAGGTTCCGGAACAGGGATACGGCTAGCACTTAGTGCACTTGCTAGCACTTTAACAAGATCTGATGTACCATCACTTATAGGAGTGGCTGCAGCTTGGGGTATGACTTGTTCAAGCAGAGATGGGAAGCTTACATGTTCAGCGTCTTTCATTTCTGTGTTAATCTTTGTTACATCGATCTTTTGTGCTTCTGCTGCACTCATTTGGTCATAAACTTGCATCCTTGCTTGTGCTGCCTTTAGATCTTTGACCTTTTCCAGGTGCAGTACTTTTCTTTTCTTTTCATCAAGTGTTCTCTGCAGAGCTGCATACTCTGCTTCTTGTTGAGCCTTAAACTTTGCTTCATCTGCTTCTCTCTGCATTCTTAGTCTAATTTCTTCTGCCTCTCTTTCTAAGCGCTTTTGTCTAATCAATGTTTCTTGTTCTAATGCTTTTTTCCTGACTTCAGCTTCTAGTCTTTCTATCTCTTGCTGTTCCATTTCTTGTTCTTCTAATATTTTGAGAACAGCTTGACTCGCTGCTGCTTCTGCTGCGGCTTCTTGATGTTTTACAGAGGATCTATGTGAATGCTCAGATGAGTTCTTAGTGATGTGGAAGGAGCTTGACTTACTACTTGAAGTTTGAAAGAGGGAGCCTGCTTCCGGCCAATCTTGTTCCTCTTTTCCTTCCAATCGGCTGGTTGCTTTATTCACAAGGAAACCTGAGATCTCCACACACAGATCTACTCTGCGACGTGACTCCTGATCCGGTGGGTTGAGCTTACGTAACTCTTCATAAACTTTCGTGACATCTGCACAAAGACCTCTAACATCACCAATAATATCTTCAAGTATGTCTTTATTCAAGGGTCCTGTTTGAGAGAGGGGTAGCTTGGATGCTTTTGCACGTGTTCTCCACTTTTCATAGTTGTAGTTAAATCTTTGCTGGAGTCCTTTAATCTTCTAATCCTGCATTTCTCTTCCCTTTTCTGTGAGTGTTTTCACTCTCTGACTTCTTCTAAGTTGTACTGATTCTTTCTGCTCCCTAAGATCAGTACATTGGGTTTCTTCAGACTGCCTCTGGGGGTCTGCACTAATTAGTGGTGTATTTGGATCAGTCATTTTAACGTCTCGTCACTTGTCACTAAACAGCAAAACGTTTACGTTAACTAAAAGTCACCCCTGTACTGCAGGCAGTTCAAATATAAAGGCAGAATAAAATAAAAATGTAACACTGAATCTTAATGCAGTAATATGAATGTAACTTAAATTACTCTCAACTTAAATATACCCAAAACGTATTCAAATAAGAGTTATTCACATTTAAACTGTTCACATGAAATACAGAATTCACATTACTGTTACAAATAGCCCAATAAACATATGTACTGATGCTTAAACTTAAGTGCTTTAGAACTTACACTGTGGCTTAATAAACAAAAACTAGGAATAGCAAAACGTTACTTTCACTTTTCACTGTTTGATTAATCAACCTTAAACTTGTTTTGTTTCCTTGTTTAGACAAACCCTTAACTTATGAGTGTCCACACTTCTTATGGCCTTCTCTTGCTCTTCAAATCGTGTGCTTTGGTCCCGTGCGCGCTCCCCGCTCTGTGCACGTGCCGATCACGCTGTGGCAAGACTGATGCTCCTTTGATCATGTCGCGTCGCATCGCCTCCACCCGCGTGCAGATCAGTCCGAGTTCCCTTTCAAGGGAACTCGCGTTGCGTCGAGAATGACGCTATGGGGAACGCTTTGCGTGATGACGTCTTGAAGCACATGTCAAATCAGTCCAATGGTGTGGCGGAACGTCAGAGGCGGGTGACGTCACGTACCAGGAAGCTATAAAAGCCGGCCCGAAACAGAAAACGAAAGCTTTCTGAGTCTTCAGTTGCGCTCTGTGTTGAATCTGTCCTTGTTATTTGGTGTTGTCTGTCTATATATATTATATTCAGTATGGCGAGCAAGCAGCAGTTTAGAGTGTGTGTCCATCCCTGCCCGCGTTATTTAACGGGAGGTGATACTCACACTCTTTGTGTTGTTTGTTTGGGAGAGGAGCATGCCCGGTCAGCACTCGAGGGTGGTGACTGTGTGCATTGCTGTGCGCTTCCATTGCGTACGCTCCGATCCCGCTTGGATCGGTTCAATCCCGACCACGTTCCCCAGGGCTCGGGTCCCGCCGCGGCTGAGGCTCGGCGGCGATCTCAGACCTGGGGTTCGCAAATGGATCTGTCAGTGGATGTTGAGACGGGCTCTGCCTTATCTCAGCCTCTTTCTGACAGATCCAGTGCCTCTCATCAGGGTGTGGAAGCACGCGTTGCGGTTTCTTCCCCCCCGGTGGAGGCACCAATACTGCAATTGTCGAGCTCTGAGGAGTTGGACGTTGTTAGTGTTGACGCTGAGTCTGAGGATTCGCCACCTCAGTCTCATGCATTCGAGGAATTACTCGATGTTGTAACTAGAGCTGTGGGAAGATTATGTATTGAGTGGCCAGAAGATAGGCAGGACGTTCGCTCGAAAAGTAAGCTCGACGAACGCTTCCTGCCATCTCGCGCACAGCCTCAGCGCAGAAGCCTTCCGTTCTTTCCCGATCTCCACACCGAGGTGTCGAGATCGTGGGGGAAGCCCGTGTCATATAGAGTTTACAGTGCACAAACATCACACTACTCCTCTATTTCCCAATATAAAGAACATGGTTATGGGGAGATGCCGAAGGTGGAGGAGACGCTTGCGAGCTATCTCTCTCCAGCAACGGCATCTTCCCTGAAGGCTCCTGTATTACCCACCAAGCCAGTCAGATTCACATCTTCACTGATTAATAAAGCTTATTCAGCCGCTGATCAAGCTGCAGCGTGTCTTCACACAATGTCTCTTATGCAAGCTTACCAGGCAGAATTATTGGGTGATTTAGATGAGGGCGGGGGAATTGCTCCTGATACAGTTTCCGAATTGCGTAGGGCCACAGATTTGTCTCTCAGGGCCACCAAGGAGACGGCTAAATCCATCGGCCGCTCTATGGCAGCCCTGGTGGCCACTGAGAGGCATCTGTGGCTCAATCTGAGCGAAATTAAGGACAAAGAAAAACATTTTCTTTTGGATGCTCCTATTTCCACATCAGGTTTATTTGGTGATGCTGTAAATAGTGCTGTTGTTAAATCGCAAGAGGCTTCTAAGCAGGCAGCCGCACTTCAAAAACTTCTCCCCCGCCGTTCTTTCCATGAGGCTGCTGAGCGGGAGCAGCCTCACTCATCTAAAAAGAGCGCTGAACATCGTGCCACTCAAAAACAGAGCGTGTCCTCCCGTGCTCTCCCACAAAAATCACGGGGACACGGAGGGCGCTCTCAAACCCAGCAGTCTTCGAGGGGTAAGACGGATCTGCGGACCGTTATTATTGCCAAGAAGGCTGCTGGGAAAAAGTCCTGACGTCCGAGGGCTCAGGACAAATGAGGGTAGCCCCCCCCCGAAGCAGAGCGGTCAACACCTCTTTTTACGGTGCCCGTCTCTCTTCGGTACCCTCAGGGGGCCGTTCTGCCAACCCTGCCGCCTCCGGTGTTACAGGGCGCAGCGGTCTCCGGCGAGCACATATCTCAAGGACCACCCGGAAACGTTGTGGCCTCGGGATGCCCGCCCCCTCCGAGGAGGGTGTTGGAGCAGTCTGTTCGGTTGTTCCCTGCCGGTGCGCCGTTACAGGGCGATGAACTGACTACTCAACAACAACAAAATTCAGAAACCAGTCTCGAGAGGCTGGTACCTCTAGTAGAATCTTTGACAGCGTGGAAGCTACTGTCAAATGTTTCTCGTTGGGTCCTGCAGACCGTGGAAAAAGGGTATAAGATACAATTCAAGAAACGCCCACCTCGGTTTATGGGGGTCCTACCCACAGTGGTGGCCCCCGAGCAGGTTCTGGTTATGGAACAGGAAGTAAACACTCTGTTAGAGAAAGGGGCCATAGAATATGTACCTCCCTCCAACAGGGAAACCGGGTTTTACAGTCGGTATTTCATTGTTCCAAAAAAGGACGGGGGATTGCGTCCCATTTTAGATCTTCGAGTTCTGAACGAGTCAGTAATGCAACTCAAGTTCAAAATGTTAACGTTGAGACAAATCGTGCCACAGATCAGGTCCGAGGACTGGTTTGTCACGATAGATCTCAAGGACGCGTATTTCCATATTTCCATCCGTCCGTGTCATTGGAAGTTCCTGAGGTTTGCTTTCGGGGGCAAAGCATACCAATATCGAGTTCTTCCATTCGGTCTAGCTTTATCACCCCGCACTTTCACGAAATGCGTGGATGCAGCTCTGGCGCCGCTGCGCCTCCAGGGCATTCGCATTATGAACTACATCGCCGATTGGTTGATTTTAGCTCAGTCGCAGCAGATGGCGGTTCAACATCGAGATGTTGTTCTCGCCCATATGAAAGAGCTGGGGTTACGGCTGAACGCCAAGAAGAGTGTGCTTTCTCCACTACAGAGGACCACTTTTTTAGGTGTGGTGTGGGATTCAGTGTCGATGCAGGCGCGCCTGTCACCGCCACGTATAGAGTCCATTCTTGCAGCTGTGAAAAGTGTAAAGCTAGGCCAGCTACTCACTGTCAAACAGTTTCAGAGGCTGTTGGGTCTCATGGCAGCAGCTTCCAACGTGATACCTTTTGGACTACTGCACATGAGGCCCCTGCAGTGGTGGCTCAGGACCAGGGGGTTTTCCCCGAGGGGCAACCCTTTTCGCACAATCAAGGTCACGCGGCGATGCCTACGTGCCTTGGTTATGTGGAAGAAACCGTGGTTCCTGTCCCAGGGCCCAGTGTTGGGAGCTCCTTGTCGTCGCAAACTGCTAACGACGGATGCTTCCCTCACGGGTTGGGGAGCGATCCTGGGGGGTCGCTCATCTCAAGGTCTGTGGGAAGACCATCATCGTTCCTGGCATATCAATCGCCTAGAGATGTTAGCTGTCTTCCGGGCTCTGAGGAGCTTCATCACAGACCTCAGGGGGCACCATGTGTTAGTGCATACAGACAACACGTCGGTAGTCGCCTATATCAACCACCAAGGGGGTTTGCGCTCGCGCCCGTTATCAAATCTGGCACGCCATATCCTCTTGTGGTCCCAGGGGAAGTTGCTGTCACTCAGGGCAGCCTACATCCCCGGGGTCCAGAATATAGGAGCAGACACTCTGTCGAGACAGGGGCCGAGGCCCGGGGAATGGAGGCTCCACCCCGAGGTGGTGGAGTTGATATGGAGGGAGTTTGGCCAAGCACAGGTGGATCTGTTTGCGTCTCGAGAGACGTCTCACTGTCCACTTTGGTTCTCCCTCACGCATCCAGCTCCTCTCGGACTGGATGCTATGGTACAGGCATGGCCGAGGCTACGCCTGTACGCCTTTCCCCCAGTTGCTCTGCTCCCGGGAGTTCTGGAGAGAGTTCGCAGGGACCGGGTTCGCCTGCTTCTTATAGCCCCGCGGTGGCCGGGCAGAGTATGGTTTCCCGATCTTGTGTCCCTCCTCGACGGGCATCCTCTGGAGCTTCCTGTCAGGAGGGACCTTCTGTCCCAAGCAGGGGGTTCAATATTCCACCCCCGCCCAGAACTGTGGAACCTGTGGGCTTGGCCTCTGAGGGGGCCCAGCTCATAGAGTCAGGTCTCTCACCTGAGGTTGTTGAGACCATTCTACAGTCCAGAGCTCCCTCCACGAGGAAACTTTACGCCCTGAAGTGGAGAGTTTTCACTTCTTGGTGTAGTGACCGTCGGTTGGACCCAGTTAACTGCCCAATTGGTACAGTGCTGGAGTTCCTGCAGGACCGGTTCACGGCAGGTCTGACCCCGTCCACTTTAAAGGTTTATGTGGCGGCCATAGGTGCTTACCACATTCCTTTGGGTGGAATGTCTGTAGGGAAAGACCCTTTAATATCTCGTTTCCTTCGTGGCACTTGGAGGCTGAGGCCTGCAGTTCGCTCTAGGGTGCCACCATGGGACTTGTCCATTGCTCTACAAGGCCTGTCCCTGGCCCCCTTTGAGCCCATTGAGGAGGTTCCTGAGAAGTTTCTAACTCTGAAAGCTCTTTTCCTTCTGGCTATTTCTTCTCTTAAGAGAATAGGGGATCTGCAAGCATTGTCGGTTGCTCCGTCATGCTTAGAGTTTGCTCCAGGTATGGTTAAAGCCTTTCTTCATCCAAGACCGGGTTATATCCCCAAGGTCCCCACTAATGTGGTCAGACCTATTGTTCTGCAGGCCTTTTGTCCTCCTCCCTTTCAGAATGCGGACCAGGAGGCTAATAATTTGCTTTGCCCAGTTCGGGCGTTAGATGCTTATGTCCACAGAGCTGCCCTGTGGCGTAAAAGTGATCAATTATTTGTGTGCTTTGGGTCCCCTAACAAGGGAGGCCCAGTGTCTAAGCAAAGAATGAGCAAGTGGGTGGTTGAGGCTATCTCACTTGCTTATGAGGCGGCTGGGCAGCCTTCTCCTTTGGCTGTCCGGTCGCACTCTACGAGGAGTATGGCGGCCTCTAAGGCCCTTATTTCAGGAGTATCTTTACAGGACGTTTGTGATGCGGCAGGGTGGTCCTCACCGCACACTTTCGTCAGGTTCTACTCTTTGGATCTAGACTCTGCTCCAGGGTCTCATGTTTTGTCATCCTAGTGCTGCTCTACAAGATTTCACACAGGACAGACATTTGTAGCTATGGAGGCGTTGGTATAGACGTTCCCCATAGCGTCATTCTCGACGCAACGCGAGTTCCCTTGAAAGGGAACGCCTCGGTTACGTCTGTAACCTCGGTTCCCTGAAGAGGGAACGAGCGTTGCGTCGCCTTGCCATATCTCCTTCATGCCTGTCAGCACGACTTCAGACTTTACGAAGCTTTCGTTTTCTGTTTCGGGCCGGCTTTTATAGCTTCCTGGTACGTGACGTCACCCGCCTCTGACGTTCCGCCACACCATTGGACTGATTTGACATGTGCTTCAAGACGTCATCACGCAAAGCGTTCCCCATAGCGTCATTCTCGACGCAACGCTCGTTCCCTCTTCAGGGAACCGAGGTTACAGACGTAACCGAGGCGTTTTCACTGTAATTCCTCCAGGTACCAACAGACACAAGTGGCTTTCTCAACTGATGGATTTATTGAATCCAGCTTGGTCAGGATCATAAACACACCGTGAAAACTAAAAGCACAGAACAAACAATAATTAACTTAAAGAAAGAAATTTGACAGATAAAACTATTTTGACAAATACAACATACAAAACATACCTCGTTGGCTGAGTACCGAGAGAGGAATTAGTTTTAGTCTTTTTCTTCTTCTTTTTGTTTATCTTATTTCTCTTAGACTTAGCTTAGTGACCACGCTTTAGTCATGCATCTTTCTTTCTCTTTTGAGATCGCTTCTTCTGCGGAAATTAAACTCTTCTCTGCATACAAAGCTCACTCTTAAGCTACAGCGCCCCCTAGTGGCACTCAACGGTAATAATAATAAAAATACAGAAAATGAATAGAAACGAAAATGTGGCAGTAACAGTGCATATGACCTATTTGGTGGTTGTGCAATTTTTTAAATCTTTTCATTTAATAATCTTTAATCACTGTGAATAAGAACTATATTGTTTGTTTGATGCTAATTATATAATAAAAATAAAGACTGATTAAACTAAATTACAGTTTGCTTGTAAAGATAGCATGGCTGTAAAAGTTTTTTTGTTTAGTCATTTTGCTTCTACATTACTTGAAATGTAAGATGTATTATATATCATATATCATATCATATATCATATCTGTCACACTTCACAAATCCTTGTGTTCATTTTGTGGATCTGTTGGTGTGTGGTAGGTGTTGGGTCTATGTATGTGTTGCTTGTTTGTTGCCTAGTGACCAGGGCTGCGTTCAGCCCCGACAAAACGTTGCACAACGTTTTTTAAACAGAAACGGTGATGCGTTGAACACACTGTTCTGATGACGCAAGAGTTGCAACTATGGCAGCTGAGAAGGCCATTCTTTGTGTTCTTTGTGAAGAATTTTCGGAGCCTGATGAAGTCGGTATAAATATGTTTTTAATACTACAAAATATGCCCGATGTTACAGTTACTGCACTTGCCGCCCAGAACAAAAGAGAACATCCCAAAAGAGTGAAGGGATTGCTGAAACTGAAATGGAAGCACACATCTTACCTAATTCAGACTAAAACACATCTATTTAGCCTCACATACTGACTTTATTTGTAGTTCATACTGTTTTAATACCCTGTATTTTCTTTCTCATTTTTAGTAAAAGCACTTAATTACCATTGTTTATTTCTATACCAAATGTCATACACTTGCAATGAAGCTAAAAATATAAACAACATCATTATGTTGATATCCTATATTTTTACAATAAAACTTACACAAACATGTCTTCTAATATCCTCAGTTGTTGTATCGAACACATTTGTAAATTACTTTCCTTGAACCCATTGTGCGAGTTCACTTTAATACCGCGTGCTTTATATACATGTTGTTGCTGATTGGACTGCAGTTCTGACACACCCACCAAACAAGAGAAAACGAATCTCAAACCCCGTTGCACACCGGTGCACGCCGTTTCCAGGAAACATGACGTTCAACCCGGAAACCGTAGCAAAACGTTGCGCACCGTTTTGAACTTGAACGTGCCCCTGCTCATCACTCCAATCAGTCACTTCAGCTGCAGCTAGTTTACTGCCTATAGACCAATTATAGGTTTGTAAACATCTGGGATGCGCGCGCATCGTGGTTGCAGAAAAAAAACGTTTAACAGCTGGGGCATGTTCAAGTTCAAAACGGTGCGCAACGTTTTGCTACGGTTTCCGGGTTGAACGTCATGTTTCCTGGAAACGGCGTGCACCGGTGTGCAACGGGGTTTGAGATACGTTTTCTCTTGTTTGGTGGGTGTGTCAGAACTGCAGTCCAATCAGCAGCAACATGTATAAAGCACGTGGAATTAAAGTGAACTCGCACAATGGGTTCAAGGAAAGTATTAAATTTACAAATGTGTTCGATGCAGCTCGGTATACGCAACAACTGAGGATATTAGAAGACATGTTTGTCGAAAGTTTTATTGTAAAAAATATAGGATATCAACAAAATGATGTAGTTGTTTATATTTTTAGCTTCATTGCAAGTGTATTGGTATAGAAATAAACAATGGTAATTAAGTGCTTTTCCTAAAAATGAGAAAAAAAAAATACAGGGTATTAAAACAGTATGAACTACAAATAAAGTATCTGTGAGGCTAAATAGATGTGTTTTAGTCTGAATTAGGTAAGATGTGTGCTTCCATTTCAGTTTCAGCAATCCTTTCACTCGATTGGGATGTTCTCTTTTGTTCTGGGCGGCAAGTGCAGTTACTGTAACATCGGGCATATTTTGTAGTATTAAACACATATTTATACCGACTTCATCAGGCTCCGAAAAATCTTCACAAAGAACACAAAGAATAGCCTTCTCAGCTGCCATAGTTGCAACTCTTGCGTCATCAGAACAGTGTGTTCAACGCATCACCGTTTCTGTTTAAAAAACATTGTGCAACGTTTTGTCGGGGCTGAACGCAGCCCTGATCATTTCACACGGATACGGATAAGAATAATAGTACTACTAATAGTTCGATTTAAAACATTTTTTATATATATTTGTTTATATTTAATTTTCGAAATGTTCTCCGCGTATTTTAACAGTTTGTCACCCAGCGATAAGAACTGTTACAAAATGAAATTAACGTTAGTGAGTGGGATACATCTTACAGATCCGTTTGCCATAAAACCTTCTGAATGGTTAAACGATGTAACGAAGTGGCCAGCCATCCAGTGGCCAGAGATATACAATTATCTTATCGAAACTCCGAGTGTATATACCCGGGAGAAGTTAAAAGCGTACAAGTTGCTTGATGCGTACAACTTTGTTCTGTGTGGTCACGTCCAAGACATACAATTTCATAATTACCAAGTTCAAAACTTCGTAGTGCTGAAGACGGAGGTTCTGCCTAGCCAAAGACAGAGTAAGAAGACGGAATTGTACAAGGCCTGGGTTATCGTCAACAAGACAAACAACTGCATTCTTACTGCGAACTGCACCTGTATGGCTGGGTATGTAACCAAAATAAGATTACTATATTACATTTTCATTATTTACCCATTTCAGCCAGTCTCAGCAATGTAATCGAACAAAATGTAACTTATTTTTTGCTGAAATCATACAACTGTTGGTATGTATAGCCTAAAGCACAATTTAAACCAATGTGTTACTACATTATACAATTTTGTGCAGGTTAGGGTCATGCTGCAGTCATGCAGCTGCACTTATGTTTAAAGTTGAGCTGTGGGTCAGGATGGGAAAGACGGAGAAGTGTTGTACATCAGGGACAAATATGTGGATTAACACATCCAAGAGAGAGGTGAAACCAGCCAGACTGAGTGAGATCAGCTTCAGAAAGGCTAAGAGGACAGACACCCAACTGCAGCCAGTCAGAGTAAAGTGTAGAAAGAACAATGTAAAAGGTAGACACAATCTGAATGTAGAAAAGATCAGGTCGTACATATAACAAGCAGGTATTAACTAGTTTTATTTTATTTAAATGAAAAGGGCAAATAATGAAAAAGACTAGTTGCAATATTGCACTAATAAAGCTTCTGAGGGTGTATTAGGGTGTATTAGGACATGTTGTTCCAAGGTGTTATATTATTTCTGAGTTTTGATTATTTTAATTTGAAGCAATGGAAGTAAATGATTGATGCAAAAACACATTTCTACAAGGTGTCCCAATTTGTGAACATCTTGGAACAGCCTGTTAATACCTAAATGTTGTTTTTAACTTTGGCAGTTTGCTGCTTACTTTTGTACCATTTACTGGACTTGAACTACTTATATTTCAATAAAACTACAAAATGGGGATGTTCTCAAACTTTTGACCAGTAGTGTAATTAATGTAAAAACAGTTTTGTTAATAAAAAGTTAAAGTTATAATCAGTACCATGTAACTATTAATGACATGTAACCAGCTTTGATTGTAGTTTGTATTAAAATAAGTTATCTAACATTTATTTTGTGTATTCAGAACTGACAGATTAAGACATTGCAGACCTGAAAGTATTGGCACCTAATGCAGCTGTGCTCATTAGCATGGACTTCAGTGACACAGACTCCACATCAGAATCTGAAACAGAGACCGGAGACCTGCCAGAGCCACTCGTAGCTCTGTATGATGCCAATCTGAGATGCCTCTGCCAAAATGAACTACAAGAGAGGTGTGAAGAGACCTTCGAAAAACTGGGGAAGCAGTTAACAAATGACCAGTGTGTAAACCTTGAGCTAGCGACTAAAAATCAGGCCCACTCTCAGGCCTGGTACACACACAGAACTGGAAGGATAACGAGCACAACCCTACATCGTGTATGTACCGTAGTAACCGAGAGCGCTAAAACAAACCTTGTAAAACAGGTAATGCACTACAACAAACATGAGTTGTCCCATGTCCCAGCAGTACTTTGGGGAAGAGATATGGAGGACACAGCCAGAAGAATATACACAGAAATAATGAAAGCACAACATCACAACTTTGACGTGGAGCTATGCGGTCTTGTTGTGCGGCCAGACAAACCACATGTTGGGGCATCGCCGGATGAAATGGCAAACTGTACCTGCTGTGGGAAAGCAACTGTAGAGATTAAGTGCCCATACAAATACCGTGATGGTCTGACAGGAAGTAGTGAGGACACAGTGTGAGGACACACAGTTCTGCTTAATCAAAGCACTTAAACTAAAGAAGAATCATGAATATTACCATCAAGTTCAGCTTCACATGTTTGTATGCAACGCCCAGTACTGCGACTTCGTGGTTTGGACAAAGCAATATATTACCATCAACCGCATCACCAGAGATGAAGAAATGCTGCAAGCAGTCCTGCCTAAAGCTGAAGTGTTCTTTAAACGCAGAGTTTTGCCTGAGCTGTTAACGCGCACCAGGGATCCACTGATGCAAGCACCTGCAGTCTGCTCACACTGTCAAAGGCCAGACTTTGGGATGATGATTTACTGTGCAAAGTGCAAGAACCATTTTCACTACACATGTGCCAGAGTAAGAAGAAAGCTTGTGGATTGGTATTGTGATCAGTGCAAAAACAACAACTCAGAATGAAATGTACTTCGAAGCAAATTATTTAATACAATACTAATATTTTACATAAAAACACTTACATATGCAATAAGTTATGTTATTTACAATAAACAGTTACATAAAGAATTAATCAAAATCAAGCTATCTTCTTGAGACTAATATACATTTACAAAGGTTTGTGTCCACACACAATCACTATATAGCCTACTCTAAGAGGTCAACCTGTGTGAGTTGATTGATTGATTGATTTCTGGATCAAGATGACATAAAACAGTAATCTAAAGGATAACATGCTAAAGTAAAATACTTTTAAAATACAGCACGGTCCTTGGTGTTACATACAAGAAACAATGGACAGGAAGCAGACAAACCAGACTAAAAAAAAGACATATATAGTATGAAGAGGGCGATAAAAAGACATCACATAAAAACCAAGTAAATAGAAAACAAAAACAGTGTAAAAAAAAAAAACCTCTTCAATAAGTGGAATCTAAATCAAGCTATCTTCTTGGGACTATACATTTACAAAGGTTTGTTAATGCTCCACACACAATCACTATATCATCTAAGAGGTCAACCTGTGTGAGTGGAATGACAGTTGTCAGAATTTTGAAATTTTTCCATCTACCTATTACTCTTTCAATGTGTATTCGCTAGGGCTGGGGGAATTAACGCGTTAATTTTTGCGATTAATTTGAAATGTTTAACGCGTTAAAAAAAAAATAACGCAGCACCTTTTTTTTGCCTCGTTTTAATGATTTCCTGTTGCGTCTGCTATTAAACAGGCTGAAATATGCCGTATATTAATACTTTTTGGGACAAGAGTGTCACTGTGGCACAATACTTATTTAATACTTATTTTAATGTTTTTATTTTGAACCACCTACATCTACACTGATATGATGAAGATACGGAACACAACCTTTTTTTTTCACAATGTAAATGTAAAGATAAAAATGGGAAGTCAAAACTGACTCAAATGTGAGTTAGGGGGGTTCGGGGGCATACTCCCCCTAGAAAATTTGGATTTCTCTGACCTATAAATGAGCAATTTGGGGCTTTTGAAGGCCAAAAAAAAAAAAAAAAAAAAACCTTGATAAGAAATAGCTTTAAAATGTTGTCATTAGATATTTGTCAACACCTGCTCTCTCCTCATCTTTCTTTTTCTCTCAGTCTTCTTATCCTGCCCTATTTCTTCCCCTCCTAAAGCTGAACTTTGACTGATAGTCTTTTCATTTTCGTCTGTGTCAGTGAAGAAAGTAAACAGGCTCAACTAAATATGTTTTATGAATCATTTTCTGAGACAAGTTAATTTACTCAAGGCTACCAGGAAAGCTGTAGCCTAAGTCAGTATTGCCAATAGGAACCTTCTACAAGCTGTGGAATTTGAAATCGTCTTTTTTTTAAATGTTAAAAGTAATTTTAAATAATACAAATTATAGTCTACGTTTAACGCAGTTGGTGTAATTGGCAGACGTTCCGTTAGGCATCAAGCGCTGTGGAAACGCGTCAAAGCATTCTCATGTATAAATATATATAGCCTAATAAATAATAAATATAGCCTATATAATATAATAATAAATAATAAAATATATTACAAGGGGAAAAAAAATATCGAACCTAAAACTAAACTAGGGAATATCGAACCTAAAACTAACTGTAGCGGGCTCAACCACCGTGAGTGCATTCACGCATTAGTAATCGCTGGCGTTCAGCGGGGAGGGGAGGCGTGAACCGGTGTAGATGCACTCAATCAGACAGGAGAACCGTGACTGAGAACGTAACGTCGGGAAGCGTGTTTGTGAAGGCGGGCCGGGGGGTGGTATTCAGTTTTGATTTGATGAATGATGAGAATCATTGAATTTGATGAGAATGATTTGATTTGATTTGAATCTATTTATTTATTAATTTATCTGAGGTGCCGGAACGCAGTTCCGGACCGTTCCGGCCCACTTTAACCCCTGTATATGATGTTAGGCTTGTTTGAGATGCGCCTTGCCTCGCCTGAAATGTAGGCTATGCGAGAGTAGGCGGCTGCAGTGAGAGGAGGAGTGAAAAAAGCACAGGCAAGCCGGACAGTTCTCTCTTCTCGCACAGTGGATCCGACACCTGTGAGATCAAAGATGGATATCGCGGGATTCACGGGATTCACGCTCGTGCACAGTGTTGCTAATAAACTGGATGGAATTTAAATTCTCTTGCTTTTATATGAAAATAAATATAATGAACAAGACACCCAAAGTAGCCTACTTATTTAATTCCATTCCAAATACATGTTTATCAATCTTTTTTTCTTTAATACAGACATAGCCTATGTGTTTTTTGTTTTGTTGTTGTTGTTGTTGTTTTTTTTTTAAATAAAAATTACATTGCATAACCCATAGAAATCGCACTGTTAGATAGTTTGGGAATATTCACACATAAGGTATACACATAAAACATGATATCAGAGTTTTAAAATCAAACATTTTAAAAGAGAACAATACATCACGGTTGTTTAAACCAATGAACATTAAGCTGTGTCGTCAGTAAGTCGTTTCCCATCATGCTTTTGATCAGCGCAGTCGGTGGAGAGCAACTGCGCGCGACTTCAGAATCCGACACGTCTGCCTTGCGGTCGCGAGAGCTTTTTGACATACGTCAGCATGACATCAGAGCAAGGCGGACTGCACTCGGACACATGCATCTCGCGCTGATCACCGGTGATCGATTCTGCGCAGATTTTGCTCATCTCAAACAAGCCTATTGTGCACAATCTGTCACGCCCACTGGAGCCTTGTCAATAGAGCACGCCTGCGCTGAACACCTCTGAAGTAAACTAACCCTGGAACAGATTCTGCTCCGGAGCAGGTTATGTTCAGAGAGTAAGTTGCTATGGCTACTTACATACCCTGAAAGTTAACTTTTTTTAGCTCTTGGGATGAATACGTTAGTCTTAATGTTATGAATAAGCTGGTGTGTTCCAAAACAGTGACGAAATTCACATTTAGGAGATATAAGCATTCAAAACGTAAAGTCTCTCACTTCCACTAAAATGGATCACGTATTTTTTATGACGTCACCACGGACTTCAGCTGCTCATCACATCTTCTGTCCAATCAATTGCTCTCTAGAATCTGAAGCGTCCCGCCCCCTCTGCTATAAATACCACCTGGCCAAAGCGACTGTGGCTGTACCTGACTGTACGTTGGGTAGTAAACGTGTCAGCTGCTCATGCTCATCAGTTCCATCAGTTAACTGTCGGAGTTTACTGGAGTATATACTCCGGGATATTGTTTATTTCGAGTCGGAGTGACTGTCAGGCACGTCCAAAAGCGAGTAACTTTAGAAAACTGGATCAGCGCTTACTCTGTTTTGAACGATTCACTTTGATTTGGTGAACTGGTACGACCGGTTCACAAAAAAAGAACATCACTACCGTTGTCACGTCACTGAGCAATATGGGTTGGAGATGTGTGTTAGGTTGTTCAAACGCTCAAGTTTTATTCCAATTTCAGAATGAAATGGCTAGAATTTATTCACACCTCTAACGTTACTATTGAATCCAACGTATCAGCGCTCGGATTCATTTCCATGGTGCTGTCAAGTACGACTTGCTGTCTGTGATGTAAACTAAACGCTATTGACTATTTGAAAAGGGGGAGAACCCTTTCAATATGTCCCGCCTTAGCTTCCTGTTTCAGTGGAAATTACGTCAACGCATCATACAAAGCTGAGAGTTTCAAGGCACTTTAGTGAGCCTTTAAACATACCCAGGCATGTCACATAACCTGCTTTCTGGAATGCCCCAGCACACAACATCTAAAACAATATACACTATTATAATAATATACAATTAAATAAGCATGGAATACCATTATGGCCATTTACACACCCTGAAAGTTACCTCAGTTTTTGGAACCAAAGGTTGAGGTTAAAAATAAATAAATAATGAATTTAATTTAATTAATTTTGAGATTATACAGGTTTACATTAAGCAGGTAGGTGCTAAGCTTGGTAAGTTTTAACAATATGTATACCAGAAGTTTCTTACAGATGCTCATTTTGCACTGTAGGTACATAAGGTACATACATTCCTTGGTATATTATAACAAAGTAAAGTAAATATTATTGTGTCAGGCAGGACAGATATATGAGAGCAACATTACGACTTCATTAGCAATGATAACAGGACCTGGGTGAATATTTTCACGTAGATAGTGACAGGACGTCATCTGCCAGACATCGAAGTAGATTACTCCATCAATATCTCGGAACATCTCCTGCATCACTGTATTCAGCTGCATTGCATACCAATCACTCTGAAAAATATCCTGTAACAACACAGATCAGTAACAGACAATACCATAAGCATTAATATTAACTTGGTTTAGACAAACTACATTGTTTGCATTTTCTACCAGAAACAGTGCTGAGTATGTCACTTAAATATTTGTCTGTCACCTGTTATAACTGACATTAAACATTGACCTTGTAGTTCTATCTAACGGGGAAAACAAGGAATAGTTAATTTAAAAAAATGATTAATTAATCTATATTTCCTCATGTTTTATGCTGAGCTCTATATTAGTCTCTTTTATTGAACAAAAAAAGTTACTTATAGCAGAATGTCCAGTGAATGGTGACCATTTTTTCATGGGAAAAATAGTTACATTTCAGTCTGTTTCTCTCACAGTGAGAGGAGTCATATGGATTACTTTGCTTATACTCTGGTATCCATCCACTTTCATAGTAAAAAAATAAAATTAGAATAACATTCTGCAAAACCATGGAAGACAATCATACAGGTTTGTAATGACAGGATATGACTGAAACACCTTTAAGGGATGGAATGGAATTTTGCAGGGGTAATGGAAAGTTGGATTGGATAATGAAGTGTAACCTCAGCACATGCATATTTGTGTTTCTAGACTTTAAATATAAAGACAGCAGGACAAATGTACCATATTACAAATACAAGACAGAAAAATGATTGAAAATGGAGTAGGATTGGAAAATGAGCAATTGTACCTTTAATCCTGCAGTGTTTCCAGACTTGATGATGACGGTAGTCTCTGGTGCACGACTCAACAATGCAACAACAGACTGACGGATTTTGGCCACTTCATGCACGTAAAATGTTATTGGGTGAAAAACCAAGTGGGCAAATATTGTAAAGACAACAACTGCATGAGGTCCACCAGCTATTTCATCAATATCATTGCTGATATAATGCAAGTCAGTAATGAGCATTTTAGTAAATCGCAAAGGAACACCGTGTGGCCTCCAGTGAACAATGATATTTTTTTTCAATTCTACAGCCATCAGGGGTCCACCGGTACGAGGAGTGTGGAGGTCCATTCTTTTTATGTCTAAATAAGATAAGTAAAACTTACATTAGACTCATTGCTTTATTTATTTCTTAAACAACTTTGCAAAGCTGCTTTTTATTGTACACAGCAGCCCCCTAGAAATATGGAAATATGACACTTAAGGAATAGTACACTTAAAATTTTTAATTCTGTCATCATTTACACACCCATATTGAATGTTTGAATGTTGATGAGTAAATGATGACAGAATTTTCATTATGTGGTGAACTATCCAAGATGCACTGACTCATTTGCATGTCTGATTGTCATTGCATTAGATGCAAACAAATTATTTTTGAATGTTTGCAATTACATGTTGCAATGAGGAAAAAAAATATAGTGTAATGTTTAAGTGTGACCTGTTTAAGTCTTTACAAACAATTGTCACTTGGTTTAATATTTTGGTGTAATGGCAAGACATTTATGCATTTGTTGATGAAGTATCCAAATAATAGTGGGGCTTCTGTATACTTCAGTTATATTACTTTTATGACATCAAGTCTTAAATAACATGAGAACATTTTTAAATAATCCCCGCCCCCCTCCCATCAATGCCATTTATAAACAACTTGCCTGGCACTTTTCTTTCTAAATACTCAAACCACTGCCTTGTAGTGGAGTCTCCCATCAAGTAGACGATCTTGTTTTTAAGACAATTTCCCATTTGTGAAGAACTGAACTTTTGGGTGTTGCACACAAAAGAATTCCAGACATCTTTCAGATAAAACCCTGCAGGAACTGGTGTTGTCATGCCAGATCTGCATCTCTCCATTGTGCCTAAAGCAAAGAAACATTTACCTGAAGAGACTGTGCCGTAATTATGCAAATTCTTAATTCTCTTGCAACTAACAACATTTGATTTTAGATTATACCAGTCCTGATATATGAACACACCAATGCCTGTAGTGTTGGGAAGGACATTTATGATTTGTGTGTCTCCAGTAATAGCAACATTTGAAAATTTCCTGTGGAGAGAAAAAACAAAACAAAAAAACATCTTCCACAGTTTTTCTAGTTTTAAAATTCCTCTGTAATTCATTTTGAATCCTTTCCCACTTACTTTGTGAAAATTTGCTTCTCAAAAGGATTTAATGGGTTTTCCAAACCTCCGTAAGAGTGATGAACCAGTTTGTCACAAGAAAGTTTCTTTGGTCTCTCACATTGCCACACCGTCCCTGTTTTTATATCCTTATACTCACAGCAGCAGTCGCCTTTACTCCAACTTCCATCTGCACCCCACTTAAGATTGCATTGTACTACTTCACTGATCCTGGTTTTATTGGGTCCTGGCCCTTCAAAGTAGCCATTATAGTGGCTGCGTGGGAATGAGGACTCCCTGTATTTTTTAAGAATCTGCACAACCTCACTGGAGTGCTCTAGACGTACATAAACTTGTGCCTGACCTTCCCAGGGCAGAAGAAGAGCAACAGAGTAAGTCCCATTACAGTGATCCACAACCTCCCCGTACACACTCGCCTTCAAGAAGAATAGAGAAGGTTAAGTGTAATGCAGAAAACTAATGTCTGTTAGTAAGTCCAATTTTAAAGCATATAAAACTTTAATTTATAAAATGTTGTAAATCAACCATTAACAGGCAAATGAAACTCAGCAAATGAAACTCAGTGTCTTAATTTTTATAAAAAGAAATATTATTTAAAACAACAATATAAAACAAACGCACCTTTAGCTTTGAATTGAATAGCTTTGCTTGGAAAAAATCTCCTCCATATCTTTTCAGGTTCTTGTTGTGGTCTCTGGCTGTGATGGTAACAGAGATCTTTTCTCCCACTTTGTAACTCTCCTTGAGTCCCACAATAGAGAATGTTGAGTGGACTGGGCTTGTGCTCTGATCCAGCTGAGTGATTTCTTGATCTGGACCTGGCCAGTCCAGAGCCTTCTGTAGCCGTTTCCACTCCTCTTCACTGATTCCCATGTCATGAGCGGATATTGTAGATGAAGAATTATTATTTCGAGGAACTGGTTTAGGTCTGGGGGGCTGAAATGGTCTTATTTGGATCCCACCATTCAATCCCCATAGAGCCTGGGAGAGGACCAGAATATCAATCAGACCAAAGTCAGTTTTTTGTTCTATATATAAATTATTTATTTATTGTAGATGAAAATAATTTCTGGATAATACTATAAAAGTTATGTGGATCTCATTTGCGGTTGGTGAAATCCTGCACAAAGTGTGAATGGGTTAGGTCCTACTATGTAGCGCTAGCAACGCCCCATGATGGCCTTCAAAAGCAAAGAATTGTCTTTACTCAAGTCAAAAAGGAATATCAAAGGGACCTTAGTTCTCATCAAGATGGCTGTATGTTCGACATTTGATCTGCTTCTCCACTACTAAAATAATTATGAGAATACTTAAAACTGAAGTTTGTCTTTTTTTCTTCTTAAAATACTTTAAATCCTAGATAAAACTATAAGTAACCTTGAACACTATGAACACTATGGTCTGTGGTGCTACACTGAAAAAATATGTTTAGTCAGTTCAACTTAGAAAATGTACTTCATGTGTTAACATCTACAATAACTGGTTCTCTTACGAGAGGTTCTCTCGTATTGCGTAAGTTGATTACGCTACGGGTAAAGTCATCTTTTCCCGAGATATGAAGCCAAAAAATTATCCTTAATTTTTGTATTTATTGTCAACGCAGTGCAGCAGCTAGCAGACCTAGAGCGGCTGTCTAGCGCGCTCATTGGCTGCCGTGCGGCAACTGCAGCAGCCAACCACTGAGCCCCGTGTGACGTCGCGCCCTCACGCGTCCACTGCGAAGAGCTTTCAATGTCGACCCTGCGGGCTCGACTTGAAGTGTTCGACGCCGAAGTTGTCACCCCGCCCGTCCCTGCCGGACCGCGCAGAAAGAAGCGCCGCTCCCAGAGACCGCCGGAGTTTGAGGCGGCATTCAAGAGCTCGCCGGAACCCTGCCCTTGAGCCTGTCTCTCTCCTTCTCCGCCCCCCCTTCCGGACGCACAGCTGCCGGCTTCGGCCTTCACTGCCGCCGCCTCAGGGGATGAAGCGGAAGGAGATGTCGCCGGTGACAGCTGTTCTATCCTGGCCTCAGACAGCGAGGATTGGTCCGGTTCGCACCATTCTGCCTCTCCGTCTGTCTAGGAGTCTGGCCGGACACGCTCCGGTGTGGATGCGGAACTAATGCGCCTCCTTTCAAAGGCCGTTGACCAGCTTGGCCTCGAGTGGTCGCCGCCTAAGGAGCTCCTTACAGCTAACAGACTCGACAGCTGTTTCCTTCATCACCGCCGCCAAGCATCCGCATCGAGATCTGCACCCTTCCTGCCGGAGCTCCACACGGAGCTTTCAAAATCGTGGAACGCACCATTCTCCGCGAGACTCCACTCTCACGCACCCTCGGCGCTCTCACAGGTTGACACGCATCCTCGGCGCTTCTCACAGAGAAGGGATACAACGCTATCCCCCCAGTGGAGGAGGCGGTAGCAGCGCACCTTTGCCCGCCCTCTTCCAGATGGCACTCAAAGGCTGCCCTGCCGTCCAAAGCTTGCAGGACCACATCAGCTCTTTTTCTCAGACCTCAGCCGCGCTTTTTCTGCCGCCGGACAGGACACCACCTGATCTCGATAGAGAGTGGTGGGAACCTTGGGCACATATCCAGGCCGGGGTCTCAGGTCGGGATCACGTGAGAGCAGAAAAATTCCTGCAGGTCCCCTACCCTCTTAATGGAGGCCAATGCAACCAGGAGCGCTGTCTTAATTTACAGTAACTTAAGCTCCACTGATTGCAGAGGCTCAAAGGGAACACTCTACAGGGCAGTTAAACCACTAAGAGGTCCCAAGAGGAAACAAGAGTAGGGCGAGGAGGATTCAGTCTCCTCGCTTCTCTCAGGAACCTGATGACCAGGTCTCTGCTTTCCCACGGACTTACCCTCGACTGCGTTGTGATGTGTGGTGATAGCGGCAACATACATTTTCAGGGTGGAGGGAGTCAGCCTTTGTTCCAACCCTTCATGCAGAAAGGAAAGCACGAAACTGATCGAATATTTTCTGGGGTTTTCTCAGCGAGAAGGGCACCAGGTGACGAAGAGGTTCCACTTCAACGCATAGGCATGTCTCGTGGACGATACTCTAGCGGAAGTGATGGTAGCCACCACCGCTGGTGGTAGGGTACTCAAACCTGCCGCGTCCCGTCCAGGAGCCACACGTGGAGGTTCCAAAGATCGGGACGGGGGTGCCATAGGGTGCCCCGTCTCTGAGAAAGGAGGTCCTTCCACAGAGGAATTGGCCAGGGAGGTGCTGTCGCGAGGAGTACAAGTTTGGAGAACCAGGTTCGTTGTGCCAATGAGGGGCAACCAAAATGACCTGCTCCTCATCCTCCCTGATTTGCACAGGGTCTGTGCAAGAAGGCTCACTGGGGGAAACGCATACTTGCGGAGGCCCCGCGGCCAGCTGTGTGCCAGTGCGTCTGTGCCGAGCATGCCCTCAGTCAGGGAGTAAAACAGGTCGTAATGGGATGAGTCGTGGGAATTTGGATCTCCTCCAAACGTTATGAAAGTGGAAAAACAACAACATCTCACAACTAAATTAGGTGTCAGAATAGAACTTTATTAAAACATAACTATTATATAACATAACATAATTATTTACAATTATAGCTCTTTTAGAATTATAAAATACAGACATTTGTGTCAGTGCCTGTGTAGCTGCTCGGTTCCTCTGGAAAAATGCTGGATGTTGCCACTCCATTCTCTGTTGTGACAAACTTCAGCATGACCCTGCATTAAATTAATAATGCAGAACATATTAGTCATTCAACAACACTCATGACAAAGTTTTAGTATACTGGGTTAGTTAGGTACTCTGAATTCTGAATTTTAAACTACAACCAACAATTGAATTTAACTTTGCACTGCCTAATCTAAAGTGACAAAAACTGAGTTTAAAGGGATAGTTCACCCAAAATTGAAAATTATCCCATGATTTACTCACCCTCAAGTCATCCTAGGTGTCTATGACATTCTTCTTTCAGACGAATACAATCGGAGTTATATAAAAAATGTCCTGGCTCTTCCAAGCTTTATAATGGAAGTGAATGGTTGTTTCTGTTTTGAAGTCCATAAAAGTGCATCTATCCATCATAAAAGTGCTCCACACGGCTCCGGGGGTTAATAAAGGCCCCCTCAAGCAAAGCAGTGAGTTTGTGTAAGAAAAATATTCACATTTAAAACTTTATAAAGTAAAATAACTAGCATCCGGCCAAACGCACATAGGATTTGACTTAAGTCTAAAGCGCAACTTATGCGAGTAATGCGACGAACTGCTGATATTTACGCCATGATGCACTACACTACTTCTGATGTCACAAGTTGCGTAAGTTGCCCTTTAGACGTAAGTAGACTGCGTATATTCATTTGGGCGGAAGCTAGAATTTTACTTTGTAACATGTTAAATATGAATATTTGTCTTACACAATTGTTTCGCTTCAGAAGGCCTTTAATAACCCCCCAGAGCTGTGTTGGAGGACTCTTATGATGGATAGATACACTTTGATGGACTTCAAAACAGAAACAACCATTTACTGCCATATAAAGCTTGGAAGAGCCAGGGCACTTTTTAATATAACTCTGATTGTATTCGTCTGAAAGAAGAATGTCTTATACACCTAGGATGAACTGAGGGTGAGTAAATCATGGTATAATTTTCATTTTTTGGGTGAATCCCTTTAAGTGTCAGTATAAATCTAAGACATCTGCCATTTTTTAAGAATCACTGAGTTCACCTTTAATTAAACAGATACTTATAAAAACAAGAGCAGTGAGTGTTTATTAAAACAACAGTTGATTATAAACCAATATAAAACATATGTCCTATGGCTGTTGTTGTCTGATTGATTTTACAGCCTTGGGCATTCAGAAATCACAGAAAGTAAGATTATGCAGTTTTGTTGCCGCAAATAATCATTTACAAAGAAGAAAACACTGTAGGCATATTGACACGTAAAGCCATACACCACGGATGCACTGTATAGCATGTGATCTGAATGTCAATGACAAATATGACAAAAATGACAAATATCTTTACCATAGTTCAAAATGCAATGCAGCGCACAGTGTTATTGAATTGAAATATGGCATAAATTTGATATACATTTTTGGTACTTTTATCAAATCATGTAGATGTGTTGTTGATGGTTAAATTATTAATGCTGTTAAACATGTTAAATTAATCACATTAACTTAAAAAAATAAAATAGAAAATAAAATGTCACAGGTTGGTAAACATACCTTTCATTTTCGCTTCTCGGCACCAGATTGCTGTTGTGTCCTCCTGTGCATAGCTGTCCATCAACTATCATTTGCAACCAGGTGCAAACACAAGGTGTAGGTGTGGATGCAGGAATGGCATGTGCTTACGGCGTTCACAAAATGCCTTTTTTTTGTTTTTATATTGTTATTAGTTTAAATGATTGGTTGCACTTTGTTATCCGTTTTACAGTGTAATTATACTGAACATTTAAGTATTAAATTATTTAATTATTTAAAAATAATTAAATAATGAACTACATGTACTTACTAAAGGGTTTGGGTTAAGATTAGGGTTAGGTTTAGGGTTAGTTGAATGTAATTATGTATAATTTATTACTATTGTAACTATATGTAATGTGTAACAAGGACAGTGTAAAATAAAATATTACCAATTATAGTTACGCTGAAAGGTAGGGTAGGCAATTTCGGAGAGGCTAGCAATAGCAAGCTAGCTTTGAAAGCACAAGATCCCACCCTCACTTCTGAGCTTCTACAAAGCCACGCCTCCTTCAAAACATATGAACACACAGCAGAGTTTTCAAAGTGTACGAGACGAGAGACGGTGTTAAATTACCTCATGTCTCAAAGCACATAACATTGCAATAATAGTGAACACCAACAACTTACAGAGCTCTAGTTATACCAACTGACTGCAGCAGATTAATTTCCGGGCGTTGATAGTGTTGACATAGAATATGTTGAAGTCATTTCTATGGAAATAATAATATTTTGAGTTTATTTTGTAAAACCTGAGAAAACCTGTTGATTGGAATGTAAACAATTGACCAGTGATCTAGTATAATGTAATTTGATTGGCTGATAGATTTAGTATGACAGAAATAGAATACTGCGAAACAACCAGAAGCCAATGGCCTTTGGAGCAACACAGTCTTTTGACCTACACAGAACTGCAGTTAATTTGTAAGAAAAGTAAATATCCTAAGTTTTTATATTTTATGTATTTAAATTCATAAGTAAACAGTCAAACGAAGAACTTTGGATTCAAGTCTTTTATTTACTGAAGTTTTGTGTTGAATGCAAAAGAACTTTGAAGTCCTAAGCAAGTGAGTCAGCTTGCTGCACTCACATCAAAGTCAAAAGACTGCTCAACATTGTCATAATATCGAGCAAATTCAGAAGATTCCTCGACGAAGCCGAAAGATGAGCCGCGTGAGAAGACCGCTAAAGAAGAAGCCAGTCACTCTTGAGGACTTTGAGCTAATCGACTGGGCGTAGCTGAGGAAACCTGCTACCGGCTGCTTACAAAGACAATAGACCAAGACAGCCGAAAACTACGTCGCAGCTCAAGAATACAGAAAGAAAGCCAGAGGTAGCGTACCTAAACTGTGAGTCGTCGGCTGAATGAAGCTTTCCCTGGAAAAGGTCTGATATTCTCTTGACTCTATTAGCCTCCTGACGATGCTAACACTAGTGGCTGTGCACTTGTAATGACAAATCAAGGATGTTAAAGCAGGCTAAACGCAGGTTTAAAACCTGCCCCATTGAAGTCAACAGGGTGCAAATTTTAAAAAGAGGATAACACGGTGTAGGCAACACCGATTTTTGTCGTTGTTCTCTGTACTGACAGCACTCCAAATTTACAAAAAATTTTTAAATGTTCAAATTGCCTGGAGTTCTCCTTTAAAGATGAAACATTGCTAAGGTTTGAACGATTCTTAAGACAGTATGAACAGATTAATGAAGAGTTGTGTGAGTTAATAGATGAAGATGATAAGAAAGCGGTTCAAGATGCTTGAACAATATTCAGAATTTAAGCGGTTTATAGAAGACAAAAACAAATGGATTGCAGATGTCTTAAAAGATGAGGAAGATGATATTAGGCCACATGTATATAAAGCTAACTCTGTGGTAAGCCACACTTCCAGTACTAATTCTGCAATGCTGAGAATTAAAGCTGAACGTGAAGCGCTGTTGGCAAGAGCTGCAGCAATGAAAAATAGAGAAGCAATAGAGTAGGAAGAAATTCCCTTGAGAATTAGAAAAGAGCAATTGGAGATTGAAACTGAGCTTGCTGCTTCAGATGCCAAATTAAAGGTGTATGAAGAATTTGAGGATGCTCATGAATTTAACTATGATTTATTAGAGCCACCTTCAGGACCCAGATTTGAACGTCTGATGTGTAGACAAGAAAAACACAATGTAGACGATTATGTGCGCCATGGTAAGCCATCCCTTACATTCAATCCAAAGCCAGCCACTCAAGTTGGTGCTTCAGATAGAAGAAAGTCATCGTCAAGGTTTGATGCTGTCAGCAGCACGCCGCATCTTAATCATCATGATCGCACTGATTCTTCTACAGATAGCCTGCACGGAGTGCTACAGCATCAAAACAAAGTCACTGAGATGCTCATTAAACAACAGAGTTTGTCTCAACTGCCTCAAAGAGGCATCCACGTTTACAGGAGATCCTCTGACTTACAGATCTTTCATAAGGGCTATCGACAGTAAAACAGACAGTCATCAAGACCGGCTGTACTACCTCGAACAGTTCACGAGTGGAGAGCCACTTGATCTAATTTGGAGCTGTGAGCACATGAGACCCGACAGAGCTTACAAAGAAGCCAGAGAACTGCTTGATCGTCACTATGGAGATGAAATGACCATCGCTACAGCTTATATCAAGAAGGCTATGGAATGGCCTCAGATAAGGCCAGAAGACAGAAAAGGAAATTGAATGCTTTTGTTTTGTTCTTGGTTGGATGTTATAACACAGTGAATGATGTGGACTACATGGACGAAATGAACAATCCTACCAACATGTCCATTTTATCCAAGCTTCCATTCAAACTGAAAGAAAGATGGAGAAGTTTTGCTTATGACATTCAAGAAAGAACAAGAAAAAGAGCCAGGTTTCCTCATTTGTGTACCGCCAAGCAAAGGTTGCCAATGACCCGCTGTTTGGAGATATCCTGGACTCCACTTCAAGTAATCAGAACTACTCAAAAAAGCAACCAAGCGTCAGAAAAAGTGAGTCTAAAAGAAGCAGCTTTGCTGTGAATGTGTCTGCTACCAAAATAATGTCAGTAAAAGCCAACCTGAGAAGAAACCTTTTGCAGTCAAGTCAGCAAGTGTCTTTCAAAGTCCCTATCTTTACTGCCAGAAGTACCATGCACTGAATGTGTGCAACAAGATTCGAGAACAGCCTCTGAAAGAAAGAATTCAGTTCTTGAAAACTAACGGCCTTTGTTTTTATGTGTGTCTGACCGCAAGTCATTTGTCCAAGGACTGTAAAAAAAGGGCCTCTTGTTCAGATTGTTCACTCAAGCACCCAGCTATCTTGCACGTTGTTAAGGAAGATGCTTCATCAAAGAACAACGGTGCAGATGACAGCTCACAAAGCACAAGTGAAGTCACAAGTGCTCTCGTGTCTGCAGGGTGCAGAAGAGGTAACCATACTGGGGCCGGGAACAGTGAGTGTATTCTTCCCATCATACCTGTGCAGATAAAACACAAGAAAGACACAAAGATAATCAAGACCTATGCTTTCCTGGATCAAGGAAGTACAGTGACTTTCTGCACTGAAGACTTGGCGAAGAAGTTGAATATGCGAGGCAAAAAGACAGAGTTCCTGCTTCACACTATAGCGCAAGAACAGAAAGTGAATAGCTATGAACTTACCGATCTGGAGGTGTGTGGCTTAGAGGAGCAAGATTACATTCAGCTGTTCAACATTCAACATTATACCTGCAAAAAAGGCCAACATCCCACAGAAGAAAGATTTGGAGAAGTGGTCTTACCTGAGTCGAGTCCATCTTCCAAAACTTGAAGCAGAAGTTGGTCTTTTCATCAGTGTCAATGCGTACAAAGCCATGGAGCCATGGGAGATCATTAATAGCCAGAACGACGGACCATACCTTGTGAAGACAGTTCTTGGTTGGGTCGTCAATAGGCCAATCAGCAGATGCCAAGAGAAGGAATAAGATGATGGCAAAAGACAAAGTTTCCTTGTCAACCGTATTTCTGTGATAAGCGTTGAAGACATGCTGATGAAGCACTACAATGCAGATTTTCCAGAAAGAAGATGTGACGACAGACGAGAACAGTCTCAACATGACAAGCAGTTCATGCATACGGTGACAACATCAGCCCAGCTCATGGATGGTCACTTCCGCATCAAGTTGCCTTTGAAGGATGACAAGGTGAAGATGCCATGCAACCATGGTATTGCTGAACAGAGGCTTAACACTTTGAAGAGGAAGTTCAGTAGAAATGCAGACTTCTTTCAAGAGTACAAGGCTTTTATGGACAACATACTGGAGAAAGGCTACGCAGTAAGGATTCCAGAAGAACAGTTGATTCGCAGTGATGGAAGAACTATGGTTCATTCCACACCATAGGGGGTACAATCCATATAAGAGGAAACTCTGAGTCGTCTTTGACTGTGCGGCAACTTACCAAGGTGTGTTGCTAAATGACCAGTTGTTGCAAGGGCCTGACCTAACTAACACCCTCATTGGAGTGTTGCTGAGATTCAGACTGGAGCCTGTCGCCATGATGGCAGATATCGAGTCCATATTTTACCAGGTGTGGATTCCAGACACGGACACAGATATGCTACGCTTTCTCTGGTGGCCAGGCAGTAATCTGAATGTGAAAGCAGAGGAGTACAGAATATGTGCATCTGTTTGGTGCTACATCATCCCCTAGTTGTGCGTCATATGCACTGAGAAGAACAGCGGAAGATGCAGCCTCAAAGAGTACCCGGTAGCCACAGAAGACAAAGCCGTTGCTCTTGTGAGGGAGCTGATAACATTGTGCACCAGTGGTGGTTTCCATTTGACCAAGTGCAGGAACCCTGCTGGGCTCCATTCCTGACCACAAACGAGCGGCTGAAGTCAAAGATCTCGTTTTGGAGCATGATGAGTTACCAGTGGAACAGGCATTAGGTGGCGATCCATGCAATCCTGTGAAACGCCCACATCAGCTGGATAACACACACCGTGAGTTCACTTTCAGACTCATGTACTTTACGACGCTGTGAGGAATAAAACTATCTTGATAATAATCTTGGAAAATTTACCTCAGAAGTGCTGGAAGTTTCATTCAGCAACAGATTCATCTGAGGAATAGGTCAGATCTATGCTTTGTTCTAATCGCAAGTGTCTGTACACGCATAAAGATTGTTTTATGAATCGCGTTTCTGTGCGTGAATGAATGAACGCACAGATGCGCGCTGTTGTGTAGCTACTACATCTGGCACAAATACTGTTTCAAAATGAATCGCGTTTCCGTGTGTGAATGAATGAACAGCTTTTAGCAAACTCTATTGCTATACTGAGATGAGTAAAAATCGACTACAAAAATCGGATAGATTATAAAGTTTTTACTGTAAAATACTGCCACATCAAATAAGCTTATAATGTTGCCAATTTCTGCTCATGTGTTAAATATATATATATGTTTTGTCAAAAATAATCAACTAAGATGTTATAGTGTTTGATCCAATGTAGGCTATATTCAAACTAATGAATCCTTAACTTTGAAATACGTATGATAAAATGTATTTTTACAAAGAAAGATTACACTGGAAATATTGTTACAATTTTAATTGTTGTAATTGTATAACCGTTTTAATAAAATAGCTCAAATATATACAAGGTTAGATGTAAACAAAAACTTAAAAGGTCAATATAAACCTTCTCTTTAAATAATTTTTATTGTGTTTTATTAGTGACACATTTGGGTAGAGAATATATTCCAAAATTTTCTGAAAATATAGTATGAGAATTAACCGCACAATTACTAGAAATTGTTTACCTTGGATATTATACAATTTGCAAGCACAATTTGTGAAAAAACAACAACAACTGTGTTTCCAACTGTGAACCAATTATATATATATATATGTGTATGTAAGTATGTATGTATGTATGTATATATATATATATATATATATATATATATATATATATATATATAATATATATTATATTGTCCTTGCATTCTTTCCTGTGGCTCAGTGACACACCTGAATGAAAGGCTCATTATGGGTGTGAACTTCTCAGGTGTCAAGTCAAGTCAAGTCAACTTTATTTATATAGCGCTTTTCACAATACAGATTGTATCAAAGCAGCTTCACAGTATTAAATAAAATAGTACATCAGTGTTTGTTTCTAGTGTAAAACGTCCACGTTTGGTAATGCTGATCAGTAGTATTGTTGATTGATTAATTAAATTAAGTATCCCCAACTGAGCAAGCCAAAGGCAACAGTGGCAAGGAACCGAAAAACTCCATCAGGTGACCTAATGTAGAAAAAAAAACCTTGGGAGAACCCAGGCTCAGTCGGGGGCCAGTTCTCCTCTGGCGTTTATGAACTAGAGGTCGGATTTAACTGTAAGATTAAAAATATTATATGAATGCCTGGCTGAAGAGATGCGTCTTTAATTTAGTTTTAAACTGGGAGAGTGAGTCTGAGCAACGAACAGTATCAGGAAGGCTATTCCAGAGTTTTGGAGCTAAATGTGAAAATGATCTCCCTCCTTTGGTTGATCTGGATATCCTAGGTATGACCAAAAGCCTTGAATTTAGTGATCTTAAAGAGCGCGATGGATTATAGGGCGATAGAAGATCCGTTAAATAAACTGGAGCTAAGCCGTTTAGGGCTTTATAAGTCAGTAGCAATACCTTGTAATTAATACGGAACTTTATAGGTAACCAATGCAGTGATGATAAAATTGGTGTTATATGGTCAAATTTTCTTGATCTAGTAAGAACTCTAGCGGCGGCATTTTGGACTAACTGTAGCTTGTTTATTGAGGATGCAGGACAACCAGCTAATAAACCAGCTAAAGGTGTGAACCACTCAATATTCATGATGGTGTTGGATCGTTTACGCCCATCCGCATATTGCCTTTCCAAACTAAAAGTGTTTCACAAAATTTAAATCAATGTATTGTTTTATGTGAATGATTAGGCAGGATGATTTTCACATCATTTTGAAGAAAAACTCTAGGCGACGACATCCATTAGTCAAAAGTCTTGTTGACACATATTTAGTATGTGTTTTGTGGCCTTATTTCAGAAACTTAAATTTTTAGTTTTTTCAATAACCATGCATAAACATTATTCTCTCAAAAATGAAAACATGTACATACATGTTGCTCACATCTTATGGTAGCCATGTTTGTGCTAAATAGAGTGTAATTACACCTTTGCCATTAATATGTTTATAAGCAACTGAAAAAAGCACAAATGTCAGGGCATGTCAGAACATCTCAAGGACCCCAAAAACACCTCAGACCCCAGAAGGTTAAGGATGTAGCACTGTCTGATCATTTCTGTATTTTCTTTGATATACTGATCTCTTCTGCCACTGAAGCTAGATCTGTGTCTGTGAAAAAGAGATGCTTAAATGAGAACACTAGTGTACTATTTATGAAGGCTATATCCTTAACACCAAGCATATCTGCAGACTCTGTTGATTTTCTCTTTGATTCTTTTAACTCAAAAGTTAAAAGTGTTACCAGATACTTTAAAATCAATCCTAAATTTAACTGGGAGCCAGTGTAAAGACCTGAGGACTGGTGTGATATGTTCATATTTTCTGGTTCTGCTCAGAATCCCGGCGGCAGCGTTCTGTATGAGCTGCAACTCTTATGGTCTTTTTGGGAAGGCCAGTGAGGAGTCCATTACAATAATCCACCCTGCTGGTGATGAAAGCATGCACAAGTTTCTCTAAGTCTTGTCTGGAAACAAAGCATTTAATTCTTGCAATATTTTTCAGATGATAGTATGCTGATTTAGTTATTGCTTTGACATGACTACTGAAACTAAGGTCTGACTCTAGTGTCACTCCAAGGTTCCTGATTTGATTTTTTGTTGTTTGACCCCTAGAGTGAAGGTATGCGTTCACCTTGAGAACTTCATCTTTGTTTCCAAACGCAATGACTTCAGTTTTGTCTTTGTTTAACTGAAGAAAGTTTTGACACATCCAACTGTTGACTTCATCAATGCATTGGCACAGAGAGTCAATGGGGCTGTAATCGTTAGGCGATAGGGCTAAGTAAATCTGTGTGTCGTCTGCATAGCTGTGGTAAGCAATTTGGTTCTTTCTCATTATTTGGCTCATTGGGAGCATATACAGGTTGAACAGGAGTGGCGCAAGAATTGAGCCTTGAGGGACTCCGCATGTCATGGATGTCCACTCAGACTTATGGTCTCCTATACTCACATAATAACCTCTCCCATCTAAGTATGACCTGGACCATTTTAGGACTATCCCAGAAAGCCCCACCCAGTTTTCCAGCCTGTCAAGAAGTATGTTATGATCAACAGTGTCAAATGCAGCACTGAGGTCGAGTAGTACCAGCACTGATAATTTGCCTGAATCAGTATTTAAGCGAATATCGTTTATTATCTTTATGAGCGCTGTCTCTGTGCTGTGGAGTGGTCGGAAACCAGATTGAAAATAATTAACTAATTGTAAAGTAATATGCCATTTATGGGTTTACATGGCACCAAAATGGCATATTACTTAACAATTAGTTAACCCTCTGGGGTCTGAGGGGTTTTTGGGGTCCTTGAGATGTTCTGACATGCCCTGACATTTGTGCTTTTTTCAGTTGCTTATAAACATATTAATGGCAAAGGTGTAAATTCACTCTATTTAGCACAAACAGGGCTACCATAATATGTGAACAACTTGCATGTACATGTTTGTATTTTTGATAGAATAATGTTTATGCATGTTTTTTTCAAAAACAAAAAACTAAAGTTTCTGAAATAAGGCCATAAAACACATTCTAAATATATGTAAATAAGACTTTTGACTAATGGATGACGTTGCCTAGAATTTTTTCTTCAAAATTATGTGAAAATCATCCTGCCTAATCATTCACATAACACAATACATTGATTTAAATCTTGTAAAACACTTTTTGTTTGGAAAGGCCATATGCGGGTGGGCGTGATTCACACCTGTGGAGTCAATGGGGCCCGCATAATGAGGCTGCATACGTAATGAGCCTTTCATTCAGGTGTGTGACTGAGCCACAAGAATGCAAGGACAATATATAACTGGTTTGTTGTTTTTTCCACAAATTTTGCTTGCAAATTGTACAATATCCAAGGTAAACATTTCTAGTAATTGTGCAGTTAATTGTTCTCATACTGTATTTTCAGATTTGGAATATATTCTCTTCCCAAATGTGTCACTAATAAAGCATAATACAATTATTTAAAGAGAAGGCTCATAATGACCTTTTAAGATTTTGTTTACATCTATCCTTATATATATATATATATATATATATATATATATATATATATATTTTTTTTTTTAAGGTTATACAATTACAACAACATTTAAAATTGTAACAATATTTCCAGTGTAATCTTTCTTTGTATTCGCGAATCATATTAAAACAGTATTTTTTCCAGCTGTAGTAGCTCCACAACAGCGCGCATCTGTGCGTTCATTCATTCATAGAAACGCGATTCATATTTGAACAGTATTTTTGCCAGCTGTAGTAGCTCCACAACAGCACGCATCTGTGCGTTCGTTCGTTCATTCCAATACACAGAAACACGATTCATATTTAAACAGTATTTTTGCCAGCTGTAGTAGCTCCACAACAGCACGCATCTTTGCGTTCATTCATTCCGATTAGAACAAAGCAAACAGAACTGACCTAATTCCTCAGCGGGATCCGTTTGCTCCTCGAAATGATACTTCCAGAACTTCTGAGGTAAATTTTTTGCAGGATTATTATCAAGATAGTATTATTCCTCACAGCATCGTAAAGTACATAAGTCTGAAAGTGAACTCGCGCGTGTTATCCAGCTGATGTGGGCGTTTCACAGGTTTGTTTGGATCGCCTCACATTTGCGTTTGAATAGCGCGCGCTCTCCGTGGGCGGAGCACATTAAAACTTAATTAGCTGAGATGAGAACGACTGACATCTCTCTCTTTGCATACATATTACATAAACTGTGAATATTTGTTTTTTATAAAAGTTACTTCATTTAAATGAAGAGAATTCAAGCTTCATGCCTGTGTGACTGTATGCCTGTTTGACTGAGTATTCGCTGAGTTACAGTTCATTTTCGGACGCGTTTCAGAATTGACTTCACTGACGGAGAGTAGGCAGAACTCGCATCATGTTTATTTTTCTTTATTTGGCGAAAAGCACAACACTTTGTTTTTATTATGAGCATACACAAAAATAATACACACTAAACAGGATCGATTGATGTACAACACAAGCATATAAGATAACAATTAATTTTTTTTTTTGTTTTTTTTTTTGCACTCATACGGAAAAAAACGAGCCTATCGCGCCGGCGCGATAGCCGACCTCAGGGGGTTAATAGTCATGTGCCTCAACAAGTAAAGTCATAACATAATGATACATTTGCAAATCATTAGTTAATGATTAATTAAAGCAGACAGCTGGAAGTTGAAGTACATTGCTTTGACCAACTGTGGTAATTAACACATTAATTTACACTTTTAGTTAATAAAATAAGTTATTAAGGAATTAATACATTATGACACATTTAATTAATAACAATTCATTTACTACTTAATCTATTAATCATTTAGAATCTTTATTAGTTGCTGATGCAGTAATCATTAATTAATGGTTTAGTTCGTTATGAGTCATACATTAACACATGATTATCTGTGCATTAGTTAAGCATGAATTAATGCAGATTAGTGCACCCGTATTGTAAAGTGTTACCACACCTTTTAACACAATACCCAGATATTCGAAAGACAGGTAATTCCCAAATGATATTTGCTTACATTGATAGATATCTTTAAAAAGAGCAGCTAGACCCCCACCTCTCTTAACAGCTCTGCAGACACTCATAAAAGTAAAGTTAGGAGGGGATGTTTCATTAAGGATTGTTGCACTGCAGCTGTCTTCTAGCCAGGTTTCATTTAGAAGCATAAAATCCAGGTTGTTTGTGGTTATTAAGTCATTGACTAGAAGTGATTTATTTTTAAGTGACCGAATGTTAAAAAGTGCTAACTTAACAGTCTTACTTTTCCCCACAGCAATATTAGTTTGACGTGTAATAGGCACCAGATTAGTTGGGTTTGCTGTAAGGCTATTGAAGGCCTTTGACTTTCTATCATGTAATAGAACAGCAATAGAGAAAGATACAGGCACACTGGGTTCCCGCTTGTTTTGTAAACATTTGAGAAAGTTACTGTTATCATAGCGGGGACCCAACACATATCACTGAGAGCTGGTATCAGTTGTTTTTGGTTCACCTCGAGCAGATGGAGGAGGGTGTGGGCCCTGGCGTTGTGGCAGAGGCCGAAGAGCTCTCACAGGAGGGGGAGGGCGAGCTGGGCCCGCAGGCTTTGATGGTTGAGGTGCCTGCCATTTTTTGGTTGGTATCTGGGGGCTTGCAGCAAAAGAGTGGGATAGTTTGGTTCCAGCATACACCAGTTCTTCTATTTTCTGTGAGAAGCAGGGAGAGAGGGAAAAGGTGTCTGGTGACAGGGGCTGTTGCTCTGGTGTTATCGGAGGCTGTGATATGCTGTCCTGGCTTCCCTGGCTGTTTTCCAGGAAGTCGTCCTTGGTTGCTGAATCTTGGAGCAGTTCTGATATGTCTGTCTGTGGTGAGCTCTGTGGGCAGGGCTCAGCTGAGATTGTGTCCGTGAGCAGAGGTTGTTGTGGCGGAGTGGTGTTAGCATTGTCCTTGTGTGATATGTCAACCGCATGTCCATTTTGCTGCTGAAGTGAAGTCCCGTGGTCATTCATACTGTGTCCAGGTGTGTGTGTGCCGTTCAGATTGAGTGGATTGGCACACACTGCAGAAGGATGATTGAGGGAGAAGTAGATGTTGTCCTTTAGCACTCTTGAACCAAGTTTGTTTGGGTGGTGGCCATCCCGATGAAACAGTTGTCTCTGACTCCAGAAAAGATTGAAATTGTCAATGAAGTTCACTCCTTTTATATTGCAGGTTTTTTGCAGCCACGTATTAAGCCCAAGCAACCGTGAAAACCTGTTTGTTCCTCTTGCTGGTAGTGGTCCACTGATGAATGTTTGAACTTTCAGTCTTTTAAGTGTTTCAAAAAGGAGTTCTGACTGCTCTTTATGAATATCATTCTTCCTCACATGTATGATGAGTCGATTTGCAGTCTTATGTTTCATCAGAATGTTCTGAAGTTCCCTGTTTATATCAGAAGTTGTTGCTTTGGAAGGCAGCACGTAGTTGTATCCCTGCCGCTAATGTTTCTGATTATGGAGTCCCTCACTATCAGAGTCCTGGGCTCGGCTGCGCTCTGAGCTGAGTGCCGCTGTCTGCTCGACCTTGAGCGCCAGTTAGCATCAGTGTTAGCTACTGGCCCATTCAGTCTGTGTTCGATCACATTCATCACATTTGGGGATTCCTCATTTACATTCATTAGTACTTCAAATCTGTTCTCAAGATGTGTTTGCAATCCTTGTCAGAGCTGTATCTGGGGTAGAGGATGCTACTGCGGCAATATGTGATGCTCGTGACAATCTGATGTCTCGAGTGCCTTTGGGTCTCACTCCCTGTTTGTGCCATCGATTAGTAAGTCGATCGGCTTGTTTCTCTACCTGTCGAGGAGCACTAGTTTCATGGGACTCACCGGTATGCTGAGGGTGACGATGAAGAAGCTCTGTTGTGTGCTCCGTCTGGTTTGGTGGTCCCGTAAGTAACTTTGTTTTAAGAACTGCAATCCTTTGTAAAAGTCTGTGGCAGTTAGTGCAGCAAGTAGATTCTTGAACCAGAAAAGGCATTTTCTCTTATCCTTGTAGGCAGTTGTGTTTTCCTTTCCCCGGAATGTAAGCTGGTCGGGTAAAAGAATTCTGCGTTTTTGTAGTAATCCAAACTTTGTCGTATGAGCACTGTGCTGATTTGCTGAAGTTAAAATTAGGTGATAAAAGGAAATAAAATATAAAAAAATAGGAGATAAAATGTAAAAGCGATAGAGCAAAGCGCGGAGCAGTAAGCAAGAGCGTCCGAACAGTAGCTGAGCAGGAAGTGTACTCCCGTAGCGACGGTTGCAGTCAAGATCGATCGTATCTTGAAAGAAGAACTTGAGTCGGTCTTCTGGACGGATAGTACAACAGTACTAAAGTACACTGAAAACAGTGCCCTTCATTTCGAGATGTTTGTGGCAAACCGTGTCTCTTATATTAGAGAAGCGACTACATCTTCTCAGTGGAAGTATGTCAGCACCTCACAAAACCCAGCAGATCAGGCTTCAAGAGGTTTGAAAATCCAGAGCTTCATGGAAAATAAAAGCTGGTTTTAGGGGCCTAGTTTCCTGCGAAAAGAAGTTGAATGGCCGGAACAACCTGAACAGTGTACTTACCTGACTGAGGTGAAGACATCTGCTGCAATGTCATGCACAAACCCAAACGAGTGCGCAGATCCATTGAGCCAGCTCGTTGAGTATTACTCCAGTTGGCATAAGCTGAAAAAGGCGGCAGCCAGGATTTTGTGCTTGAGAAGGACGTTGTGGCACCTGAGCGAGAAGAGAAAAGAATTTGAGCAGAACATACAGCAGAATGAGAATGATCCAGAGAAATGCAGATCCATAGTTGAACAGCAAATGGTGATATGCAAGAAGAACATGGACAAAAATAAAACTTACCGTGGAAGATCTATCCAGAGCTGAAATAGAACTGGTTAAATACAGTCAGAGACAAGCTTACACTGAGGAGATACAAGTCTTGCAGCCGGGAGGCTCCCGTGTGAAAAAGAACAGTTCTATCTTCAAACTGGATCCATACTTGCAAGATGATGTGTTGAGAGTAGGAGGACGTCTGAACAGATCGGCGATGTCTGAGGAGGCCAAGCATCCTGCCATTCTGCATAAACAGCACAGAATAGCTCATCTCATTCTCCACCACATCCATCAAGAGTGTGGATATGGAGGTAGGAACCACATCTTAGCCATATTGCGACAACGGTATTTGATACCAAGAGCCAATGCAGCAGCAAGAAAAGTGATTTCAGAGTGCAACCTCTGCAGAAGACTGCACGCAAAGGCAGGAGAGCAGAACATGGCAGATCTGCCACAAGAACGTCTGCTCCCTGACAAACCACCCTTCACCAACACGGGTGTGGATTATTTTGGACCTTTTGAGGTCAAAAGAGGATGTGCAAAGGTTAAGCGTTATGGAGTGCTCTTCACATGTTTAACTGTCAGGGCAGTGCATATAGAAGCAGCCCATTCTCTTGACACCGATTCATGTATTAATGCCATACGGCGTTTTCAAGCCAGAAGAGGCCAAGTGTTAACCCTCTGGAGTCTGAGCGGTTTTCAGGGCCCTGGAGGTGTTCTGACATGCTCTGACATTTGTGCTTTTTTCAGTTGCTTATAAACATATTAATGGCAAAGGTGTAAATTCACTCTATATAGCACAAACAGGACGACAATAATATGTGAGCCACATGTATGTACATGTTTTCATTTTTGAGAGAATAATGTTTATGCATGGTTATCGAAAAAACTAAAAATTAAAGTTTCTGAAATAAGGCCACAAAACACATACTAAATATGTGGCAATAAGACTTTTGACTAATGGATGTCGTCGCCTAGAGTTTTTTCTTCAAAATTATGTGAAAATAGTCTTGCTTTATCGTTCACATAAAACAATACATTGATTTAAATTGATGTAAAACAGGTTTTGCTTGGAAAGCCAATATGCGAGGGGGGCGTGAACGAGGAGTGGTTTACACCTGAGAATACAATGTCCCACCCACTCTGCATAATTAGCCATTCATTCAGGTGTGACACTGACTGAGCCACAATGCAAGGACAAAAGATATATTTAGAAGAAGACTTATATTGACCATTTAAGATTTTGCTTACATCTATCTTGTAAATATGTTTTGCTATTTTATTAAAAAGGTTACAATTACAACAATAATTACAATTTCAACAATATTTCAAGTGTACTCTTTCTTTGTAAAAAAAAATGATCATAGGCCTACATTTTATCTATGTATTCATTAGTTTGAATATAGCCAACATTGGAACAGCTAACATCTTAGTTGATGACTTTATTTTTGACAAAAGCTTATTTGATGTGGCAGTATATTCTACAGTAAAAACTGTACCCAAATCTAGTCAACAAAATGTTGTCTTTCATATTTCGCCTGACTGTAACGTTGTTTTCATGAAATATTAGGGCATATTGTTAATTTGCAGTTTAATACGTTGCTTATACAAATAGCCTACATTTTATTTCAAAATATTTCAGTCGATTTTTACTCATCTCAGTATAGCAATACAGTTTGCTAAAACATCATCATTCATTCACACACGCGATTTAAATTTAAACTGTCTTTTTGCGAGCTGTGGTAAACAGCGCGCATCTCTGCCGTTCATTCATTCATAAACAGAAACCCGATTCATGTGAGAAGGAAAAAAAACTTACTACAGCATTCCTCAGCTCGCTCCTCGATATACCCGCACTTCTGAGGTACATTTTCCATTATTATTATTCCTCACAGCGCTGTGAGATGGTGTAAACAAGTAATTATCTGAATAAACTTGTTTTTTCGAGCTGATATGGGGGCGTTCACAGGATTGCGCGGATTGCCTGAGCCATTTGCGTTTGAATAGCACGCGCTCTCCGGGGCGTGGTCACATTACATTTGAATCAGCTGTAATGAGCTCGACTGGAATCGCTCTCTTTTAATACAGATTTCACAAGATGAGAATATTTGTTTTTTTTATATAAATTACCTCATTTAAAAGAAGAGAATTCAAGTTTCATGCCTGTGTGTCTGTATGCCTGATTGACTGAGTATTCGCTGAGTTATTGTTCATTTTCGGACGCGTTTCAGAATGGACTACACTGGCAGAGAGAAGGCAGAACTCGCTTCGTGTTTATTTTTCTTTATTTGGCAAAAAGCACAACACTTTGTTTTTATTGTGAGTATACACAAAAATAATACACATTTAACAGAATCGATTGATGTATGAAACTCCTATGGAAAATCAAAGTCAACAGAGTATTTATGAGTTTCTTTTACACTGATAAAAAAAAAGCGAGCTGGTATCGCCGGCGATACCGACGACTTCAGGGGGTTAATCATTCATTCCGACAATGGCACGAACTTTGTCTGCGCTGAGCGAGAGCTGGTGAGGCATTGGCAGAGCTGTATCAGTCTCGTATCAATGAAGTCATGATGAGAAAGGGTGTGCAATAGATTTTCAACCCGCCTGCTGCATCCCACCACGGTGGTATCTGGGAGCGTCAAATCCGCACAGTGAGAAACGTGCTGAGCTCTGTTGTGAAGTAACAGCTCGTAGAAGTTGAAGGACTACATACTCTCCTATGCAAAGTTGAGAGCATCATCAATGGGAAACCCTTTACCACAAGCACAGATCACCCCAATGACCTCGAGCCGCTGACGCCGAATCATCTGCTTGCATTGAAAACACAGCATAGTTTTCCACCTGCTGTGTTCGCTAAGGATGATGTCTATGCCCACCGGCGCTGGAGTCAAATACAATATATGGCGGATCTGTTCTGGTGAAGGTGGACTCACGAATACCTACCGCTTCTGCAAGAACGGCAAAAGTGGCTCGGCCTAAAGATAAGTTTCAAGGTTGGAGATGCCGTCCTCGTCACAGATTCGTTCCTGCCAAGAAACTCCTGGATGTTAGGCAGAATCATGAGGGTGATGCCCGACTCCAAAGGCGTAATTCAGACGAAGACCAGCATCATTCAAAGACCCATAACTAAACTTTGTTTATTGCAGGGAGAAGACTGAAGATAGAAGAAAAAGACTTGAAAAAACTAGAAATACTTACCAGAGTGGTTTGAATATTGAATAGAATAGAAATTACCAGTTTGAATAGGCTGTGAAAAGTATTTAGTTGTTAATACTTACCAATTAATGTTTACCTTTAAATACTTCCCTGTGAAGAGAAGAAGATTCTTGCTAAAAGGAATTTAAAAAGTGTTCAATTTAGGAGGGTAAATGGCTTCAGTATAAGTTTAAGTTGATAATTGATATGTTAAGGCCTAGTCAATTGATTGAGACTAAGGCCACGTCCACACGAAGCCGGTGCATTCCCTATCCGATCATTTTTTTTCCTCGTTCTAAAAAAAAATTCCGTAAACACGACGTCGTCTCAAGAAATATCTGCGTACACACGAAAACACTGAAACGGACTTAAAACGGTGTAATATATATGCCAGACCAGTATGGGGCGCTGTAATTCTGCCACAGATATACACTATACACGGAGAAGAAGACTTTGAGCATGCGCATAACCTTGCGCGCTGTAAACGAACCAAGAAGAAGAAGACGAAGATGGCGAACGCAACAACTTCAAGAGCAAGAGCAAGAGTGGAGTCTTTCGTATGGACTGACGACGAAGTCGAACTACTACTTAGAGTCACACTCGACTACAAGTCCACTAAGCTCCAAGAAAACGTTGACTGGGAGTCGTGTCACTCTAAATATTGTGATATAACGGACGCGTTTCAGGCACAGTATCCGAGGGAGCTAACCGAGAAGGATTTCCCTCACGATGCTAGCATGGTCTCAAAAGCCCAAGTCACCGCAAAGTTGAAAAATATGCGCAGCAAATACAGGCATGCGGTTGACACAGGGCGTCGAAGTGGTCAAGGACGGGTTGTACTCATATTTTATGAGCTTTGCGAGGAGATCTGGGGTGGGTCGCCTGCTACACGCTCCATCGACACCGGCATCGAGACAGGTGACCTGGAAGAGTCGTCGACATCGACAGTGGAGCTGCCTTCCGATTCTCCAAACTCCACTGAATCCCTCGACTGTCTTCCATCTGCGGTTGTAAAGCAGCGCCGGGATTTGCTCCAGGTAAAATTTGCTCCAGGTTTATGATTTCAAGCTTAGCGAGTGGAACTTAAAGGAATAGTTCACCTCAAAGTTGAAAATTGTATCATCATTTACTCACCCTCATGTTGTTTCAAACCTGTATGAATTTCTTACTTCTGCTGAACACAAAGAAAGTTATTTTGAAGAATGTCGGTAACCAAACAGTTATGGAAGTCATTGGGTACCAACACCAACAACTGTCTGGTTACCGACATTCTTCAAAATAACTTTCTTTGTGTTCAGCAGAAGTAAGAAATTCATACAGGTTTGAAACAACATGAGGGTGAGTAAATGATGATACAATTTTCAACTTTGAGGTGAACTATTCCTTTAATTTTAGTTCAATTTAATGCATTTGTTTAAATGTAGCTAAAATCAATTGTGTGGAACCACTTACCATAACATTTAGTAAATTCAATTAATTATTTTTTTTTCAGTGTAGTTAGGATGGATGCATGTTCTTTGTGTAGGTGCCCACTAAGCAAAATAATGTGTGTTGGTTTAGTGCATTATTCACATAGCTTTTCTGAACTTATTTTGCGTAGTAATAATGCAAAATTTCTCTGCTATATTTAAGGCAAAGTTGAACAGCCATAGAGGAGACAGGCTGAAGAGGAAGGTTCCCACCGATCCGGCAGAGGAGGACCTTAAAATAAAGAGGAGGATGTTGGAGTTGATGGAGGACTCTTCTAGACGCAACTCCGACAACATGCTGCAGATAAATACAAACATTGCTAACATTACCAGCACCATTCAGGAGGGTTTTTCCTTTATGAGGGAAGTGTTATTCCAACGGCAATTTACACCCCCCCACAGCAGCAGTGGTCAATTCCAAGGGCACCCACCATCATTCATGAACACAACACCACACCCTACTACACCAGCCTTCCTGCACACACCTCGGCCCGATGAACCAGCAAACCAACCTCGACAGTACCGCCCTGAATGTTACACACCTACACCACATGTCACCCCACATCAGCAAACATCATTTTCGTACAGACGTGCACTGCTGCAAGATGACACAGAGTGACTGCCCTGTTGCACTATAAAATTCTTGATTTTACATTGTTTGCACTGCACTTCAGTTCTGTGCACGGTTGCACTTTATACAGTTTGACCTGTTTTGTGTAATTATTTTACCTGTTGTGGTTGACATGTTGTATATAGTTATTGTGTTTTGTGCCCTGTTGCACTATATAATTCTTGTTTTTATATTGTTTGCACTGCACTTCAGGTTTGTGTACGGTTGCACTTTATAGTTTGACCTGTTTTGTGTAATTTTACCTGTTATATTTGACATGTTGTATATAGTTATTTTGTTTTGTGTACTGTTGCACTTTATACCTGTTCAATATTACCTGTTTTTTAAAAATGGTTCTTTGACCTAAATATTTATTTTCCAATAAAAAAAAAGTTCTGGAATTTTTGCAGTCATTTATTTTCACAAGACATATTCAACACAACACTTTCAAAATAATCATTAGTACATTTTCCAAAGGTAAATACTTAAAATTTGAACAAAATAGAAAAAAAAACTTGATGGCCAGTATTTTTAAGGGTCAAGGTACTTTGTGAGTACTCTCCTCACTCTCTTTCCCTCTCCCTCATTACAGTCTGTGAGGTAGTTGTTGCATTGTGTAGGAGGCTGTAAGTCTTTATCACCTTGCATCGTTCCCAACACCGTGTGTTCAGCCACAGTCTCCTTACAGTTTTCACAAAAATTGTGGAGAACAAAGCAGGCGTAAATGACAAAGGGCAGGTCCTGCAAGTTGATGTCCATAGGCCTTTTCAGTGCAGCAAATCTGGCTTTGAGACGACCAAAAGCACACTCAATGACCATCCGTGCCCTACACAAACTTAGCCCAAAGTACTGTTCTTGAGGTGTGGAGCCACCGTTTGCATATTCCTTCATCAAGTAAGGCAGTAGAGGGTAGGCTGGGTCACCAAGAAGATAAATTGGTATGTCCTCCTCGTTGTCCACAATCTGTTTTTTCAGAGGAGGGATCTGGCCAGTCTTAAAGTACAGGTTGAGCTTTGAATTAGCAAAAACCCGTGCATCGTGTACACTCCCGGGCCACTTTATCACAACATCCATAAATCTGTACTTATAATCACAGACCGCCTGTACATTGAGAGAATGTTTGCCTTTCCTGTTGATGTAGTCCATCGAGTTGGCAGACGGCTGCTTGATTTCTATGTGTGTGCCGTCGACCGCTCCCAAACACTGTGGCATGCCATGAGCACGATGGAAACGCAAAACCAGATCCTCGGCCTCGGACTCCGTAAAAGGCAACTTGATGTACTTTGGACCCAGGTGGACAGCGATCGCTTTGCACGTTTGCCTGACAACAACAGACACAGCCTGTCGCGACACGCCGAAGGCGTTAGCAGTCTTCCTTAGCCGTCCCTCGTCGCTCAAATAATACAGAGTTAACGCAACCCTTTTGAGTGTAGTAATTGGTGCCCTCATGTTTGTTGTTTGCCCTTCAATATACGGACTGAGTTCCTCGCTCAGGGCGACGAGAGATGCTTTGGACATGCGGAAATTCTCCCTCCATTCATCTTCCACAACAACGCCATTGACAAAGTTGTCCCACCAACTGCTAGTTCTACCTGGTCTTATCCAAAATTTTCTCCTGGTTGCTATCCTGGTTGTCTTCCGCGGTGGATCTAAGAGCATGTGGCATATGGTGTTGTCCATTATCGCTTGTTGCTCACCACAATTGCATAGAAGCAATAGATTTTGCTGTAATAAAGCTAGTAGGCTTAGTAGCTTCTGCAGCACAAACACAATCATGTAGTCCGCCATTATTGTTGTTGCTGTTACGTGTGACGCAGCCGACACGTGATGTGATGACATCATCGTTTCACAAAATATACGGATTGGCTGTACACACGAAACCGCAAGGGTGTCGTTTTCAGATTTATCCACTTTGAGACCCGGTTTCAAAAAATAGCGGTTTCAGTCTCCCAAAACGCCGGATCCGTGTGGACGAAACGCCAATACGATAAAAAATGTATACGTATACAGCGAAACGCGTCTCCGTGTGGACGGGGCCTAAGATATATGTACATGTTTTAATATTTAGACCACTTCTATTATTGATTGCTATCAGGATATTGTGACGAGCACCACAAGGACTCATCAGCGTCGCCCTGGAAATAGACGAGGAGCACCTGCACGCCCTTGTCACAGGCTGATCGGCCCCAGCTGTGGTCCATCAAGCAACAGCCACATAAGCCGCATGGGATTTGCCAGAGGGTGAGAGACCTCTCCATGAGACAGAACGCTAACGCCTGTTCTCTATCTTTCTCTAGAAAGCAGTGGGTGACCGACCAGCCTTGAAGGAACACAGCCCAGACTCGCTGTACCACAAGGAAGACCACACGCACTTCACCAGAGCACCCACCTAAATCCTTCACTGGTTTTGTCACTTTGTAAATAAATCCACCCTCCGGGCACTTTGTTTGAGCTATCCTTGTCGTGTGATTCTTCACCCCCGTGACAATATGAAGAGAGTTTCAACCAGTATAACAAAAAGTGTTTATAATACAAATTGCCTACCCTACCTTTAATAAAGTGTGGAACATGTGGAGGTGTTTTTTTTTATTAGGATTTTTGATGAAGAGAAAGTTTTAAGTAGAAATTTAAAAACGAAAGTAGCAATTTTAATTATCTGAAATGTAAATCTTTAGTAACATTATACATGTATTTACTGACATGAAAACAAAAACAGTATTGTTTTTTTCACATTTATATCAGAAGTCAGTACTTAAATATAGGCTATAATTACACATTACACAGAAATAAACTTTTTAATGTATCACATTTTTTATGAACTTACCAGAAGGGATGATGTACAAAGAAAACATGCCAGTAGTAGTAAAAATTCTCTTAACCTGCGGACTGAAATACACAGAAATTATCAATTTCCAAATCCTTCAAAACATGAAACCATCTTGACCCATAAATATCACAATATTCATAAACTAATGATTACCTGGGGGGTTTGATTTCTTTGTGGATGGTACGACCATGGCTAATCTGTTGTTTTTCTAGAGAAAGTCCGCTTGTGAATGAAGTACATTCACACAACTTTAAACCAATGTCCTGTTAAACTGGCCACACTGCTCTGAAAATGAGGCGTTCCCCCAAATTATGTGACACTCAGTTGAACATCCCATGTCCTGCAGTATTGGTTTAGCCAGTTTGGCTTTGTTTGATTTGATTGACATTATATGTTAATTTACATACGAATGGTAAAGATATTCTTGCTATGGGAACAACAAAATTCTTTTTCCTGTTCTTTTTTTCCCAGGAGTGTAATCATTGTGGCTCTGTGGCACTCACACAACATTATTTTCACTTTTTATTACAAGGAAAATATACACACAATATATTATATATACAGGGTGTTATGAACTTACAGATTAGAAGATATATGGAACCTGTTAGCCCACCCTGGGAAATGTTAATTAGATTGCAGTTGATAACCAACCAAGATGGTCAAACAGGTCAAACAGGTTTGTTCCAGTAAGCCATTTCTTTAAATTATTAAAGGCAGCTGCAGAAGTCTCATTTTCTTGTAGGAGAAGATATAACAATACAAATCTAAAATGTCTGTATAGGATTAAATCCCACAGAAACTGACGATTTTTGTTCAGGGTCAATCAGCTTCACTTAAAGGGCCCCTATTATGGATCTTTGAAAATGACCTTTCATGTAGTGTGTAACATAGCTCTAAGTGAATGAAAACATCCTGCAAAGTTTTAAATCTGAAAGTGCACCGTATATAATGTTATTGTCTTTCAAAAGTAAGAGTTGACTCTGAGTCAATGAAATGAATTGTTTTCCAAACGAGTCATAAGCCGTTTTGTTGTGATGTCAAGATGAAACATTAGCATATTTCCCACCACTTATTGCGCGCGCAGACACCAGGGAACTTGTCTTGAACCTCAAACCTGCAGCTGATTCCTGTGGATACTGGATTGCATCATGTCGAGAAGACGCTGTGCTCTACAATGTGAAGGTAAAGCTGTTTTTTTTTTTTTTTCACTGCCCAAGGACGTGCATGTGAAGAATCAGTGGTTAAAATTAATCTTTACCATGATATCACAGCAGTATAATCCTAAACTTTTGCTGTGGTCCCTTTATTTCTCTGACGACTGCTTCTCAAATCTCGGAGTTCAATGCAGGATTCGCAAACCGCTTGTTCTTGAAAGTTGGTGTTCAAAATACTTAGTTTTGAGTTTTATGTAGGTCTCCTGTTAACTGGAAAACTCATGTTATCACTGTCTTACTTAAATACTTCTGCTAATCAGTTGTATGCCACTATTACCTATAACTGTGTCTATTAATGCAGATTGTCTGTCATTCTCACTTCTTTGAGGAAAGATTAAGCATGGAGCAAGATTTGTTTTACAAACGATTTTATGTTACATCAGTCATTCACGCTAGTGATCGGCTAATGTACATTGCATACATGCACTGTTATTGATACAGTTTCCACATGTTCACCGCAATATATTACAATAATACTCGGTAAATAAATTAGTACAAGTAAAATAATCGGTTTGTTGATGGACATGCACTTGTTAATGCTGATGGTGAGGAATTACAGTTGCAACATCTCATAATGTACCTCAAACTAGTTCCTCAAACTAGAGTAGTGTATCACTGAGAATCGTCCTGCTCAAGTCATCCTTGCAATGGAGGTTCTGGTTGAATTACTAGTTCTTCCAGTGTTTCATCATCGAACTCGCGATCGCATTGATATGGGAAAATCAACGTCATTGTTTGTTACTGTGTTTAGTTTAACCCTCGTGTTATGTTGGAATTCTGTGCACTCCCCTTATGGTCCGGGTCAAATTGACCCGCATTGGATTCAATACAATTCCTCAAAAATCACACTATGAAAAACAACAAAGATTCAGGTTCAAACTGTAAACTTTTAATATCAACATTTGTCAAATATTCCAAAAAATATATATCTTAAGATAAGATTTAATGAAAATGTTTTTTAACCATTTTTTAAAACTATTTAAAATTTGAATATACGTTATATTGATATATATTTGCATATACATTTTTTTAACTTTTTTTTTTTTTTTTTTTGCTTAGAACATCATAACTGAACAATTAATCAATTAATCTGAGCTAATTTTTCCTGCTGTCTATGTCGAAGTCTCAATATATTTCAGATATCTTGAATATATAAATGAGAGCTTATTTTACTATCTGTGTCTGTCAAAAATTTTCATTTGTAATTTGCAATTAATTCTGAACACCATGATTTAGCTTTTTCAAGTGTGTTTGGTTTGGGTTTGAGCACTTTTAGATACACTTACACTTTAGAACTGGAGTTGATGCCCTGACATACATAAAATAAATGTTTTTATTTTGTGTCTGTACAGTTGCTTTTGAATAGCTGCCTATGATGGTCAAATTGACCTGCGAACATCACAAACATAATAGTAATTTTGTTTGTATATGTCAAAAAAAAAAAAAAACACACCAGCATGTTGAAACTTTGCATGCATGTTCATGATGATAAATGTGAAAAAGTCACAAAATAATCAAGAAAAAAAAAAAGGTTTAATATTATTTCAGGTAGCTTGAAAAAATAAATGATAGGTAATTTTTACCATCTGTGGCTGACAAAATATTTTTCTGTATTGAAATAAGTGTGGAAAACCAATTTTTTTAGCTTTATAAGGTAGTAAAAAAATAAAATAACAAAATATAACCAAGAAATGTTATTATTTTGGGTCCGTACAGTTGCCTTAGAGCGTTAAAATATGCGGGTCAAATTGACCCGCGAACATCACGAAAGGAACAGTAATTTTGTTTGTATATGTCAAAAAACACCAGCATGTTGAAACTTTGCATGCATGTTCATGATGATAAATGAGAAAAAGTCACAAAATATCAAGAAAAAAAACATAGGTTAACCAATATTTCCAACCACTAGAAAATCTAAACGGGTCAAATTGACCCGCAACATAACACAAGGGTTAAGGAAGCCTCAGGACACAATCACAAAAGACTGAGCTGTCTGGCCAATCAGAGCAGAGTAGCTCGCGGAAAGGAGGGATTTAGATCTCACGAGTCATTTGAGAATCATTGAAAAATGTGGTGATGTGCAAATGTATTATGAGGAAATTAAACAGTTTTTTTTACCCTTGATGCATGTAAACCTGTTGTAGGAGACTCCAAAACAACATTAGGAAACTTTTAAATAGCATAATTGGGGCACTTTAAATGATGACCGGTGGATATTATTTTACAGTAGGAATTTGAATGTGATCGTGAACATGCTCTATTATGCACACTTATGCAAGCAGGTTATTGTAAGTGTTTTATTTTTTTGCCTATGCCCACACGTTTTTGAGATTGGGATGTTTCCAGTGTTCCAAAATCCATAACAACAATGGACACCAAATTCTCAACACCATAACTTGCTAAAAAGACATGTGTTGTCATGCCAGACCTGCATTTCTTGTTTGGTTGTAACATTATCATGCCACCTGTGTGCTTTAGTTGTCAATTAAGAAATGTATTTGAATTTCCCCTTTCTTTAGTTTGTATTTTAAATGACAGGCCTCTGACAGTTTAGGTTATCTCCAAGCACATTTTTCCACATTACGCTTTAACCTAACTTTATACATGCACATTGAATACACCTTTTATGTAAATCTGAAACCACTAACAGAAACAACATCAAGACTTTGTAAAAGGACACAATAGGACCCTTTTAAAAACAGTATAGCAGTAAGCAGTAATAAACAGCAATTTATTCCAAACATTATAAAGCAGTGTTCAGGGGTGATAGTAGAAAAAAATCCTGAGCCTGAACTTTATTTCCTGGGAAATAAGCGGGCCCCTAAGCCAAGATATATGCCCAGATCAACATAATTGTCAAGCGGGATCCAGGGGTGTGCTCCCCTAGGAGAACATTTTGATAAATAGTCCCTTAAATGATAGATTCTGGTGACTTTTGTGGATAGAAATGGACATCATTCAGACATGAGATGAACAAACCCAATACAAACCCCAATACAAGCCCACAAGGTTTCAGTAAGTCAAATTTAAGACCTTTTTAAGACATTTTAAGACCATAAAGATTGAAATTTAAGACCTACACGACGCATTGCCAAAAAAATATTCAAATCAAAGAATTCATTTTATTTCAATGAATTCAGTAATTGAAAAAGCATTAATTTAATTTAGAGATAAAGCAATCACATTAGTAACCTTCCACACCCAACAACGCGTGTCAGAGAAAAGAACAGAATCAGATTTAATTTTTTTTTTATAGAAAATTGTACTTTGCATATTATACTGTAAAAAACACATAATTAGTTGATTTTAGTTGATCATAACTAGAGATGAAATGGCATGAACATTTCATTTCATGATTATAGTGACAAAAAATATCACGGTTATCACAGAATCCTGTTCAAAAAGTACTAATACTACACACTGAAATCAATTCACCAAGTTTTATGTCGAAAACCAGCAAATAACAAATAAAATTAGCATCAATATGCACTTTTTGTTTACATAAACATTAAAATAATACCATTAAAAATGATAGCCAGATTTTAAAAGTGTCTTGCACTTTTGTACAAGTTCAAAAAGTTTTGACAAAAAAGTTTTTTATAAAAAGATAAACCTCACATATTTCAGACTTTAAATGATTATTTATAAAAAGAATGAGTCAAAAAAAGATAAATTACTGACATTTACAATGCACTTTAGCTTATCTTTTATTATTAAAGGTGCCCTAGAATTTGAAATTGAATTTATCTTGGCATAGTTAAATAACAAGAGTTCAGTACATGGACATGACATACAGTGAGTCTCAAACACCATTGTTTTCTCCTTCTTATTTAAATCTCGTTTTTGAAAAACACCCCTGAAAAATAGGCGAATCTCCACATAACACCGACTGTGACGCAACAGTCGGGATCATTAATATGTATGCCTCCAAAAATTTGCATATGCCAGCCCATGTTCAAGGTCAGGCAGAACTGCGCAGCCGAATCATCGTCCGAATAATTTTTCTTCGAGAGACTTCATGGCTTGCAAACGAGCGAAGCATGGCAGTTGCTCAGTGTTTGGATGTACAAATTAACACAAGTATTTTTTTAGTTCCTTCATCCGAGCCTCTGAAGAACCAGTGGGCATGGGCGTAGATTACGCGGGGGACGCGTCCCCCCCACTTTTTATAAAATGTAAATTCGTCCCCCGCAGTTTTTCGTATAGGACAAGTGTGTTCACGACAAGTTGAGGTTTTCGCGGTCCAATGTACATCCAGATTTAAAATTCAAAGAGTCAAGATGAGTTTCCATGGTAATCAGTCGCTCTTGCGTCACGACACGCCCATGCTCGCACCCGCGCTGGATCCATAATTTTCATAGAGGTCTCAATGAGTTCAAAACGGCAAAAAAACTGTTCACTCCCTTTTTCCGAAAAATCACTGTAAGTTGTCATGTGGTATCCGAATTGTGTTGCACATTGATGAATAACTCTGCCTATTTCTCGAGCTGAATAATTAACAAGTTTTGTTGGAAATTGAAAATATTCTCTAGTACCCGCACAAACGTGCGCTTATTTTCAGTCTTTTTTTATTCGTAATGTCTTTTATTTTCACAGATATGTAATCAACACCCTTCAAATTAGAATAAAGATGGTGATTGTTAATGCTGAATTTGGATTTTCATGCATTCAGCCACTATATCTGCTTGAATCAGGCAGCGTTGTAACGTGTAGCCTAGCTGTAACGTACGGACAGAGGCGGTCGGATCCATATGCAGCACTTTATTTCAGCATCAAACACAAGCAGACATAAACTCCGGCATACAGTTAAACAAGGGGCAATCCAGTAACTCGTAGTGAAAACAGGCTTAGGTCGAGGCAGGCAGCACAGATTCATGAACAGTCCAGAAAGCAGGCAAGGGTCAAAAGTCCAGAGAAACACAGAATACTAAAACAGGAAACAAAGCTCAGAGATGTACGCTTACAGTGTAACAAGACTTCGCACCGGACACAGAGATCACTCAGACTTATATAAGGAACTCAATGACCCATAATCAAACACCACTGAAACATAGTTAAACATAATGAGTCCATGGTGAAACAATGCAGGGAGAGAGTGCCCTCCAGTGGCTCACACGGGCACTCCACATCACACTAGCCTACATGATGTTTACCATATATAATTTGTTAACACTTTACAATTGTTAGATAAAAAATTTTGTAGACAAACTATAAGTTGTTTTGAAAAAGCCTAACCTGAAAGTTTGAAGTAGTTTTAAAAGCTTGAAGTTTGACGTAGCCTATACAAAAAAAAAAAAAAACAATTTGAAATATGTAAACATAAACAATATTGTACAATATACAATACTAGGCTATGTGCAGTATAAAGTACAGAACATCTGTATTTCTTTCTTTCATGGGCAAGGCTAGCTCTTTTTTAGGGGTACTTCAGCACCATGCTTAAGCTGTTGTTATCCAATTTTTTTGGCCTTCAAAACATCTTAAAATGCACATATGTAGATAAGAGAAATAAAAATTTTCTCGGGGGAGCATGCCCCCGAACACCCCTAAATACCCAATACCTTTGGGACCTCAGTCATTATAAAACCCTGCCATATGCATGTTACTGGATGAATGAATGAAACTACTTAATAATGACCATTAGATCATAAACTAATTTTTTTTTTTTTAACATCATACCCTCATTGGGGGCTGAGCCCCCCTAAAATGAAAATCCTAGAATCGCCCCTGCTTTCTTTCTTTCTGTTTTATTGCTTTAAACAAAAATAGCATATTAAGCAAAAACCTGTCAACAAAGGTGTGCAAAAAAAAAAAAAAAAAAAAACTGGTATAACGCTTGGCATTCTGTCCCCCTCACTTTTGAAATGATGGCTACGCCCCTGCCTGTGGGTTATGTGAATTTGTGATGTGTAATTGTTCAAGTTCAGACAGATAATCTTTCTCTCAAAGTCGTTTAATATTGTTTATGCATCAGTAAATCAAGCCAGTGACTAAACAATCAACTTCATGTCGTTTCTCTTAGTAGGATGAAAATAATCTTACTTAAACTGTGATTAATATACAGATAGCGATCAAAGAACAATCCCTTTCCAGTCGCCCAAGCTGTCAATCACACAGTGCGAGTTTATCTGGACACTTGCCAAAACTCGTTATGAAATCAATGATGCTGTTACACTGCACAACGAAGCTCTTACTGTATGTACATCATGTTTGCATTGGTGAAATCATTAGTGAGGGTACAGAAACTGCGTTGCAATGATAAGATATTCATTCATGTGATCAACAGGCTTACACTGAAGTCTCACAGCAGCCAATCACAGCAGTGGGCGTTTACACTGAAGTCTCACACAGACACGCCCCTTCAAACAGAGCGTTCAAATCAGAGGCTAAAATCAGGCTAGGAAAAATGCCTTTTATTTCAAAATTATAACAAATTTTAATCTAAAAAAACATACTAACATTATAAGGGCACCCCAGGAAACATTCTAAAATAATAAAATAATCCATGCAATGACACCTTTAATAGTAAAATTAGGTCCGATTTTCCCGTGGCGTCTGTCGTTGCTATGCAACCATGCACCGTGCTCTCCACCATAGATATATGGCTCTCCACAATGACAAAAAAGTTTTAGTGGCTAATGGATTTCCACCACTGAAAAACGCCTGGAAAAAAAACAAGCGCGTCGCTTCAATTATGAGCGCGCTTACCGCTCGCCTACATTTGAATGAACTTGAGCGCGCAAAAGACGCGATATGTGAACAGCCTGTTGGCGAGCTACCTCAAATCAGGCCACGAGCTACTGGAGCTCGCTAGCGACGTGTTGGAGATCCCTGCTCGCTACAACTCGATACTTTTTTGCTACTTCGTAACTTTCTGCGGCCAGCGTTTCTGGAAATGAATGAGGGTAAAACCTTTTTAAGACCTGACTAAATGAAATTTAAGACCACGGATGAAAATCTGGCCGGTTTTAAGACGTTTTAAGTTTAATTGGCCTTAAATTTAAAGTTCAGAATTTTAGACTTTTTAAGACCCCGCGGGAACCCTGCAAACGTGAGGTGTGTTGAATTGCTCGGACAGCTGCTTGATGACTAGGGTCTCTTTTTTCCCGCTAGTTCCATATAATATTTTCCTGGCGCACAAAGTGCAGAAACATGCTCCTGGTTGCCGGAGTTTTTGACACCAGCTTCCAAAGGGCTTTTCGTCTCTACCCACCTCCTCTATCTAAGACCATTTATTCTTTATGCCTTTATCGACAAGTTTGGTGTCTTCCCCTGGCTTCATAAAGTTGCATGACTCCGTGACTTTGGCTATGTTTCGCGCTGCCAGTGTGGGAAACACATTCGTAGTGTATGTGAAACACAAAACAAATTCACACATGGAGTGACTGCTGAATCAATCTGATTGGCCAAAACCCAAGACCAGCCCCTACCCTATTACCGATTGGCTGAAGTAGGCTTACTGGTGTGGTTTAGTGAAAGCGCCTCTCAGATCTTGGGAATTGTCAGATCACGCGAACGCGAACCTGATTTATTTTTTATTTTTTTCACAGACACGTCTGTACGCCAGAAATCCGGCGTGGCGCCGGAGCGCTATCAGGCCTGAATGTTGTGTTGTGTTGTGTTGTGTTGCAACACAATGTATTGCATCCGAAGTTACCCGTGGAATTTAAATTATTAATAGCAGAAAATCGTATCCTGGACCACTCTGTGAAGGCGCGTTTTTTTTTTTTTATTAAAATGCACAACTATGGAAGTAAAATAATGACAAATGTTTTTTAAACAAAAAAGCTTGTTGTATTGCACTAATTGAAAAAAATATGCATTGCATTAACCGTGCTTGCATTTTAATGCTTTGTATTTTTAGGGCTTGCATTTGTATGGGCTGAAATTCAACATGGAATATTTAAGATGTGAATATTTCAATTCAAAATATTTCACACATATTTTCATTATTAATAATTCACATTCACCTTTCAGATTTCACTTCCAAAATGTTCATTCTGTTTAAAATCCAACCTATAATGTTCAACAGGCAATTTTCAGTCCATTTTATTTCGCCTTACAAATTCGCTTCCACAAATTCAGTGGTTCAAATTCGACAGCACATTCAACATTTGACATCTAGATCCAGTCAAGAACCAGTTTTGTAACAAATTAATATTTTATTCTCTTTCAGGTCGCGAGCACGAACAGCAACAGAACTACTCTGACTCTCAGTCTGCGTACTCTACAGGTAAGTGTAATGCTACTGACACCTAGTGGTTAGTTTCGGTACTCACATCTACAACTACACTATCACTACAGTAGATTACCGACTAATAATCTCCATAGCTGTTAGTCGACCTCACCAGGAGGTGCAAGCGGATGTTGACGAAGACCAGAGCAACGGGTGAGAGAGTCATTCATTCATAAAAACGGATTTACCGAAATGGAGCAAGCGGTCAGTATGTTTATCAGGACCAGTAGTAGCTATATGGAAAAGCTGATAAAGACATAAAAGCTGTGTTTACATTTAAGTCTTCACAGTTAGTTTTGCACATGTAAGCAGCTTTCTCTACCGTGAACTAGATTATAACGTTCTCTTACGAGAGGTTCTCTCGTATTGCGTAAGTTTAGCTTACGCTACGGGTAAAGTCATCTTTTCTCGAGATATGAAGCCAAAAATTATCCTTAATTTTTATATCTTGTCAACGCAGTGCAGCAGCAAGCAGACCTAGAGCAGGCATTCTAGCGTGCTCATTGGCTGCCCTGCGGCAACTGCAGCAGCCTATCACTGAGCCCTTGGCGTGACGTCACGCCCAATGAGCGCGCTCGGCGCGCTTACGCGTCACGGCCCGTCAGAAGGGGCGTGGCTTAACGCATAAATATGGGCTGAGAGGCTGCTTTCACTGATTTTTGTCTCTTCAGCGAAGCTCTCCGCATCGCTGGACTCTGAGGAAGCCGCCGTTGAATCAAGCGCCCTGCTCACAAGGGATGTCAGAAGTGGACGGTCACGGGCTAGCTTCCTTTACGTTATAAGAAAGCTACCCCGCGTCTCGTTCGCGCGCGTCACTCACCGGCGAAAGGAGAAAAGAGTGTCTGGTTCCGCGAGACCGGACCCGCATCCATTTCTCACACATTTCTCAGTCCCCTCCTTGCTCAGGCGACTGGAAATATCTATATTGCAGTAAACGAGCCTGTTTTTAATACACGCACGGCTGCAAACAAACGATGTCGCAGCACATGACGACATCTTCCCGCTCTCTCTCCCTTTGTTCGAGCTGCGCAACTGCGCCGTTCTCAAGGGATATCAGAGCGGACGTCACGAGCACCGGCGAAAAGAGGAAGAGAGAGTGTTTTCGTCCCGCCTAGGCCGGACTAACCTCCAATCCTCTCATATTTCTCAGTCCCCTCTAAGTTCAGGCGGCTGGAAATACTAATACTGCAGTAAACGAGCCTGTTTTAATGCACGCACGCCTGCAAACAAATGCCGACACAAGCACGACGCTCTGTCATATGCTCGCACTAACTGGAAGCTTATGTGTACCCCGGTGGCTCAGTGGCAGAACATGAGGCTCTCGCGCCAGAGACCCGTGTTCAAATCTGGCTCTGGCAGCAGATAGACATTTTTTTCTGTTTGCTTCTCCGAGCTCGCGGCCAGCCTTCTTACATACAGAAAGCAAACCCGCATCTCGCACCCTCTCGCTCACAGGACGGTGCTTGAGTATTTATGAGCGTCTAAACACATGAGCCATCAAAGCATTTCGCTCTGCCGGTCTCCTTTAAAAGGCATCTGCAGATGGGTATTTTGCAGCCAACAAGCGCGTTGTACAACCCGTTCGCCTGCAGCCAAACACAATCTTTACAGCGACCAGTGAAATCTCAGGAGTATAATGTCTGGTTATCCGGCTCACGCCGAAGGTGTCACGAGTGTAGAAAATGTGCCCACCCCCATGTGCTCACAACTACACAAAACCACGGTCTCCCTGGTAACGCTCACAGAGCGCACTCTCTTAAAGCGGGCACGCGCCGCTCGAGTGCTGAGTGTAGAAAATGTGCCCACGATTCTGTGCCCACACCTACCCACTGCCCGCTCTGTCACACAGTTATTCCGGGTTGCAGCCCCTCTAAAGCTCCCAAACACTGGCCGTGTTGTGAATGTAAGTCCTGTGTCCGCTCACGAGCACGCGCTCTTACTGACAAACACGGTAAACCCCACGCCGCTCTCGCGCCACGGGGTTATAGCAACAAAATGTGCTCCGTCCACAGCGATCGAGCCGTTATGTGCTGTAGAGCCGGTCACCACTGTCTGCGAGCTCCCGTATTCGAGCACCGGCGGCGCGTGCGCCGCCCCATCTTCTCTGATATAGGTTCCTCATCCCGCGCAGCGCGGTGATCTGAACCCAGAGACCATTCGACCCCTAGCGATGTATGCAAAAGCATGGCAAGCTATCCAGGGCGTGTCAGCATGGGTGCTGAATACTATAATGCACGGCTATTTGCTTCAATTCGCTCGCCGTCCCCCGCGCTTTTAGCACGGACCGAGACGAGAGTGAACACAGAAGTGGCGCATCTGCTTCAAGCAGAAATAGCAAAGCTGCTGCACAAGGGGGCTATAGAACAGATGCATCCTTCTCTGAGCGAGACGGGCTTTTACAGCCGCTATTTCCTCGTACCCAAGAAGGACGGAGCGCTAAGACTTATTTTAGATCTGAGACATTTGAACAAAGCTCTCATGAGATGGCCGTTCAAAATGATTACAACCAGACAAATCCTCGCGCAAATACGCCCGGGAGACTGGTTTATCTCTCTCGATCTGAAAGACGCATATTTCCAGATCCAGATAATACCCCGTCACAGGCCATTCTTGAGATTCGCCTTCGATGGTCGGGTATATCAGTACACCGTCCTGCCGTTCGGTCTATCTTTGGCACCCCGTACATTTACGAAGTGCATGGATGCGGCTCTCGCTCCCCTGAAAAGACAGGGAATGCGGATACTGAACTATCTGGACGACTGGCTGATTCTGGCGCAGTCAGAGACGGAGCTTTTGTCTCACAGAACAGCGCTTCTCAGCCATCTGGAAAACCTGGGTCTCTCGGTCAACTGGACCAAGAGCTCATTACTGCCCCGTCAGTCAATTTCCTTTCTCGGAATAGAATTGGACTCGGTGGCTATGACGGCCAGATTGTCAGAGCAGCGCGCGCGCCGCATTCGACATCTCGCCGCGTCTGTCCAGACGAGCAATCAGGCTCCGCTGAGGATATTCCAGCGAATCCTGGGGCATATGGCTTCAGCTGCAGCGGTGCTCCAGCTGGGCTTACTGCGCATGCGCCCGCTTCAACGCTGGCTGAAAGCGCGAGTGCCCCGCCGAGCCTGGACGGCCGGCGGCCTGAGAGTCAGGGTGAATCATGGATGTGTTTCAGCCCTGCAGCCCTGGCTGGCAGCCGAATGGTATCGCACAGGAGTGACGATGGGAGTTGTCTCGCACCGGAAAGTTGTCTCGACAGACGCGTCCAACCTAGGTTGGGGAGCGCTCTTCGAGGGCAGACCGGTCTATGGCCTCTGGTCAGACCAGGAGAGTCGCCTTCATATAAACTGTCTAGAGATGCTGGCGGTCGAGAACGCGCTCAAGCACTTCCTCCCATACCTACAGGGTCACCATGTACTAGTCCGTACGGACAATATGTCAGTGGTGGCCTATGTGAACCGTCAAGGAGGTGTCAGATCCAAAACACTTTGCACCCTGGCGGGACGCCTCCTTGTGTGGGCTCAGCACTCACTGCGCTCGCTGAGAGCCGCGCACGTGCCGGGTCGCCTGAACGAAGGTCCAGACAGACTGTCCAGAGACAACGTTCCCTCGGGGGAGTGGTCCTTACATCCCCAAACAGTCCAGTCACTGTGGCGCCTTTTCGGCAAAGCGAAAGTAGACCTCTTGCGTCAAAAGACAACGCTCACTGCCCAAGGATCTTTTCAAAGAGTGAGGACGCGCTGGCCTAGACCTGGCCCAGCGGCCCGCTATACGCTTTTCCCCCGGTCTCTCTGCTGCCACAAGTCATCGAGAGAATCAGGGTGCTCCTCCTAGCCCCGTACTGGGAGAATCATACGTGGTTCACAGATTTAATACGGCTGGCGGACACAGCCCCCTGGCCGATACCGGTGAGAAGAGACCTTCTCTCTCAAGCCCAAGGCTCGATCTGGCATCCTCATCCAGAGCGATGGTCTCTGGATGCATGGATTGTCAACGGATACCCGTTGACTTGCCAATAGGGGTTGTGAACACGATCACACAGTCTAGAGCTCCCTCCACGAAACGGCTCTACACGTCTAAATGGTCTGTGTTTACTAAATGGTGCACCGCCAAAGGGCTGGACCCACAAAACATGTGGGGTGTCGCAGGTACTTTGCTTCCTCCAAGAGCTGCTGGACATGGGCAGGTCCCCCTCCACGCTCAAAATATATGTTGCGGCCATCTCAGCTTTCACCGACTCGGCGCTGGGCCGCGCATTAGGGAGGAACGAGTTCATCATCCGCTTCCTTAGAGGAGCTAAGAGAATGAACCCCCCGCGACCCCCCCTCGGTTCCTATTTGGGATCTTTCCCTGGTCTTAGAGACCATGAAAGCGCATCCCTTTAAACCCATGGAAACTGTGGATATGAAATACCTCACGCTCAAAACCGTTTTTCTGATAGCTCTGTCTTCAGGCAAACGTGTGGGTGACCTTCATGCGTTATCAGTTAACGCCGCATGCCTCGAGTTCGGACCTAATGACTCAAAAGTCATTCTCAAACCGAGGCACGGTTATGTCCCCAAAACTTTGGGCACACCCTTCAGAGCACAGGTCATTTCCCTCTCAGCTTTGCCGGCAACCGGCAGCGAGATTGACAGTAATCTCCTCTGCCCTGTCAGAGTGCTGAGAAATTACATTACGCGCTCCGCCGCCGTCAGGCGCTCGGAGCAGCTTTTCGTTTCGTTTGGTGGGTGCACCAAGGGTCTCGCCGCCTCGAAACACAGTCTGTCCAGATGGATAGTGGACGCTATTGCAGCTGCTTATGCGTCTAAAGACCTGCAGTGCCCACTGGGCATCAGAGCTCACTCCACTAGAGGCATGGCCTCGTCGTGGGCTTGGTCTAGCGGAATTTCCATTCATGACATTTGTACAGTGGCGGGCTGGGCCTCCCCCTCTACACTTGTTAGATTTTACAATCTGGAAGTTCCCGCCCTGCAGGCTAAACTTTTATCAGTCTAAGTCACGCGTAGACCGGCCCACTTTCTGTGCGCGGGCTACTGCTGTCTGATTTAGCTCTCCTGGTTGAGCTGCACTATACAGGGGTTTGTCAGTACAGACCGGCCGCGCCGCTCTGAGCGCCCTACTGTGTGCTTATGTACTTGCGCTAAGCCATCCTATTGGCCGCCTGGCTCACACTCTTGTGTTCCCCGGGCTTTCCCTGGGACTCATTCAGTGGATGCTGGGCGCGCACAGCATTGACAAGGGAGTTCCCGTAGCGTAAGCTAAACTTACGCAATACGAGAGAACCTCTCGTAAGAGAACGTACTCGGTTACCTAACGTAACCTCTGTTCTCTCTAGAGAGGAACCCGCCGTGCTCGCGCCTCGAGCTCACTCACTTCAAGCGACAAAAACCAGTGAAAGCAGCCTCTCAGCCCATATTTATGCGTTAAGCCACGCCCCTTCTGACGGGCCGTGACGCGTAAGCGCGCCAAGCGCGCTCATTGGGCGCGACGTCACGCCAAGGGCTCAGCGATAGGCTGCTGCAGTTGCCGCAGGGCAGCCAATGAGCACGCTAGAATGCCTGCTCTAGGTCTGCTTGCTGCTGCACTGCGTTGACAAGATATAAAAATTAAGGATAATTTTTGGCTTCATATCTCGAGAAAAGATGACTTTACCCGTAGCGTAAGCTAAACTTACGCAATACTCGTTCCCTCTCTAGAGAGAACAGAGGTTACGTTAGGTAACCGAGTACGTTATTCCCCGATGCTGACGTACAGATCAAGTGTTAAATCTGAGGTAGTAGGCATATATTTCTCTCGGTTGTTTAGTTTCCTTAACTTTATATGTGCTACAGAACTGGGGGTTCCCTCAATATTTCATTCTCCAGGATTCCCCTGCCATTGGATGCTAAAGTAGCTTAATGGACTAATAGCCTACAGTGATATAAAAGACCAAACTCGCACCTTATTGGGGATGTAGGCTATAGCCTACTACAGGGTTATTCAACTAGCTTCATTTGAAGGACGGATTATCAAATCGAAAAGCTGAGGTGGGCCGGTGGGTTGGTTTGGGGGTTTAGCTTATTTATTGAAACATAACAGTTTCAATAAATAAGTTAAAGTAAACCTAAAAAAAGTATGATAGATATATAAAGTAGATATATAAAACCATAATAAATAAAAACTTAATTCACAGCTGTGTACAACTATTTTCCTTGGAACAAATAAATGAATTATACAAACTCATAGCTATTGGTGAGAAATAATAATTATTTTATTTATAATTATTATGCTTAAATGAAAATATTCTGACAGTGAGACTCGATAACCACAGGCTACTCACTCCCACTGTATAAAAAATATCTAAACACAGGTTAAAAACTATACGCACCTTTACAAAGAAACTGACATAATTTCATAACAAAAAGTAATTATATATTCCTCTACCCACCTAATAAATCTAATGCAATATAAATCACTATAACATAGTATTCAATATAAATATTGCACATTTCTGTCCAACCCAGGGTAAATTACTACAGTATATTCATGGTACATGTTTGTAAGGGTGGTGATTAGGGGATTTAAAGTCTTCTAATTTCGTTCATGACACAATGTTTCTCCTGCTTTCCTCATCAGTCTTGTTGGGAATGTTGAGGATGTTTCATCCGATTTAATACTAGTTAAACCATCGAGTGATTTGTGGTTTGTAACAGAGAGGTGTGTGTCAAATTGAAACGCTTCCCACTGGTTGTCACAACACTGTTTAATAATAGTGTCCGGGACCGGGAGTAAACGCAACTATGTGCTGGGCCGTGTTGAAACAACTAGTGAAACAACTGAAAACAGCGCTATTTGTTGTTACTGTACTGACCGAGAAACCGCTTCAGATGATTCAGTGACAGAGCAGTCCGAATGAATCTGAATAGTTTTAGACCGTTATGCAAGCGCGTTTAGAAAGAATCAAACCAAAAGAATGATTCATTCACGAATGATTGATATCGCTGGTTCAGTCGTCATATCATCAGGCACTGACAACCCTGCACCACTAAGGGTGTTGGTCGTGCTGGAATGTTGTGTAGCAAGGTAGTCAGCATGTCTCATGCCATTTAATTATGATGTGGCATACCGCACAGGTTCTCAATGCCCCTGCTGATTATCAGATTGCAGATAATGCTGTTGCTCCAGCTCCTGTTGATGATGTTGATGAGGAGTGTGTTGCTTTTCAAATTGCCACCTGTAATTCTCTGTCTGTTGCTGATGTTGATGCTGCATGTGCTTCTTGCCCTGCTCTAACCAAACGTCATATACAGATTTCTAATGGTTGGCCTCCTTCATCCAAGGGACTAGAGGTGTTGCCGTACTATAAACTGCGACTGGAACTGTCTGTTAAGGACATCTTCTGAGGCTTGTGGCTGATTGCACTTGCTGCTCTTCAATCTGTGCTGGTCTCCATAGCGCATGAAGTACATCATAGAGAGGTGAGAACCAAACAATACCTTTGTGATCTCTATTGGTGGCCAGGGATGGATGGTCAGGATCATAATGCTGTCCGTCATAATCTGTTGTGTAATTTCAGGTATCCCGGATGAATGCGGAAAATACCTGAGCCAAGTTACGTAGAACAGTACATTTCCAGAAATACCCAGATACTTGGCGTACACAGACATATACAGGAATCCATGAAATTTCATGGACATACACAGCTGAAACACTGACGGCTGTCAGGTGTGAAGACCTTTCATATGTCTTTGACCAGCAGTTAAGCTGCTTGCTGTGTTCTCAGATGGAGGGAGGGGCGTGAGACTGGGAAGTTTCACAAAACAGCCTCAAAATAGTCTTAACACTACTGAACTCTAATATAGTCAGTGTTATCAATTTTTTCAGCCATTAGATAATATATCTGTATGATTTATAATTTGAAGGCATCCTCTCTACCCAACTTAATTTTTCTTTCCATATTATTTCACAGAAATGAAGACCTGGTCCTTTACTAGTGTAGAGGACAATTGTGGTTTCTCTGTAAAGGCTGTACAAATAAATCATTAAATAATTGGGAATCATGTAACCAACAGTACATTTAATTTATCCATTATAACTTTTATGCTGTTTTGGTCGCTTGGCTGTTTCCTTATAAAGGTCCAGAAATTCAAGTTTTTCGTCAGGTGTGTGATGTTCTTTTTTAATATGATTGTCATTACTTTTCTGTCTTGTCCCCTGCCAATCACTGCATTGCTGATCATGGTTTTGAGTATCGATATATCGGTCCTTTCCAACGAACACAAGAACACATAGTAATCTCACATAACTTAATCCAGATATTTTAATCAAATCTGCAAATTCGTTTGAAGAACCAAATAAGCCAGAGATCAGTTGTCACGATTAGAAGATCTGCCATTTGTCAAATCATCTCATATGTATTAAGCGAGGTAGAAAGAACGGACCCCGAGACAGACATGACAAAGATTGACTAAACTAAAAAACAGTCTGCTTTACAAATATAATTTAAGAACACTTCAATTTAAGAGTCCTCCGGGAAACACACACATACTGTAGATCCATGACGTGTGAGATGAGAAAATGTTGGTTTTATGATTTTTTAGGTAAAATAAGAAACACAATTCTTTCTTATAAACTTAAGAAGTAAACTAACTCTGGAACATAACCTGCTCTGGAGTTGACTATGTTCAGAGAATATGTCACAATTGTTCCAGATGTAACGTTTGCCTAGGATGAAGGAGTAACAGTGAAAAAGAAAAAAAAAATTGGGTGAGAGATTGCGCCAGGCCCTGCCCCGTATGGGAGACATATTAAATTCCAGTTCAACACGGTTTATTTACAAAAAATGTATTCCAGAACGCAAGGTTGCCTCATCGTCCTCATTGAAGTCCCAGCGTGACACATAACCTGCTTTCTGGAATGCCCCAGCACACAACATCTAACACAATATAGACTATTATAATAACATACAAATAAATAACCACAGAATGTACCACTATGGCCATTTACACACCCTGAAAGTTACCTCAGTTTTTGGAACCAAAGGTTGAGGTTAGAAATAAATAAATAATGAATTTAATTTAATTAATTTTGAGATTATACAGGTTTACAGTAAGCAGGTAGGTGCTAAGCTTGGTAAGTTTTAACAATATGTATACCAGAAGTTTCTTACAGATGCTCATTTTGCACTGACTGTAGGTACATAAGGTACATACATTCCTTGGTATATTATAACAAAGTAAAGTAAATATTATTGTGTCAGGCAGGACAGATATATGAGAGCAACACGTCGACTTCATTAGCAATGATAACAGGACCTGGGTGAATATCTTCACGTAGATAGTGACAGGACGTCATCTGCCAGACATCGAAGTAGATTACTCCATCAATATCTCGGAACATCTCCTGCATCACTGTATTCAGCTGCATTGCATACCAATCACTCTGAAAAATATCCTGTAACAAAACAGATCAGTACAATACTATAAGCATTAATATTAACTTGGTTTAGACAAACTACATTGTTTGTATTTTCTACCAGAAACAGTGCTGAGTAAGTCACTTAAATATTTGTCTGTCACCTGTTATAACTGACATTAAACTTTGACCTTGTAGTTCTATCTAACGGGGAAAACAAGGAATAGTTAATTTTAAAAAGGTGATTAATTAATCTATATTTCCACATGTATTATGCTGAGCTCTATATTAGTCTCTTTTATTGAACAAAAAAAGTTACTTACAGAATAGCTGTCACGAATCAGACCTCTGTGGCTCTCTCTGATGGCCACCGGAGGGCACCCTCACCTGAGTATTGACTTTCCCGGACTCCATTTCCCATGCACCCCGTACAGAGACTAATCACCTGCACAGGTGTTTTCCATTATCTGCTCTACTTAAGCAGCATTCACACTCATACTGATTGCGAAGTCTTGTTTTTGCCCTGGCTGACATTTCTAAGCATTTACCTGGATATTCTGTGACTCTTCTGTGTATGACCTTGGATTGTTTGACTTCTGTTGATTCTCTGCCGCCTGCCCTTGTGACCTTGCTCTCTGGAACTTTGACTGCTTTGCTGCCTGCCCTGACTCTTGCCCGGTATCGTTTACGTTTCTGCTCTGCCTCTGATATTCCTGCCACTGTTGTTTTGAACACTGCCTGTTTGACTCTGATCTTGATTATTAAAGTGTATCTGCAAATGGATCCACATGCTTCTGACCCCTCATTACAATAGCAGAATGTCCAGTGAATGGTGACCATTTTTTCATGGGAAAAATAGTTACATTTCAGTCTGTTTCTCTCACAGTGAGAGGAGTCATGGACTACTTTGCTTATACTCTGGTATCCATCCACTTTCATAGTAAAAAAATAAATAAATAATGAGCAGACATTCTGCAAAACCATGGAAGACAATCATACAGATTTCTAATGAAAGGATATGACTGAAACACCTTTAAGGGATGGAATTTTGCATGAATTGGAAAATGAAGTGTAACCTCAGCACATGCATATTTGTGTTTCTAGACTTTAAATATAAAGACAGCAGGACAAATGTACCATATTACAAATACAAGACAGAAAAATGATAGAAAATGGAGTAGGATTGGAAAATGAGCAATTGTACCTTTAATCCTGCAGTGTTTCCAGACTTGATGATGACGGTAGTCTCTGGTGCACAACTCAACAATGCAACAACAGACTGACGGATTTTGGCCACTTCATGCACGTAAAATTAGCCTAGAAATCTAGACGCACCCTAGCGGCAGCAAAATGTATTTTGCAGCCAGGGTAGTCTAGCAACTCTCCATTGACTTTCGGAGCTGTAAAAACCTAAATTGGGTCAGGCCAATCACATCGTGTATAGAGTAGGCAGGGCGGGCTTAACATAATGATGACAGAGTTGCGACGGTTCCCTGCAACTTGAAAACAAAGAATGGCGGCTGCTGCTGGAGAACAGTCTTTCGAATCGGCTTTGGCCGCGACTCTGGAGGACTTGGAGTTAAGTTTTTCTTTGAGAAAAGAGCAAAGAACGGCACTTAAGTCATTCTTAAAAAAGGAAGATGTGTTCGTAGTTTTGCCGGCCAGATTCAAAAGTTGAATCTATCAACTAACGTAAGCTCCGCTGTTGGGCAAACGCTCTGGTTGGCTGAAGCGCTCCTATTGCGTGCAGAGGGAATTTGAAAGACAGCCGTTTATCCCGCCCCTCGGATTGAGCCGTGTCTATGGTGAGTTGCCAGACCTAACATCTTGATGTAGGTCTGGCTTGCCAGGCTAACGTAAAATGTTATTGGGTGAAAAACAAAGTGGGCGAATATTGTAAAGACAACGACTGCATGAGGACCACCAGCTATTTCATCAATATCATTGCTGATATAATGCAAGTCAGTAATTAGCATTTTAGTAAATCGCAAAGGAACACCGTGTGGCCTCCAGTGAACAATGATATTATTTTTCAATTCTACAGCCATCAGGGGTCCACCGGTACGAGGAGTGTGGAGGTCCATTCTTTATATGTCTATAAATAAGATAAGTAAAACTTAAATTAGACTCATTGGTTTATTTATTTCTTAAACAACTTTGCAAAGCTGCTTCTTATTGTACACAGCAGCCCCCCAAAATAAATGGCCATTTAAATGTTTAAATTCTGTCATTTACCCTCATGTTGTTCCAAACATGTATGCCTTTATTTTTCTGCAGAACACATAAGATGATATTGAATGTTTGAACAGACTTTGTCTATAGAATGAAAGTCAATGTGATCCAAATGTTTGAAAATCTTCTTTTGTGTTCCACAAAAGAAAGCCAGTCATACAAGTTTGCAATGACTTGAGGGTGAGGACATTTTTATTTCAACAGATTTTTTATTTTGGGGTGAACTATCCCTTAAAGATGCACTGACTGAATGTCATTGCATTAGATGCAAACAAATTCTTTATGAACCATTTTATTACAGTGTTAAAGTGCGACCTATTTAAGTATTTAAAAAAAAAATTGTCACTTGGTTTAATATTTTGGTGTAATGGCAAGACGTTCATGCATTTGTTGATGAAGCATCCATATACTTTTTGGGGCCTCTGTATATTTCACCTGTTATGTATGAATAACTTGCCTGGAACTTTTCTTTCTAAATACTCAAACCACTGCCTTATGGTAGAGTCTCCCATCAAGTAGACGATCTTGTTTTTAAGACAATTTCCCATTTGTGAAGAACTGAACTTTTGGGTGTTGCACACAAAAGAATTCCAGACATTTTTCAGATAAAACCCTGCAGGAACTGGTGTTGTCATGCCAGATCTGCATCTCTCCATTGTGCCTAAAGCAAAGAAACATTAACCTGAAGAGACTGTGCCGTAATTATGCAAATTCTTAATTCTCTTGCAACTAACTACATTTGATTTTAGATTATATCGGTCCTGATGTATGAACATACCGATGCCTGTAGTGTTGGGAAGGACATTTATGATTTGTGTGTCTCCAGTAATAGCAACATTTGTTAATTTTCTGTGGAGAGAAAAAAAAACATCTTCTTCAGATTTTCTATTTTTACAATTCCTCTGTAATTCATTTTGAATCCTTTCCCACTTACTTTGTGAAAATTTGCTTCTCAAAAGGATTTAATGGGTTTTCCAAACCTCCGTAAGAGTGATGAACCAGTTTGTCACATGAAAGTTTCTTTGGTCTCTCACACTGCCACACCGTCCCTGTTTTTATATCCTTATACTCACAGCAGCAGTCGCCTTTACTCCAACTTCCATATGCACCCCACTTAAGATTGCATTGTACTACTTCAATGATCCTGGTTTTATTGGGTCCTGGCCCTTCAAAGTAGCCATTATAGTGGCTGCGTGGAAATGAGGACTCCCTGTATTTTTTAAGAATCTGCACAAGCTCACTGGAGTGCTCTAGACGTACATAAACTTGTGCCTGACCTTCCCAGGGCAGAAGAAGAGCAACAGAGTAAGTCCCATTACAGTGATCCACAACCTCCCCGTACACACTCGCCTTCAAGAAGAACAGAGAAGGTTAAGTGTAATGCAGAAAACTAATGTCTGTTAGTAAGTCCAATTTTAAAGCATATAAAACTTTAATTTATAAAATGTTGTAAATCAACCATTAACAGGCAAATGAAACTCAGCTAATCAAACTCAGTGTCTTAATTTTTATAAAAAGAAATATTATAAAATAATATAAAACAAACACACAGCTTTGAATTGAATGGCTTTGCTTTGAAAAAATCTCCTCCATATCTTTTCAGGTTCTTGTTGTGGTCTCTGGCTGTGATGGTAACAGAGATCTTTTCTCCCACTTTGTAACTCTCCTTGAGTCCCACAATAGAGAATGTTGAGTGGACTGGGCTTGTACTCTGATCCAGCTGAGTGATTTCTTGATCTGGACCGGGCCAGTCCAGAGCCTTCTGTAGCCGTTCCCACTCCTCTTCACTGATTCCCATGTCATGAGCAGATATTGTAGATGAGGAATTTGTTTGTATCTGTTTTCCTTTAGCACGTGTAGGAATGGGGGGCTGGAATTGTCGTATCTGATGACCACTCTCCAGGAATCTCCATAAAGTCTGAAAGATGACCAAGAAATCAAATTATATTTAAATGTTAGCATTGTATCACAAAACAACAGTGTTGGGGAAAGTTAATTTTAAGCAATATTACAATATTAATTATGTTACTTAGTTACTTTTATGGAAAGTAATGTTACTTTTTCTCACCTGGCTGAGGTTCGATCTCTTTTTTTGCAAGTGTTTAACACCATATTGCACTCAACAACAGCCTATATAACTTACACCTTCATTTTATTTTAAAAACACATTTAGAATATTATTATATTCTGACCCCTAGAGCTATGCCATCCAAAAGATCCCTTGACGTTACAGGTTATACCTACTGTACAACTATTTTTATTGAAAGTTGAAAACAATAATAAAAAGAAACTAGTTAACTCAGTAGTTTAAAAAAAATGTTTAAGCAAAATAATTAAACTGAAAAAACTGATATGCGTTACTTTGAAAAAAGTAACAAAATATTTATATGAAAATATGTTTTAAAAGTAATGTGTTACTTTACTTGTTACGGTCTTTGGTGTTTTATGCCCCCAACGTCGCCTTCCAGGCAGCGAGGGGATGGGTAGGTTTAAGGTTGAGGGTAGGGTTAGCTGCCTCTAAGGAGCCATTGGGGGCATAAAACACCATTGAGCACTTGTTACATCAAAAAGAAAACAAATCTGATTATATAATGCATGTTAATTCTAATGCGTTACCCCCAACACTGTATTGAGGTTGGTCTTTTCTGTTGAGCTGGATACCCATGGTGTGTGTCTCTGTGTCACAAAATTGTGAGCTTTCCTTGTGAGAAGTCTCCTTAAGTTCATTTTTACAGATAGCAAATGTGGAATCAGGTATCTAAGTTTATGATTTGCTTTGTGGCAGAAAGGTTTGGTTGTCAAACCAATTGATACTACAATCAAGCAACTCTGAAAACATTTTTCTCAGTTCCAATGTTGGTGTAGTTACTGTGTTTGGCCTTTGTAGAGCAGTGTTGTGCTACTAATATATTTCTCGCAGGTAACACGCAGTAACAGTTCTATTTAGTACCGTATCGTCCTGAAGGAACCTTTAAATGCTGAAATGGTTCTTTATTCCCGCCTTTTTGTTTTTCAAATCTGTAAATGTCAAAGCCTCCTCATTACAGATTTTCTGGATCTAAACACAGACTGTCAACATAATCTCAACAGGTAAATTATTTCTTTCTTAAAATGTCTAAAAAATAACTCTTAAAAATTGTAACAATCATTTCCTAACAATCATGTATTTATCATACATGCAAGTGTGAGCAGCTCTGTTCAGTTAAAGGATACTCATCTTCTCTTCTCCACAAAGTAACAGAGATATGGAATTTATGATCCATATTGTTAGATTTTTTTTTTAATTATGACTTTATGCCGAAACATACCCAGTCAAAAAACAAAACAACAAAAAAAAAAAAAAATTAAAAACAACAACAACATTAAAGCTATACCATGACTTTATATAACTTTTTCCTTTTAACATGGCGAAGGGCTCATTCTGTCCATTTTTGCTAATTCTGGCCTTCATGCACAAATGGAAGAGACACAATGTAACTCTAAACTCAATTGTTTATTTCAGATGTTGTCACATACCATAACTTCATCATCTGCAGAGAGCAACTGCCTCTCAGAATGAACACATAATGAAGGACGTGAAGACATCTTAGGAGTAGGGGTGTAACGATTCGTTTTAACAACGATTCGATTCGTATCGCGATTCGTGGTTGTCGATACGATTCAAGGACGATATTGGTTCATTTAGATAGAACGATCCGATCCGAAACGATTCAGTGACTTGAAATCGATTCAGTGACTTTTTAGCCAAAAGTTCTTGTGCCAAAAGGGAATCAGGTATCAATTAATTATGGATATAAACAAACAAGTAAACGACAATTAATGTCAAATGCATTCACATTGTATTTGAATAAAGTAGGACTGCACGATTATGACAAAAATCATAATTATCGATTAATCCCTTGAAATTGTAATTGTGATTTACGATTATCACACATTGAATGATGTTTTGAATAGTTTGGCCATGGGACCCACATTTCCCCATGGTCATCAAGCCGCGGCCCACCTTTTTAGGAATTATATAGGCCTATTATAATACATTTGTTTACACAAAAATTGTTGACACACAAGTTCTGTCCCCCTTTACTTAACATACAAAAAAAAAAAATTGTAAGAATATGACAAATACTGATAAACAGTGGGCACTGCGAGGTTAAGCTATTAGTCCAAACTAGTTTTTGTTAATACAATCTTGGTATGAGCCACCACAGCAGTGGCGTAGCCACGGGTGTGCCAGGGTGTGCCGGTGCCACCCACAGTGGCAGCTGGCACACCTAAAAATGGATGCAGAATTATTTTTTATAGTCTCAATAAATTTTTTTTTACTAAACTTGGGCTATTGGTGTTTATTTAGAATATACTTTTTTTTAAATCAACCCTTTCACGCGTAAGTTAAAAATATTTTAACTCCCTTGTTTCCATGGCGTGATGTCACGTGACACACCGCAGCCACAATGACTAACAGACGTACCCTATTGCTATTACCATGTCAACTATCTGATATTCCGATTCTTCGTTTAAAAAAACTTTACAAATTATCTTGATCTATAACGAGATGAGCGCTGCAGTTCATAGAGTCCTGTCAGCCGGATTTACAGCACCTGAATTCCACATTCTCCCGAAATACATGAAAGTAGGCTAAGTGGCTTGCCGCTTCCATAGACATCAGTGTGTATTTTACAAACTGCAAATGTATTGTTTTACTAGTAGCCTACTTATGTGTATTTAAATGTCTGAAATATAAAATAAACATTATGTGGTTGAAAACACTGCATATTAGTTGTGATATACTGTATGACAAGCGCTGAGCGCGTCCGTCTCTGGCTCAGCGCCAGCCAACGCGCGAAAGCAGTTTGGATCAGGTTTGAATCTGGCAGTTCTGTGACGTCACTGAACATTCTAAATCATACTCAGGGGCACAGAAATAAGAATCCAATATGGTGCCATAACGCTGGTGTCCGGGACACGTGACGTGTGTGTGTTTTTTTAAAGGACAAGTGAAAGAGAATTGTAGTACTTGCCCAACCGGTCCCCTGATTAAAACAATTTTCAATATCAAAAAAATAAAATAAGAAATAATGTAGCCTACTCAGTTACTAACGTAACCTCAGTTCCCTTTCGAACTCCGTGCTGCGCACCCGGCTAGCTCTCTTAGGAGACGGCGATGCCGCGTCACCCGCCCTTCCCTTCCCGGCACTACTTAAGCCGCGGAAGAAGAAGCGCCGCAGCCAAAGGCCCCCCGAGACCATGGAGATAAGCGAAAGCACGCCGGCCGTGTCCCCGCGTGCCTCGCCTTCTCCAGAGACGACGCCCTCACCGGTTTTCTTCGAGGGAGACCTGCGCCCCCCCCGCCACGTGGCGGGCCTTGTCTCCTTCGGGGGATCGGGCGAACACGATGACAGCCTGTCGATTACTGCGTCTGAGGAGGAATGGCCGGGCTCTCTCAACCCCGCCAAAGCTTCTGAGGCATCAGGCAGCATTTCAGCGACCAGGAGTAACTCCGACGCTGAAATGCTTCGGATCCTGACAAAGGCTGTCACGGACCTCGACCTCGAGTGGGCCTCGCCTGAGGAGCCGCCCCGTAGTCGGCTGGATGGCTGGTTTCTCTCAGGGCGCCAACAGGCCCCACGTCACAAACCAGCGCCATTTTTCCCCGAGGTCCACGAGGAGCTGACCAAGGCGTGGCGAGCACCCTACTCAGCACGGGTGGGTTCATCTGTTTCCGCGACACTCTCTTCAGTGGACGGTGCAGCGGAAAAGGGCTATGAGTCTTTGCTGCCCCTCGAGGAGGCTGTGGCAGCTCATTTGTGCCCGAACACGGCGGCTAGCTGGCGAGCTAGAGCTACCCACCCCAACAAGCCGTGTAGAGCTACATCAGCCCTCGCCGGACGCGCGTATTCCGCCTCTGGCCAGGCTGCATCGGCTCTACACACCATGGCCGTGCTTCAGGTTTACCAGGCCAAGCTCCTCCAGTCCATGGACGAGACTGGCCCGGATCCGGAAGCCTTCAGCGATCTGAGGAGCGCTACGGACCTAGCCTTGCGTGCTACGAAGGCTACAGCACAGGCCATAGGTAAGAGCATGGCAAGCTTGGTAGTGTTAGAGCGCCACCTTTGGCTGAATCTAACAGAGATCAAGGAGACGGACAAGACACGTTTTCTCGACGCCCCCGTGTCCAGCTCCGGCCTCTTCGGCCCGGCGGTCAAAGGGTTTTCGGAAAGATTCACCGAGGCACAGAAGGCGTCCCAGGCAATGCGACACTTCCTGCCGAAACGCTCTAGCTCAGCGTCCAAGACCAAGCCAGCCTCTTCGCCGCATCCAGTCAGACCGGCAAAGCAGGTATCTCAGCCCCGCCCTGCGGCTGATACCTTCCGCCAGCCGAGACCGACAAAGCGCTACCCGATGCCCCGGCGCCAAGGCCCGCGGCCCAGCGGGGTGAGTGAACCGGTTCCGCCGAAGTCATCCTAGCAAGGATGAAGAGAGAGGGCTCGTGTCTCGCACTAGCCGGACCACCCTCAAAAAGACCCGCTATACTTCCCGCAGCTCCCTGTTTAGTTCAGGCGGCTGGGGATTTTATTACTGTAAACAGGCCCGCAGCAGTGAGCGCGCCTCTACAAACAAACGCCGTTTTCACGGCGACCCAAATAAAGCACAAAAAGAGCATGTTTCACAAACACAACCCATGGTTTCACGGTCCCCCTACACTAGGTGGCCCCCTCCATGTTGTAAGAATGACTTCCCCACAGGCAAAAGCTGGTACAGTCACTCAAACACTCAATATGTGCACAAATCACAATGTAAAGGTAGTGAGTCCCCACAGTGTAGGCGACTCATCCCATTCAGTGGTTCAATCCCTAGCCGCACGGGGGCAGGCCTGGCAAGCCATCCCCGGTGTGTCGAGTTGGGTCATAAACATTATAAAGCGAGGTTACTCGCTCCAATTTGCTCGCAGACCCCCAAAATTTCAGGCGGTAGTCGAGTCTTCAGTGAGAAGCAGCGTGGGTCACGTGCTTCGCGCCGAAGTACAGAATTTGTTAGCAAAAGGGGCGATAGAATTAATCCCTCCAGCGCAAACATATTCAGGGTTTTACAGCCGTTATTTTCTAATTCCGAAAAAAGACGGCGGTCTCAGACCCATACTAGATTTGAGACATTTGAACAAAGCTCTCATGAGACGGCCGTTCAAAATGTTGACTATCAAACACATCCTAGCGCAAATTCGCCCGGGAGACTGGTTTGTAACAATGGATCTGAAAGACGCGTACTTTCATATTCAGATAAACCCTCGTCACAGGCCATTTTTGAGATTCGCCTTCGAGGGTCAAGCCTATCAGTACACGGTCCTGCCCTTCGGCTTGTCCCTGGCACCCCGTACATTCACGAAGTGCATGGAGGCAGCGCTCTCTCCCTTGAGACATCAGGGAGTGCGCGTGCTGAATTATCTCGACGACTGGCTGGTGCTAGCACAATCGAGAGCAGAGCTGGTAGCTCACAGAGATTTGATTCTCGGCCATTTGAAATGCCTGGGTCTCACAATCAATGTTGCCAAGAGCAAACTGACACCCAGCCAGACTGTAGTTTTTCTGGGCACAGTTTTAGACTCAGTGGAGATGACAGCGCGGCTCACACGAGAGCGCGCGCTCGCAGTGCAGACGCTAGCAGCCTCGTTCAGAGCGCGCGAGCGCGCGCCCCTGAAAAAATTTCAGAAACTTCTCGGCCTCATGGCAGCAGCATCGCCAGTACTCTGTATGGGATTACTGCGCAGGCGACCGCTGCAACACTGGCTGAAACGCCGTGTGCCAACCCATGCATGGCAGTCCGGCAGCCTGCGCATCATGGTGAATCACGGTTGTTTAAGAGCCCTGATTCCCTGGCGAGCTCAGGACTGGTACCTCAAGGGTGTGACCATGGGAGTAGTTTCCAGAAGGAAAGTAGTGTTTACAGATGCATCCAACCTAGGTTGGGGTGCTCTGCACGAGGGCAAGCCTGTCTCCGGCCTCTGGTCGAGCACGGAGCAGAGCTTACACATCAACTGTCTGGAAATGAAAGCGGTTGGTTTGGCCCTGAAAGCATTACTAACAAACCTAAAAGGCCACCATGTCCTGGTCCGCACGGACAACATGTCAGTGGTGGCCTATATAAATCGCCAAGGCGGCATCAGGTCAGGCAGCCTGTATGCCCTAGCGAGAGAACTCCTTATATGGGCACAGAGCAATCTGCGCTCTTTGAGAGCAATGCATATCCCGGGCGTTCAGAATCTGGGCGCGGATATGCTCTCACGGGGCAACACTCCCCCAGGCGAGTGGTCCCTAAACCCTCAGACGGTTCGTCTGATATGGAGTGTGTTCGGAGAGGCCGAAATAGACCTTTTTGCCTCGAGATCCAACACTCATTGCAAAATGTTCTTCTCGAAGAGCAGGGATGCGTTGACCCATCGTTGGCCCAATCGCCCCCTCTATGCTTTTCCCCCTGTCTCGATGATTCCACAAGTCATAAAGAGGGTCAGGGAGAGCGGGTGCCCAGTCCTGCTGGTGGCCCCTCTCTGGAGATCCAGACCGTGGTTTCCGGAGCTGATTCAGCTATCAGACACAGTCCCTTGGCCTGTTCCGATGAGGAAAGACCTCCTCTCCCAGGCGAAAGGAACGATATGGCATCCGCGACCCGATTTATGGGCCCTCCATGTGTGGCCCCTAAACGGGTACCCGGGGACCTTCCAAGGAAAGTCCTAAACACTATCTCCGAAGCTAGGGCCCCGTCTACTAGGCGCCTATATGCTTTGAAATGGTCAGGGTTTTCCAGCTGGTGCTCGAAAAACTGTTTGGACCCAGAGTCATGTGAGGTAGATGCAATATTATCCTTCCTGCAGGAGCTGTTGGATGCGGGCCACTCCCCGTCCACGCTCAAAGTGTATGTGGCAGCTATTGCAGCGCATCATGCCCCGATAGCTGGCCAGTCGATAGGAAGGGATGATTTGGTGGTGCGGTTTTTGAAGGGTGCTAGGAGGATTAACCCCTCCAGACCCCCTTCTGTGCCCCTCTGGGACCTCTCCAGGGTCCTGGGGGCCTTAAAGGGCCCACCATTTGAACCGCTACAGTCGGTTGATTTGAAACCTCTCTCGCTAAAGACTGCTCTCCTGCTGGCACTGGCATCTATCAAGCGAGTAGGGGATCTGCAGGCGCTCTCAGTGAGCCCTTCATGTTTGGAGTTTGGCCCAGGTGACTCTAAGGTCGTCCTCAAACCCAGGCATGGTTATGTGCCTAAAGTGCTTTCAACTCCGTTTAAAGCACAGGTCATTACGTTATTAGCCCTTCCCCCCTCTGCCGAGGATGGGGAGGTGAATCTTCTGTGTCCTGTCAGAGCACTGAGAATTTATCTGGAGCGTTCTGCGTCTTTCAGGCAGTCAGAACAGCTATTTGTCTGCTTTGGTGGCCGATCCAAAGGCGATCCAGTCACCAAGCAAAGGCTGTCTAGATGGATTGTGGATGCTATATCTATGGCTTATACTTCGATGGGTCAGGTTTGCCCCATAGGTATTAAAGCCCATTCGACTAGAGGCATGGCTTCATCGTGGGCTTGGTCATCTGGTTTTCCTATTCAGGATATTTGTGATGCGGCCGGCTGGTCCTCGCCTTCCACATTTATGAAATTTTATAATATGGAAGTTCCTTCTCTGCATGCGAAGGTGCTTTCAGTATGATGAAGACCCGGCAGTGCCCGGTCTTCTCTACAGTGTACTGTGCATAATCATTCACATATATATATAAAACCCGCTTGCTGGTTATTTTCTAATTTACTAAATAGCCCCGACGGTGTCTGGGTTCATTAGTATATTGGGTTGGTATTGTTACTGACACATATATTTTATAAGGCCCGACGGTGTCTGGTCTATATATATAAATATATATTATAATGGTTCGGACTTGTTTTGAGCTCAGGGGTCCTGAGTTCAGTGGCAACCAGTTATTGTTAGTGCGGCGTTTTGCATGGCGTCCCCACTGCGTATAGCTACGCAATACGAAGTGACCGTTCGAAAGGGAACTACTCGGTTACTATCGTAACCTCAGTTCCCTGAGATAGGGAACGAGTATTGCGTAGCCGGCCGCACTATAGTAACCTGGTGAGTTGTCGCTTCAGTCGTGGAACCTGCTATAATGGTGAATGCGGGGCTCTGATATAGACTAAGGCCACGCCCCCTTTGGGAGCTCTGACGTACAATGTTGTTCATTGGTGGCCTGTCAGAAGCGCCCGCGCCATTGGTTTAAGCAGTTGCTGCAGCACAGCCTATGAGCGAGCCACGCTCAATGTGCTAGCTGTGCAGCTGCAAATGCGTTTTAAATAAAAGCTTCAGTAAATCGAGGAAAAGGAGTTTCCCCACTGCGTATAGCTACGCAATACTCGTTCCCTATCTCAGGGAACTGAGGTTACGATAGTAACCGAGTAGTTCCCTGAGAGTAGGGAAAGAGTATAGAGAGTAAAAATTAGGGAAAGAAATGCCCTTTATAAAGCTAAAAAAAATTATTCTGATCAAAATTAAATTGTCAATGTTTCATTACATCACTGTTGGAAAACACTCTTATCAGATTCTGAAGAACTTTTATTTTAAATAAATCTTAATTTTAAATCAGCCTACTTCAGTGTGATATTTTATATGATCATGCTTAACCCTGAGAATTTGAATAATTGAAATGTGATGATCAGATGCAGATATCTAAATCAGAGAATATCATATAGGTTCGGGAGGTTGGCGGGTGCCAGATTAATGAATTTATCTTTAAAATGTACAAAATTTTCTTCCAGGGGGGCATGCCCCCGGACCCCCCAAGAGGTAACAAGCTGAAACCAACAAAAAAAAAACCCCGACCCCCTCCAAGAGCTTTGACACAATTCGAACACAGTAAACAACAGAGATTTTTTTCAGCCACTATGTTATGACTGAGTTATTGGCGATCCTGATGTATAGTTATATTTGATATAGTTTTATGGTTGTGTGGGGCATGGTTATGTGGTTATGGTTAATACTTTTGCACAGTAATCTGACAATAAATGTGGCACACCCAGATTTTCAGATGCACACCCAGAGTCTCTTTTCTGGCTACGCTACTGCACCACAGTCATATAAAAATATACAAAATAACCAGTAAGTGGCATTTTGTTATGGAAACAAACAACAATTAGGCTACCATGGTGATACACAATACTTAGAAGAACTGGTAAAGAAACATGGAAACTGCTCCTGATAAATAGCAACACACATGACGTACCAATAACGTAATTCATTGTTTTTTTTACTTTTATTTCTTAACTTACTAATTTACGACGTTGCATGCTCGTATGTCTTTTGCGCTTTAGTGAAGTGATACAGCGTTCGCCGGCGCATTTGCGCGTGCAATTGAAGAGTGCGTGCTACTGCATGGCTGAGAGGACAGGAAAGTCTGTTTTTCTGAGGTGAGAGAGTTTGCGCTGCTTGTTGTCTTTGCGCTGCTGCTGGCGCGTCACGCATGGCGATGACGTCACAGATAGGCAGACTGAATCGAGTAACGTCAAAGAGTATAGAAGCCCAAGAGGCGAAACTCAATACGCTGATTTCACGCAGCCGTTATTTTGAAATCGAAAGCGAGGCTCCGGTGGGAAGAAAACCGGAAGTGTCGCCTTTAATCACAGGAGAGTCGTGAATGCGATGGCGTATTGTTGTGTTTAATGATGTTGTGTCAATTCTAAAACTGTACGTTACATACATTTCTTTTATACTTTAGACTATATACAGTGAAATTCATTTATAAATAAAATATTTTTTTTTATATAATTCAGAAAGTAAAAAAAGAAGCAGGAATGAACTATACACATATCCTATATTGATTATTAACATCCAATAGTGTAAATCGCGGCAGCAGCTTCAGGTTGGTAGTCCAAAGGCATTGTTGTTTATCTTTACTTCCGGGGTTTTTCCCACCGGAGTCTCACTTTCGATTTCAAAATGGAATATTCAAGCACCCTATTCAAGCACCGGCGGGCTAGCTATAAGCAAAGGGCAACGATAGATTGAGTTATGGCTGAGGCTGAGCCTGTAAAAAAGAAGCAGAAAGCTAGGAAATCTTTGTCGGAGGACCAACGAAAGAGGAAACGGGAGACTGACCGAGCAAGAAGTCAGACTCGAGTAAATATATCGGACCGGCTTATTCAGAATGGTGAGAACTGAGAGAAACAGAAGCCTGCAAAACGGATGCTGATCCTGCTGTTGCACTTGTAAGTATCTTTGGAATAAACTGTGTTTAATATTTAAATTTCAAGTAATTGTGACCTCAGGATGTTTGCTATTGTCTGTAAAGGTTTTTATTATGATCGCTGTCTGTTAGGGGCTTACTAGTACGCTAGATACTATAACTTTGATGTTAGCATTGTCATAGCAAACACGTTTGATTTCTGTAGTTGTTTGGCCGTTCCTCTGTCGGTTTTATTTTTGTAACTTACACTTTTATTTTATGTCACTAAGTCAACGCGTCTGATAGTAGGCAATATCAGACGCGCAAAATGTTGCACATATCATGATCGAGCTAGAAAAAACGTTCTGATGTTTTCTTAGACAAGCAAAGGTAGGCTAAACCATCATTCTACCAGATGAACTTATAGACCTTGCTAATATAACTTTAGACAAATATTAGCCTCCGATATATATATATATTTTATGCTCATGCCCATTCTCCCAAAAACAAACAAACAAACAAACACGAAAGCAGTAGTTCGCCTCGTTCATATCGTTCGTTCCCGGTAAAAATACTAGTATGCATGACAACACAATAAATAAAAAAATCGCCATCAGTTGGAAAGAAAGTATTGCTTTACTTGCCTCGGTAGACATAACTGGTTTTGAAATAGCCGGTTCCTCAGCTGGGTTGCTCGTGGCAAGGGGGGAGGGACAACAGTTCGTTTTTACGACAGAGTGTTTGAAAGCATTATACTACCAGACACTAGGGGGAGCTCGTAGAGAAAAAACACTCAGACTTGCATAGTGTCCCTTTAACATAACAAAAACTTAACATAACTTATTTTTTTCTGGCCGTCATATCTAAATATGAAAACAATTTAAAATACATTAATGAGGATGACCGACGTTAAATGACAAAAAATGTGACGTCTATGTGCTGGTTATGCATGGCCTAATTACCCTTAGGAAAATAGTATTTTGGGGCAAAATATTACTATAGAAGTACTATAAGACTACTATAGAAATACTCTAGGATATTATAGAGGTATTACAGAACATAACATACTTCTGTGATGTTCTGTAATACCTCTATAATATTTTAAAGCTGCTATAGTATTTCTAAAGTAGTCTTATCGTACTTCTATAGTATGTCCCAAATTACTATAGTATTCCTAGATTACTATAATATTTTGTCCCAAAATACTATAAGATTCCTATAGTACTTTTTCGTAAGGGTAGCCTATGTCCCCCACCGAATCGGCTTCATTAGCCTACCACTTACGGTTGCAAAGATACAATTATAAAATTACTGCAAACCTTTAATCTATCAATATTTATGTTCTATTATGCATTTTCCTTGTTATATGAATAACAGAAATTCATGAAATAATATATAGGCAGACACACAGTAATACGATATTTATCCAAATGTTGATTTTGAAATTAGTGAACATCACCATATATATGATTTGGAAAAATAAATAAATAAAATTATAAATGAACATTTCTAAAGACAGTTAATCTTTTACATATTATATCACAAAAATATTAACAACTTGTTTTTTCAACATCTTCAGTGAAAGTGCACACAGTGAACGTTTCAATGGCAAGAACAAAAACAATCTGTGAATGTCCTATTACAGGCGGAAAGGTACAAAAAAGATGTGCAATCTAGCAAGTGCACACATGAACTATAAACAGTAGCCTACTAAAATGGAATTGGTGCCATAAGATCTCACTAATTAATCAGACACCATCTATTGTGTGTGCATTTGTGTATGAGAAGTTTTTTTTTGTATTTTTTTCTTTTTGTGAGAGTAGAGGCATTGATTTTGCCATTGACTGGCGCTAACGATTTCAGCAGCTTTCAGTCCATAATCTTGCCTCTTGGGCTTCTATACTCTTTGGTAACGTTTAACACCTTTATCATTAAAAGTGCTAAGAAAAAACATCCATATAAAGTCTGCCTAGTATCGATACAATCGATTCATTACCTTTTAAAACGATGTTAGATCGATATATGTCATCCGGAAGACCAACTTGCCGAGCACAGATCGATGTAGTTGGATCATAGGAATATAAATCGATACATCGATGTAGTTAATGAATCGTTACACGGTACCCTAATATTAAAGATGCATTTTTTTTTTTCAAATCAAACCAGTTTCGGAACGGTAATAATACAGAAGGAATGCATGACTATCATTCCTATTTTGCACCTGTGCACAGCGGACTTTTCTCTCCACAGACGCACGTTGGTAAATTAGGAAATGAACTTGAGCTCCCGGGGGCGGTACAGTGCAAAGAGGAGACGTGTTCTGGCGCAAACGTTCCCTGGTGCTATTTTGCAGGTTTAGAAAACAATTCCGCCACAGACCAGGAAAAACCTAGTCTAAAGTCAGTGGCGCGTTGCGCATGTTATTTATATGCTATTTTAAGGGCGCATGCTTGGCCATAATCAATGTAGCGTGTGCACAACGCGCATGCACTTTGCTTATCTCATCTACACACATAATATAATAGAAACAATAAAAAAAAGTTAACATACTATAAGTGTTTTGTTTATACCTCAAAATGTATCTAACATAAATATAACCTAATATACTATTATTGTTGTGTTATACAATATATATTTAAATACATTCGTATTGTAATGGTAAATTAACTTACCCTTCTCGCAGGCCAGCAGAAAGAGCTTCTCGTCCAGAGTGGTCTCCTCCTTCACCTCTCTGACGTCTTTTAACGCCAGATATTTATCCGGTGAGGACACGTCCGTGCCCTGATATAGAGCAGCCATTATAACGGAGAGAGAGTACGGCAAAGCACTGATGTGCATCCCACTGAGCAGATAATTACACCTTTATACACATGAAATCACGAAATAAAAATAAGAGCCCTGGTCAGTCCTGATGAAAACGATGTTACGCGCTCTGATAAGGCCCTCACTGTAATGAGAGATTGACTCCTGTCAGAGCTCTTTATTTAACGTCCACGTCTCGGCTTATGTGTGTGGTACGATAGAGAAAACATCCATCTACATGTATGACGATATTCTAAAGGTTTTCATAACCAAATCTTCCCCAAACGATAGTAAACACAAGAAGAGGCAGGAGCATCGCGATGTTCTGTTGAGCTGGTGCTGATGATGCTGTAAATGCGCATGCGCGCTCACTGCCGTTGGAGCATCAATGTAGTTACATAAGTGATGAATGTCCGTAAGAGCCTTTTGGCACTGACAAAGCTTAAGTACAGTATATCTTATTGTGTATATAAGTAACACCATTTCATGATTTTGAGTGTTGAGTCTTTACTGCATTGTAATCCAAAAAAACATTGTCAAACTGTTAGGAAGGAAAGCAGTGATGTTCTATTTTATAGGGAAGCAATACTTGCATTCATACCATACCAAAAACATGTATAATAGGCTAATTAAATAAGGGACATTTCGATTTTACACTGACTGATTAAAAAAAAAAAATGTTTTATTAACCCATGTATGATTTACAAACAGAAATTTAGCAGAAAGGGTGTTTAAAATATGTAAATATAATGTAAAAAATATATTTGTGTATATCCGACATGTTTTTATTTTAATTACCTTGTTTTTTTTTTTTGTTTTTTTTTATTATCTTTTATTGTTATGATATATGCTGCCATTTTGTCCATGTCTCATTCAGAAAAATGCTTAAAAAAAACAAAAAACTTTCTTAATGTCACACATGGTTGCAGGAAACAAAATGAAGATGAAGATAATAGTCAAAAGGCTTTAAAATTCCACACAGAAGGTATTCCAAACAGGCAGGCAAACAAACAAAACAACCTTTAACATAGACAGTAACAGGAACCACAAAGAGTGACTATGAGGGTACAACTTATAAAGCAAACACAAACGAGATGATAATCAAACCCAGCTCAAACACAGAACTGATAATGACGGTAACCAAGGATACAAAGTGGTGGGAAACTAAGACAAAGGAGAACATGTGACTGAGAAAAACAAACTAAAAGTCCATGAAAATTAAACTAACTGAACAGAACTGTGACAATGTCCCCTCCCAGAAGGTTTATTTTTTATTTTTATTTTTTATTAAACACAATTTACAAAATCTCTCATTGGGAGACTTATGTGCAGAACACACTTAAAAAGTTAAATAGAACAAATTTCGATAAAGAAAATAAATACTCCCCTCCCAGAAGGTGCGACCTTGCGCTGTAAAAAGGAACAAACAGATGAGTGAGCTTTGGAGGAGAGCGAGGAGTTGGTGAAGTCAACAAACACGGTGAGTCATTTCATCTTCTTCTGTTATTGTCACTTGCACTGCCTGCCAAATTTATAGCATAGCATTCTCTGTCAGCGGTGAGGGTTTCACTTGTGACAAATGGAGGGAGATGACGTAGAAGATTTCAGAATTAGAGACACGCATCCAAACTTTAATCTAGGATAGTAAGAATGCAAGGGCTTTAGATACTGCTTTGGATGCACGTCTACCATTAAAGATTGCTTTATAAATAATCTTTTCTGATCATTTTAATCTCCTCATCATACCAGATAGCTTAGAAGAACTTGATGTTAGAAACTGTTCTATTGACTCTCTCTTTTCCAGCACTTTAGACACAGTTGCTCCTTTGCGCTTAAAGAAGATTAAAGAAAATAGTCCAACGCCGTTGTACAACGAGCACACTCAGGCCCTTAAGAGAGCAGCCCAAAAAATGGAGCTCAGCTGGAATAAAACAAAACTTGAGGTTTTCCACATTTCGTGGAAAGACAGCACTATCGAATATAGAAAGGCCTTAAATGATAGATCTGCTTATTTTTCGACAAAGCATTTATTTGATACAGTGGCCAAAATAATGAGAAATAAAGTTTCAACCCCAGACGTTTCCAAACAGCACAGTAGTAATGATTTTTTTTTTTTTTTTGCTTGCAAAATTGACAATATTAGAGAGAAAATGATAACCATCCAACCGTCTACTACAGCATTGCATACTGCAGCATGCATTGTAGTGTCCCTGAGGAAAAAAATCCATTCATTCATTGCTATAGGAGAGGAAGAATTGTCTAAACTCGTTAAATCATCTAAATCAACAACATGTATGTTAGACCCTATACCAACTAAACTACTGAAAGAGATTTTCTGTCAGGACCACTATCGTTAAATACGATTGATAATTAGCATACAGTTAGGATTGGCAGTGTGGTTCAGTTCTGGGCAAGAACTCCCTGTGCATCCATGCAGCCTAGCATGGATAAGAGTAGGGAGGGCAGCAATAACCCCCCTTAGGGTAAACAGAACAGAACCAAGATGAATGTATTGCAGATATTATTAATTCAAGATTTTAAAGTACAACATATTTTGAGGATCAATTACATTGATCCTGCAGAATTAGTCAATTACAGGCCGATCTCAAATCTACCCATTCTGTCAAAGATACTAGAAAAGGCAGTATCACCACAACTATGTTGTAACAACTTTTTAGGAAGAAATGGTATCTGCAAGGATTTCCAGTCAGGATTGAGACCGTATCATTGTACTGAGACTGCTCTCATTAGAGTTACAAATGATTTGCTCTAATCATCCGATCGTGGTTTAATCTCTCTATTAGTGTTACTAGATCTTTGTGCTGCATTTGATACTAGCAGTAAATTAAGAGATTTTATACTGATTACAAGTTCAGTATGGGGTACCTCAAGGCTCAGTACTAGGACCGTGGCTTTTCACTCTGTACATGCTATCCTTGGGAGATATCATTAGGAAGCATGGCTGGATTTCCGAAACCTTCTTAACACTATGTCGTTCTTAATGCCGGGCGTACACCAAAGGATTTTCACAGTCCCAGACTAAAGACTGGCATTTTTTAGGAATCTTACTGGAGTCTCGGCGCGCTCCCGTCGTCTCGATCGTTAAATGTGAGGTGATAATCTACAGTCGGCGACCCGATTTATGCCCGTCTTTCTCTAGTCTTTCATATCAAACATGTTTGATATTATCGCAAGTCTTAGCGTAGTCATAGTGACGTAAAACAATCAACAACCAATAAATTCGTTCTCCGAAAACCGGAAACAGGAAGCCATCAGTCACAACAAAGAAACATGTCGACGGACGTGGAAACACAACGAGCGCCAAGTAGGCGAAAATGGACCGTGGATAAAGAGGAGCGCCTTGTCGAGCTGTGGGCAGAGCAGCTGTGTCTTTTTGATGTAAACTGCCATTCATACCACGACAGAGTGGAAAAAGAAAAGAAGTGGACCGATATTGCTGAAGCCATCGACATGCCTGGTATGTGCTAACATGCTAATAACTCTACCACTCTATTGAATGGCATAACGTGCTAATGTTTGATATTGACATTACTGTACAAGAGCACGAATGAAAGACTGAATGAGAAAGAGAGGAAATCTAGCTTTGCACAAACAGGGAAAATGTAACTAATGCTACCCAATTTATGTTCCAGTTGCTGAGGTTAAAACACGCAGCATGTCTCTGAGGACACAGTTTTGCCGTCTGCTGAGACCTCTACCAAGTGGGAGTGGGGACAAGGCCCTCACTTCTAAACAAAAGTGGATCTTGCGACATTTAGACTTTCTAAAGCCATTTGTCACCCCCCGCAATGCTGAGACTACCCTTGCTGTGAGTATTGTCCATTCTCTGTATTCTATAGTAGGTATCTTTTCTTGTATTATGTACCCTCGAATATTCACTGTGAAACACTTGTTCATAATTTCAGCACAGCATTTCAAATTATACCCTTTCAAGACATTTAGTTCAAACTATTGTTCTCATCATATAATGATATAGATTCATAACCCCCATATACAGTCATGTGAAAAAGTTTACATAACAATGTCTAATTTGTTTTGTTTTTTCATTCCTGGAAAAGAAAGTGATTTATTGTAATTAAACAATATAAATTAACATATTTTTACTCATCAAACAAAAAATATGCATAAAAATGCCTATTTTAATGGAGGAAAAAATTAGGACCCCTAATAACTAGTGATACCCCCCTTTGTTGAAATTACTTCAGTGAGGTAAAATGGTGGAATGGCTGATGTCAAAGTCCTTTGATATCTTTTTAAATCCTTTTCCACACTCATAAGCAGTGTGGGGGAAATATATGGGGGGTGTCCTAATTTATTCCTCCTCAAAAATTGCATTCTTTTAAAATTACATTTCACAGAGAGTCTTAAAAAGGCCTTCCTTATTTTTAAATAGTTTAGTTAAATCACTGGGTCCTTCAGTATTGTTAAAATTGTTATTACATGTCCGTATGTTGAAAAATAGACAGGCTTTCATGGTGTCCTATTTTTTTCACATGACTGTATGGTTGCCTTTATATAATTTAATAATAATGATAATTTATTATTACTATTATTATTTTTATTATTATTTAATGATGATAATCACATAATTTGGACAGTGACTCCCACCCCCTGCAGAACACCATCACTGCACTGAGCAGCTCCTGCGATAGACTCCTTCACCCCAAATGTGCGAAGGAGAGATATCGCAGGTCCTTCCTTCCTGCTGCAGTCAGACTGTTTCACACTAGCACTGCTCCTTGTAGACGACACACACACCAAGGACTCAGTTTAATATTGTTCATATATTGTTTATTTATTGTATATATTGTTTATATTATTATTATAATTATTTATTCTTTTTTTAACTATCCACTGTGCTGCTGCAACACTGAGAATTTCCCCATTGTGGGAATGTAAGGTCTATCTTATCTTATCTTATATACCACCACTGTAGGCCTACCTTCAGAAATATTTTGGATCATGCAACATAATGTGATACATGTTGATATCTTGCCCAACAGATTGACGACAATGACACAGACACACAGGGGACAGTGGCTGATGACGAAGTGTCCTCTCCTGGGGAAAATTCTTTGGAGATTGCGCCTAGGGCATCTACACCAGGACCATCAAGGTCCTCAAGCCCACCATCATCGGCGACCAGAGGCCGCCGGCCATTAAACAAAAAGGCAAGACGTCCCAGTGACAGTGACATTGAGCTTGAGAAGCTTGAAGTCTTGAAAGAAATGTCCAACACTGTGAAATTTAGTTTAAACCCGGAAAAGCAAGATAGAATAGAAGATGAGTCTGGCTTTGGACGACAAGTTGCAGTCGAGGTCAGTCACATCAAAGACCCAATTTTGAAAACAAGAGCCAAAAAGAGAATTATGACAATACTGTATGAATTTCAAGAAGCAGATCAGGATTTGACAGGCAGGGCACAACAGTGGGCAAAATCTAATGATCAGTTTAACATTTGGTCACAGCAAACACCACCACAATACATACCCAGAGAGCTACAACATAATCAAATACAGCCTCACATTCAGCCTCAGACCTCGCACCCAACATCTCACCATCACGCATACACTCTTCCCCACGGGCAACCAAGTTACGTGCAACTCCTTGAAGACAGTGAGGATATTTAAAATAGTTTGAGTGTCACATTGTTAGTATTGTTAACATTTAACATTGGGGCGGTAGGTCTATCATTTGGTAATTTGTTAGTTCTGTGAATTACAGTGTACTGAAACATGTTTAAATGTTGCTGCTGTTCAAGCACTTTAATATTGAAACGCGTTGAGTTTCCACGTGTTTTTATTTTATTTTTACTTTTTGCACTTTTTCTCAGCTCTTGTGGCTGAATTAGCTGATATTTGCAGGTTAATATGCTTTTGTAAAAAATATGAGGATGTCATATTGTTTTGATTTTAAGGGGTGTTGCCTGTTAGCCCAAGCACTGCAAATTGAAACACATTGAGTTTCCACTTCATTTTTAGTTTTTTTGTTTTTATTTGCACTTTACCTCAGCTCTTGTGGCTGAATTAGCTAGTATTTACAGCTAATTAATGGGCTTTTGTAAAAAGAACCAAAAAAAAAACGAGGATGACATTGTTTAGATTTTAAGGGGTGTTGCCTGTTAGCCCATTTTTTTTTTACAATGTGGAAGTGTTTTTTCTACTTGAAATAAAAGAAGAGTACACACTGTTTTGATTGTATTTCTTTATTTATTCAATTGATTTAACCAGTACAGTGCAGCAGTACAGTATACGCCAGTAAAACAGAAATGTTCCCTGTTTAAATGAAAATGCAGACTTGAACAGGATTTACATTTATATATATATATATATATATATATATATATATATATATATATATATATATATATATATATAAAAATATATACATCATACATGTGGTGTAAGGGAAAATGCACACATTAAATGTGGTGCTCCTGCCATGGTACTTGGCCCTCCGGTGAGTTGAAGTACTTCTTCATCAGGTCCCTCAGTTCTTTAGCCCTTTGTGTAGGATTGCGTGCGTGGCCGGTTGGCAGATCATGGAATGCTCCCTGGCCTTCTTGTCTCCAGGATCCAGGGATCCATTCGTGGTCATCAGTCTCCTGGTCTGTCAAGGTTGGTGGCACATACTCTGATCTGCGTTCTCGCAAGAAATTGTGGATCAAACATGAGGCTAGTGTTATTTTCACAACCTTGTCAGGATGTAGACAGATGGTTGTTCTGAAGACCCGAAACCTGTTGGCGAGAATGCCAAAGGCGTTCTCCACGACCCGTCTTGCTCTCGACAACCTGTAATTGTAGATTCTTTGGTCATGGTCTAGCTGTCGGTGGGGAAATGGCTTCTGCAGGTCCGTGCGAAGGGGGAATGCATCGTCAGCAACAAACATATATGGCATGACAGTGGTGGTGTTAGGCAGGGGTTCTGGTGGGGGTAAATTCAGGCGGCCTGTTTCCATTGCTCTATGGAGGTCACTGTGGGCAAATAAACCACCATCTGACAGTCTGCCCTGGGTTCCTACATTTACATAAACAAATTTGTAATTGGCATCTACTACTGCCATTAAAACAACAGAGAAGTGGCCTTTATAGTTCCGGAATGTGCTGCCTGAGTGACCGGGGGGCTGAATGGAGATATGTTTCCCGTCAAGCGCACCCAGGCAATTTGGGTACTGCCACTTGTCCTTGAAGTCTGTGGCGACAGCTCTCCAGGCAGCCTCTGATGTTGGTGTCTACAATAAAATGGCAAACAAACACATCCAGATAACAATAAGTGATCATGTTTGACTAACTTGCTATGTGCACCACATAATGTAAGAGTACAGATAGACCCCTATTCTGTTAAAATGTTAGTTTTTCCACCTTGAGGTAATCCTCCTTCATAACTTCATACAGAGCCTCACACGTTGAGATGACAATCTGTGAAACCGTAGTGCTCCCCATGCGGTATTGGAATCCCAGGGATTTAAAGGTCTCACCTTGAATGGAAGCAGTAAAGAAGTATCACCATCTAACTGTAACAGAACTGGTGGAATCTTGTACAATTACAATTGTGTGTGACAGCTTGTACCCTTTAAAAACAGCTACGGTCAACTTTTTATTGAAAAGACGAGTATGTCTCTTGCAGATAAATAATAGTGTACAGTTACATTTAATTTAATAAATGGAACATACAAAAAAATGGAAAGATCATTTTGGCATTTGAAAAAGTTTATGCATCCTAAGATGAGATGAAATTGTTTTTTTTGGTTTTGCTGTTTAATTCATGAACAAGGTAACAGTAACTATGCATGTGTAATGGAGGTTAGCGTGTCCGCCTCTCACACCAGAGACACAAGTTCGAGACCCACTCGTGGGAGCTGTCTCAGGGAGCCGGCTGGATGTGATGGTGATTACACATTGTTTCCTGATATTGACTTTTTTCCTTACCAGAAAAAGTTTTTATATCAACTATAGCTCGATATATTTTGCTATATCTCAATATACGATATATATCTCGATATCTTTACAGGAAAAATAACCCCCCAAAAACTACTGCAAAAACAAATATGCCAAATACCACAAAGTCTTTTTTATTGAAGTGCAAATAGGTAGGCAGTTCATGTAGGAACAAAGTGCTTCTGCAACATTTAAAAAAAAAAAAGTCCTGTATACTAAAATGATAATTTAACTGTAAAATAAAGGAATAAATAATACATATTGCACTATTTTTAATAAACCAAATATCATTACCAGATCAAATATCATTACTAATTTTGGCAAATAAATTTTAAAAATACCATATATCCCCCCAAAACTGCACAACTGTAGAGTAAAACATTAATAAAAAAACTGACTGTCTAAAAACTGACATGATTGTTAAAAAAAATCACATTGGGGCCTCTTGAGAAGAACAACTGCTAGCATAAAGTTTAAGGTAAAAATAACTACCATTAAATTATAGTATCTTACTACTGTGCAATAATATAAACTGTTCATTCATTACATCACTTTACCTCTGTCTTTATCCACTTTTATCCTATTCTCTTCTTTTTGGCACTGTAGGCCTATCTATCGCAGAATATAATGTTAATTTTTAATGTGTCATGTAAATTCGGCAATCCGTCACAATCAGGAAACTTTCACCGTGACTAGACCTATTTTTTTACAGTCTATGGTCTAGACCTGGCGCGAGCTGCCAGGCCCGTTTCTACAGGAGTGTGTCAAGCGCCCTCAAACAAAAGCAATGCGGCGAGAGGCGACGCTACACAACAAATTGCCAACAACTGATCGCGCGCGCGCTGTTTCTGACGGACTTCAAGCACTCGCTGGGCGGGGGAAGATTGATATGCCTGACCGGGGGGGACTTGGTTGAATGAGACAACACTTGGTTGAATGAGACAACACGCGAGGAGGCGGAGGCGGAAGCGGAGGCGGAAGCGGAGGCGGGCGGGAGCGAGCACAGCAAAGAGAAGGCAAACAAGCAAAGTGAGAATTTCAGAATTTAATATAAACAATATCTCGATATATACGATATGTCAAAATCCACATCGTGTTTAAAAAATATATCCATATATTTTAAATATCGAGATATCGCCCACCCCTAATATCTACCAAGTAAATTTCTATAATTTCATCACCAGGCCAACATGAGTTGTTTGGGAGGATGGGGTACAACTAGGAAGGTGTTTCTACAACAGCAGTGATAATGTCCCTCATACAAACCTGTGGCCAAAAATCTCAGTGTCACTGAGAGTCGATCTTTTGCACTGATGGCCATTCGAAACTTTGTGTTTGCTTTCCAGATGAGTGGCTCCACTTTTTGTAATATATATTCAAAGTCCTCAGAGGTCATCCGGAGTAACTCTCTGAATCCACATCTGTCTTTTATCTGGTTAAAAAAGGGTGGTTTTACCTGGGTGGTCAAGCTAGCACAAGGTATTCTGCATAGCATTAGCATAGTTAGCAGTACATGACTGCAATAGTAGGCTATAGCAGTATTGACATAACTCACCTCCAGTTCCCTATGAAGGACAGACCTTGCTGTCCCCGTCCATGCAGCCAAGGCCGTGCCCATATCCTCTGACGCTTTCTCTTCTTCTTTGTTTCACTGCAAATGACTGCAATGGCAAAAGCCACAGTAGCTAACTGTAGCTGCTTCTCCATTTTTGTTAAATCACTGCTGAGCATGATGGGAATAAAAAGCTAAAATAATCTAGTTGTAGTCTTGTAAATAGTGTCACTACAAGATTCAGTGTTTGTAAAATCTTTAGTCTGAGACTAAAACTGTGAACCCAAGTCTTTAGATGTGAGCTGATAATCTTATAAAGTCTTTTCTAAATCTTTTCAAAGTCTTAAGGTGTACAGACAGCATAAGTTATACCTTAAGCTGTACCTTATCGCCCTAGTGAAACAAAGCATGAATACAGTAACATCCATTACTGTATTCTTGTTATGTTTTACCTAACAAAAAATAACCGTGTTGCTGCGCAGTGAAGTTACTGTTTCCATGGTGAACACACACAGTTGAAATTTTTTATATAATTTTTCATGTTACGAGTTTGACAGTATATTGTATGATTCTTTGGCTAGCAGTTGTGGAAAAGACATAACGAGAAAGACTACATGTCGCCTATGTGACGTCAACCCATAACACATTTTCCCTCCACTTGTCAAATCACGGTGCTAATGCTGCGATGATCTATGGAGACAGATCGAGATGCCTGTGTGTTTTGTACGCAAATGTCACCATTCAAACAAAATGGCCTGTTCTTTCTTCAGATTCCCGTCTGATGTAAAAACTAGTTGTAGTCCACAAAGTGCTCTCACACAAAGTCTAACCGTATCAAATCAGAATCAGAATCAGAATCAGAAAGAGCTTTATTGCCAAGTGTGCTTGCACCCACAAGGAATTTTTCTTGGTACTGAAGCTTCCAGTGCACATATACAAATACAAATACAACAAGAACATAGTAATACAAATTCTAAGAATGAAAATATATAAAAAATAAATAAAAATAGTATAAAAGTAAAAAAAATAGGGTCACAGTTGGGTTTAGTCTGAATAACATTTACAGATTATAAACATATTTACAGTATTTTGAGTAGTATGAATAATATAGATATAAATATCACCTGAGTTTATTGCACTAGACAGTGGGAGTATTGCACTTACAGGCATATGCTTTGGGGGGCATGTTAAGTGTTCAGAAGGGAAATGGCCTGTGGAAAGAAACTGTTCCTGTGCCTGGATGTTCTTGTGGCCAGTGATCTGTGTCGCCGTCCTGACGGTAACAGTTCAAACAGGGGGTGTCCAGGGTGAGTGGAGTCTGTGATGATTTTACCTGCTCTCTTCCTCACTCTGGAAGAGTACTGGTCCTGGAGGGTTGGCAGGGGGGCACCAATAATCCTCTCTGCAGTCCGGACTGTCCGTTGTAGTCTCCTGATGTCCGATTTGGTAGCTGAACCAAACCAGACAGTGATGGAAGTGCTTAAGACAGACTCAATGACGGCTGAGTAGAACTGGATCAGCAGCTCCTGTGGCAGATTGAACTTCTTCAGCTGGCGAAGGAAGTACAGTCTCTGCTGGGCCTTTTTCACAATGGAGTCAATGTGATTTGCCCACTTCAGGTCCTGGGAGATGGTAGAGCCCAGGAACCTGAATGACTCCACTGCTTCCACAGTGCTGTTCATGATGGTGAGAGGGGGGAGTGCTGGGGTGTTTCTCCTGAAGTCCACGATCATCTCCACTGTTTTGAGCGTGTTCAGCTCAAGGTTGTTATAACTGCACCAGACAGCCAGCTGTTCAACCCCCAGTCTGTAAGCAGACTCGTCACCATTTTGGATGAGACCGATGACAGTGGTGTCGTCTGCAAATTTCAGGAGCTTGACAGAGGGGTCTTTAGAAGTGCAGTCATTAGTGTACAGGGAGAAGAGCAGTGGGGAGAGAACGCACCCTTGGGGGGCGCCAGTGCTGATGGTGAGGGTCCTGGATGTGAGTTTCCCCAGTCTCACTAGCTGCTGCCGGTCCGTCAGGAAGCTGGAGATCCACTGACAGATTGTGGATGGCATGGAGAGCTGAGTCAGTTTGGCTGTGAGAAGATCAGGGATGATGGTATTGAAGGCCGAACTGAAGTCCACAAATAGGATCCGTGCATAAGTCCCAGGTCTGTCAAGATGTTGCAGGATATAGTGCAGTCCCATGTTGACTGCATCATCCACAGACCTGTTTGCTCTGTAAGCAAACTGAAGGGGATCCATCAGGGGTCCGGTGATGTCCTTCAGATAGGCCAACACCAGTCTTTCAAACGACTTCATGACCACAGACGTGAGAGCGACAGGTCTGTAGTCGTTAAGTCCAGTGATTTTAGTTTTTTTGGGAACCGGAATGATAGTGGAGCGTTTGAAGCAGCAGGGAACTTCACACTGCTCCAATGATCTGTTGAAGATCTGCGTGAAGACTGGGGCCAGTTGGTCAGCACAGGCTTTTAGACAAGCAGATGAGATGCCGTCTGGGCCTGAAGCTTTCCTAGTCTTCTGTTTTTTGAAGACTCTGCTCACGTCCTCCACACAGACCTTAAGCTCAGGTTGGATGGCAGAAGGGGGGAGGAGAGGGGTTGCAGGAGGTGATGGTGGATGTGTGAAGTGCACATCAGGGCGGGTGTGAGGTGTGAGTCTGGGCTTCTCAAACCTGCAATAGAATGCATTGAGAGTGTCAGCCAGTTGTTGATTCTCCACAGATGGGGGGGATGGTGATTTGTAGTTGGTGATGTTCCTCAGGCCTCTCCAGACTGATGCCGGGTCGTTGGCCGAAAACTGGTTTTTCAGCTTTTCAGAGTAGCTTCTTTTAGCAACTCTGATCTCCTTTGTCAGTTTGTTTCTGGCCTGGTTATACAAGATTTTATCCCCACTTCTGTAAGCATCCTCTTTGGCATGACGAAGCTGTTTGAGTTTCCCAGTAAACCATGGTTTATCATTAGTGAATGATAAGAATGTCCTGGTAGGAATGCATGTATCCTCACAGAAACTGATATATGATGTTACAGTATCTGTGAGCTCATCCAAATCGGTGGCTGCATCTTCAAAAACAGTCCAATCAGTGCAATCGAAGCAGGCCTGTAGATCCTGCTCTGCTTCGTTGGTCCATCTTTTTACAGTCCTTAATACAGGTTTAGCTGATTTCAGTTTCTGCCTGTAGGTCGGTATAAGATGAACCAAACAGTGATCAGAGAGCCCCAAAGCTGCCCGTGGGACGGAGTGATACGCATTCTTTATCGTGGTGTAACAGTGGTCCAATATATTACTGTCTCTGGTAGGACATGTAACATGCTGTCTGTATTTTGGCAGTTCACGGGAGAGATTTGCTTTGTTAAAATCCCCAAGAATGATTAAAAGAGAGTCTGGGTACCTTTGTTCCATTTCAGCTATATGTTCAGCCAGCTGTTGTAGCGCCGCGCTCACACACGCGTCTGGAGGAATGTAAACATTCGCGAGAATGAATGAGGAAAACTCCCGCGGCGAGTAGAAAGGTTTACAGTTTATGAAATGAGCCTCTAAATTAGGAGAGCACATCTTCTTCAGTGTTGTTACATCTGAACACCAACTTTCGTTAATGTAGAAACACAATCCACCACCTCTCGTTTTCCCCGTTAGTTCCGCGATGCGATCCGCTCGGAACAGCTGGAAGCCCGGCAGATGTAGTGCGTTGTCCGGTATGGCTTCACTCAGCCAGGTTTCAGTGAAGCACAGAGCAGCGGAGTTTAAAAAATCCTTGTTAGTGCATGTGAGGAGAAGAAGTTCGTCCATTTTGTTAGGAAGAGATCGGAGATTCGCAAGATGAATACTGGGTAGTGCAGTGCGGAGGCCGCGCTCGCGGAGTTTAACCAGCGCGCCGGCGCGCTTCCCGCGTTTGCGTCTGACCGCGCGTTTTAACAACACCGCTGCGCCTCCAACGAGAATGTCCAGTAAAACGTCTGAGTAATCAAAATCTGTAAAAAACCAGAAGTTCGTCTTTGGTGAAACTGATAGGAAAAGAATGACTAAACGCAGAACAAACGAACAAAAACAACACAATGACTGGAGAGCTCCACACCGAGGCAGCCATCCGCGGCGCCATCTTGATAAACGTATCTACCCGCTAAATTGGTAAACTTGGTAAAATCTACCCGCTAAATGGGTAAACTTCTACCCGCTAAATTGTAGCATTCTTCACACGAAAAATTATATTAAAAATTCACAGACAACATATGTTCACATTCATGGCAAAATTCAAACGGGACCAGAGAATAATTATTTTCTCACATTCACTTGCATTGACGATTTTTCAACCTAGAGGTCCAGTGGGGTTAGCGGAAGGGGCGGGACTTACCAGCTCTATATAAACACCTGTCAGCCGCCAGGGCGGGACTTCCTCTCAGAGGTCCTTTCAGATAGCATTATGCTAATTGACAGGCGATGTTTTAAATAGCTTTGCTTACCTGCCCCTGATCCTCCCTGCTCCTAGCTGTAACTTTATCCTCTGTAACTTCACATCATCGCCGATGCCATGTCATCATTTTGTTGTTCATGTCACAAAGTTATAATCCAACCAGCGGTGGAAAAATATTCAATAACTAGAAAAGCACTCGGAGAGCACTAACCTCTGTCAAGGTAGCCTAATAGGTCACTGAGGCAATACAAATTCCAAATGTCCCGTGTTCCGGATCACCACCAAAATGTAGTCACCTGTTCCTTGTCCTAATACCCATGTTGTCCGAAAATGTCATCCAAATCCGTACAGTACTTTGAGTTATCTTACTAACGAACAGACAGACAGAAACAGCACCAAAAGATAACCTTTGGGCGGAGGTAAAACTTCTAAAGGCATCAGGCTATCCCATAACATCCAAGCAGCCAGCGTGATCTTCTTCGCTCTTATTAGCCTACATGAACGGCGTCTTCTTTTTTCATTGGCTGATCATTCACGGCGTTGTTGTCCAGCAGGAGAATATAACTGTCCATAAACACAGCTATCGGTGTAACAGTTATTCTTTAACGTGACAGGTGTCTGTTCAACTTAAAACACACTCTCTTTGCGGCCGCTGTTTGAAGACTATGTCCGCTGTTTAGAGAAGTTAGCGAGTTGTGAGCAAAACTGACATCTTTCTCTTTACTGTAAGCATCCATGCTTTCAACAAAAACAAACTTCTGCAGAGCGAGCCGGCAGGTATTTACGCCCCCCTTAGCTCTCAGGCTCAAACACATTGGTTCCTGTTCCTAAGCATTTATTTAAGCAAAATAGTTTTTGGAGAATCTGTAGTTACTGCCTTTTTCCTTGGTATGGTGCCACGTTTTTGGTAAGTAATAAAAGCAAGAATACAGTAACTGCAAAATAGGGGTAAAATATCAAATTAAATATGAGGATTGATATGTACAAAGAATAAGCTAATATAAAGTAACAAAATAGCCACATGTCCAATAATCTACCTACAACTACTTAGGCTGGATGACAGGATAACTTTAAAGTCATTTTTCTAAGTTCTGCACTCTGCGTAGTTACTGCCTTTTTGCTTTGTAGGGCAGTTTACCTTATCACTGTTAACAGTTCACTCCGCTAGTGGCCATCACTGCAAAAAGCTTCTTTACATCTCAGTCTATACGAATATAATTCTGAAGATTACACCCAGGACCCTATCTTGCACCCAGCGCAATTGACTTTGTACAACACGCATGTATCATTCCTATTTTGCACCCGACGCACAGCGGAATTTTCCCTCCACAGATGCACGTCGGTAAATTAGGGAATGAACTTGCGCTCTCAGGGGCAGTTCAGCGAAAAGAGGAGGCATGTTCCGGCGCAAACGTTCCCTGGTGCTATTTTGCAGTTCCGGAAAACAATTCCGCCACTGACCAGGAGAAACCTAGTCTAAAGTCAGTGGCGCGTTCAGATGCTATTTTAAGGGCGCATGCTTGGCCATAATGTACGCTACATACGCACAACACGCATACACTTTGCTTCTCTTATCTACACACAGACAGTTGCCATTTTTGCAAACCATACATAATTAAAAGGAAAAATATTCCACATGAGGGAAATCATTGTGGTGTCCATGAAGATGTGAAAAAATAGGCATAAATCTAGCTTACACATTTACCAAAATTATTATACACCTGTTTAACCTAAGCTTATTTGGGTGGGTTTCTCCCATTCCCATACAACGTCACTTCTCTGTCTTTTACAGCCCTGATGAGAACGTCGGTCTCCTCGGCTGTGAACCGCTCCTGGGGTGCGCCTGGCAAGTCCGCCGTTATAATAGCAGTCCGCCATGGAACAAGCGCACCTGCTCTTAAAGGGAAGGTGAGATGTCGCTCTGATTGGTTTATTTCACGTTACGCCCAAACCACACCTATGAGTAATGTAGCTACTTCAGACCAACCCATTTTAGATTTGCATCGGGTGCAAGAGTCATTTATCCCGCCGGTATAATAGCAACAGCGCCCAAGATCCGCCCACAAAGTTACTTGCGTTTCGCGTTTGATACTTACATTTCGGATCGTTAAAATAGGGCCCCCAGTGTTCAGTTAGGCTAATTCAAGTGTTTTCATGCAAAGAATAAAATTGTCATTACACTGATTGTTGTTAGTCGTTTTTAATTATATTCTGGGTGTATTCCAGAAAGCAAGGTTATCTTACGGTCAAACATACCCTGAACTCTTGGTTGATTCACCCAAACCTTGCTTACTCGAGGTATGCTGGTTCCAAAAACACGTCCGAGAGTAAGTTCATCCAAGTCAGGGTATGTTCGTGGTTAACACATAAGACATTCTCAACAGAGAAGAATCGACGAGTCACCATGGAGACGGATGCTAAGAAAAAGTGTGCCATAATAATTCTTTCTTCTTCTTTTGTAAAATGTTTATTTACATAGAGCATATCACCACCTATTTGGTGGTTGTGCAATCGTTTTTCAATCTTTTCATTTAATAATCTTTAATCACTGTGAATAAGTTTGTTTGATGCTAATTATATAATACAAATAAAGACTGATTAAACTAAATTACAGTTTGCTTGTAAAGATAACATGGCTGTAAAAGTTTTTTTGTTTAGTCATTTTGCTTTCACATTACTTGAAAGGTAAGATGTATTATATATCAATCATATCATATCATATCATATAATATCATATCATATCATATCATATCATATCATATCATATCATATCTCATGTCTTTTATTATAGAAATACATTAAAGCAGAGAAAATGTCCAGTTGCAAAAAAAAAAAAAAAAAAAAAAACTTATCAACGGAGATCAACGATGTGTGAGAATTATATAGCTATGTATTAGAAAAAAATACCATTACTTTGTTTTAATAGTGCTTTATATATCGATATAACTATATATGATATTGTGCGCAATCTGTCACGCTCACTTGAGCCTCAAGGCGGGCGTACACGGTGCAAGTTCGGACACTCGGGAGATTGTGACATATTGCACACGTTACGAGTCAGTTCCCAGCAAACATTTGGACGTTTAATGACCGTTGAAAAGACGTCCGTCCGAGACGTCCCGTCATGGTTGAAAAATAGTTCCAAAATGAAAGTTGAACCGACGTCTTTGACGTCGTCTTGCCGTGAATTCAATGTCTTTTCTGCGCGTCCCTGGACGTCTAAATGGGTTTATTTTTTTAATTCTTCTGGATGTTTATAAGATGTGTTGCTGCCAAATGTCCCAGACAGCAAGCCATCATTGAATAAACATTGTTTTTCAATCTGAATCATCATTATGGTTGATATTGAAATTTCAATGCAAAATAAATGTTGAATCACCATTACCATATCGATGAAAACCTGATTTTCTCTTACGAGAGGTCTCTCGTATTGCGTAAGGTTAGCTTACGCATCGGGAAAGTCTTCTTTCTTCGAGATCTGAAGCCAAAAAATTATCCTTAATTTTGTATACATTGTCAACGCAGTGCAGCAGCCGACAGACCTAGGCAGGCTGTATAAGCGTGCTCATTGGCTGCTCGGCGGCAACTGCTTAAGCCTATCGGTGAGCGCTCTGAACGCGGCAACCAATGAGGGCGCTTCGCGCCCTCCACACCCTTCTAACCGTCAGAATGGGTGTGGCCAGCGTGTATATATTCAGCGCTCATAGGCTAAAATTCTGATTTTCTTGTCTTCAGCGACGCTCTTCGCATCGCTGGATCTTGAGAGCCGCCGCCGTTGATACCAGCGACCAGCAAGCTTAGGACAGTGCCTGAGGAAGCCGGCCGTCTTCGCCGCCTTCAGCCATCCGTGCCTGCTACGCTATCCGGCGACATATCCTTTACTTTATTACTGTTTCTGTGTGTATTCTAAAAGAGCAAAACGTTTACAAAAACGCCTCGTTTTTGCGGCTCGTGCCGCGCCCCGCTCAGCAACGGAGACCGCCACCTCTCTGCGCTCTCCGCCTGGGCCGCGGGCACGCCGCCACCGCACTCTCCGAGTGTGAAGAGCTTTCAATGTCGACCCTGCGGGCTCGACTTGAAGCTTTCGACCAAGCTGTCGCTCCGCCTGTCCCTGCCGGGCCGCGCAATAAGAAGCGCCGCTCGCAGCGACCACCGGAGACTGTTGTGACTGAGGAGCTCGCCGGAACCTCTCCCTCGAGCTCTCTCTCGCCCTCTCCCTCCCGGCCGCTCAACCGCCGGCTCTCGCCCGCGCCGCCGCCGCGTCAGGAGATGAGGCGAATGTGATAGATACCCGTACTCTCCCTCTGTTCGAGCCGTGCAACTACGCCGCTCACAAGGGATGGCAGAAGCGGACGGTCTCGGAGCGAGTTTCCTCTCCCTCTGTTCGAGCCGCGCAAACTGCGCCGCTCACAAGGGATGGCAGGAGCGGACGGTCTTGGAGCTCTCTTTACGTTACAAGAAAGCTACTCCGTCCTCGTGCGTCACTCACCGGTGAAAGGGGAACAGAGTGTTTTCGTCCCGCCGTGGCCTGGACTATAACCTCCATTTCTCACACATTTCTCAGTCCCCTCTTAAGTTCAGGCGACTGGAATTGTTACTATTGCAGTATACGAGCCTGTTATAAATACACACTCGCCTGCAAGCAAACGCCGTCACAAGACATGATGACGCTAACCGAGTACTAATGTATTCTCCCCTGTGGCTCAGTGGCGGAATCCTAGACTGTCAAGCCAGAGACCCGGGTTCGGTCCCCGCTCTCGCGGCAGATAATGTTTATGCTGTTCGCTTCTCCGAGCTCGCGGCCAGTCTTTCTTACTTACAGAAAGCGAACCCGCCTCTCGCACCACACCTTCTCAGGGTGCTCGAGTATTTTTGAGCGTCTAAACACGAGAGAAGAAAAGACGGTTAAATCCCGCAGCCCTGCGGCTGGACCACCGTCGAAGCTTAACGCTCTGTCAGTCCCCGTTGCCACGGCTACTGCAGCTGTTTACCTCGCAGTCAAGGAGCCGGTATATCTACCCGCTCGCCTGCGTGCATCCGCCGTTCTCACGGCAACCCAGAGAAATTTCAAAAGAGCATAATGTCTGGTTGCACGGCTGACGCCGTATGTGTTTCTAGTACAGTGAATGTGCCCACGTTCTGTGCTCACCCCTGTACACAAGCACTATACATCCCGTGTCTCTCACAGAGCCCACTCTCATGAAGCAGGCAAAAGCTGCTTTAGTGTTAAAAGTAGGTCACGTGTCCACTTCTCCGTGCCCACACCTACTCACTGCCCGCTCTGTCACACGGCCTCGCACGACCGGTCATGTTTTAAATGTAAGTCCTGTGCCCGCCCTCGAGCGCTCACACATACTAACTAACATTTTCGCCCCGACGCCGACATCGCGCGTCGCGCCTCACACTATATGTTCCCCGTCCAAAGCCACCAGGACACTGTGTGTAAAACGGCCAGCTATCGCTACGTGCGATCCGCCGTATCTAAGCACCAAGAGCGCGCGCGCCGCGCCCGCCCCTGAATGTAAGTCCTGTGCCCGCCCTCGAGCGCTCACACATACTAACGAACATTTTCGCCCCCGACGCCGCCATTGCGCGTCGCGCCTCACACTTTATGTTCCCCGTCTAAAGCCACCGGGACACTGTGTGTAAAACGGCCAGCTATCGCTGCGTGCGATCCGCCGTATCTAAGCACCAAGAGCGCGCGCCGCGCCCGCCCCTCCGTTTCGAGCTCTCGAGCCCGCGATGCGCGGCGATCGGAGCCCGGAGGCCATTCTGCCCCTGGCTGCACACGCAAAAGCGTGGGAAGCTATTCCAGGCGCATCAGAACGGGTGCTAAGCACAGTAAAACAGGGCTATACTCTGCAGTTCGCTCGCCGCCCTCCGCGCTTTCAAGCGCGTATCGAGACCAGAGTGAATGGGGAAGTAGCACATCTACTTCGAGCAGAAATAGCTACGCTTCTGTGCAAAAGGGCTATAGAACCGGTTTCCCCTTCCATGAGCGAGTCGGGCTTTTACAGCAGTTATTTCCTCGTTCCCAAGAAGGACGGAGCTCTCAGACCAATTTTGGATCTGAGACGTTTGAACAAGGCTCTTATGAGAAGACCGTTCAAAATGCTCACAACCAGACAAATTCTCGCGCAAATTCGCCCGAGGGACTGGTTTATATCTCTCGATCTAAAAGACGCGTGCTTTTCAGATCCAGATAATACCCCGTCACAGGCCATTCTTGAGATTCGCCTTCGACGGTCAGGTATATCAGTACACGGCCCGCCTGTCGACACAGCGCGCGCGCTGCATTCGACGCCTGGCCGCGTTCCTCCGGCCGGGCAGCACCGTACCTCTCAAAACATTTCAGAGGTTACTGGGTTGTATGGCCTCAGCCGCAGCAGTGCTTCGGCTGGGTCTTTTACGAATGCGCCCGCTACAACGCTGGCTGAATGCCCGAGTGCCTCACAGAGCATGGGCTTCCTGCGGTATTCGCATCAGAGTGACTCAGAGCTGCGTTTCAGCTCTGAAGCCCTGGTTAGCGGCCGACTGGTACCAGCGGGGAGTGACAATGGGAGCTATCTCACACCGCAAAGTTATCTCGACGGACGCTTCCACCTCAGGCTGGGGCGCTCTGTTCGAGGGCAAACCGGCTTTTGGCCTATGGTCAGACCGGGAAAAATGCCTCCACATAAACTGTTTGGAGATGATAGCGGTCGAGAACGCGCTCAGGCGCTTCCTCCCATTCATACGGGATCACCATGTGCTAGTCCGCTCGGACAACACGTCCGTGGTATCCTATGTGAACCGACAGGGCGGTGTCAGATCCAGGAATCTGTGCAGGCTGACAGAACGCCTTCTCGTGTGGGCTTACCGCTCGCTGAGAGCCGCGCACGTGCCACCTGAATGTCGGTCCAGACAGACTGTCCAGGGACAACATTCCCCCGGGAGAATGGTCTCTGCACCCCCAGACAGTCCAGTTTCTCTGGCGCCTATTCGGCAGAGCGGAAATCGACCTCTTTGCGTCGAAAGACAATGCTCAATGCCCGAAGTTTTATTCGAAGAGCGAGGACGCGCTGTCCCAGACATGGCCCAGCCTCCCGCTGTATGCTTTTCCTCCGATCTCCCTGTTGCCACAGGTCATTTCGAGGATCAGAGAAACGCACCACTCAGTGCTGCTTATAGCCCCGCGATGGGAAAACCAAACTTGGTACCCAGAGCTAGTGAGGCTGTCGCACTCACCCCCATGGCCGATCCCGGTGAGAAAGGATCTCCTCTCCCAAGCCGGTGGATCGATCTGGCATCCCCATCCAGAGCGATGGTCGCTGCATGCATGGGTGATCAACGGATACCCGTTGACCTGTCAGAAGGGGTCGTGAACACGATCACACAGTCGAGAGCCCCCTCCACGAGACGGCTCTACGCGTCTAAATGGTCGGTGTTTTCTAAATGGTGCGCTACTAAAAACTTGGATCCGCGCGCATGCGGGGTCCCGCGGGTGCTCTCCTTCTTACAAGAGCTGTTGGAAAAGGGCAGATCCCCTTCCACGCTCAAAGTATATGTGGCCGCTATTGCAGCGTTCGCTGAGACGACGCGCGGCCGGGCAATGGGAAGGAATGAGCTCATTATCCGCTTCCTCAGAGGAGCTAGACGGATGAATCCCCCGCGGCCCCCCTCGGTTCCCTCGTGGGATCTGTCCTTGGTCCTAGCGGCCCTAGAGGCTTTTCCCTTTGAACCGCTTGAATCCGCGGATCTAAAGTATCTGTCGCTTAAAACCGTTTTTCTGATAGCTCTGTCTTCAGTCAAACGAGTGGGTGATTTGCACGCGCTATCTGTTAGCCCTGCATGTCTTGAGTTCGGGCCGAATGACTCGAAAGTCATTCTCAGACTGAGACACGGTTACATCCCCAAAGCGATTGGAACCCCGTTTAGGGCACACGTTATGTCCCTCTCGGCTCTGCCAGCATCCGACAGTGGGGACAGTGATAACCTCCTATGCCCTGTCCGGGCGCTGAGAGTTTACATCACGTGCTCCGCCGCTTTCAGGCGTTCAGAGCAGCTCTTTGTTTCCTTCGGCGGACGCACCAAGGGTCTTGCCGCCTCGAAGCAGAGCTTGTCCAGGTGGATAGTGGACGCGATAGCAGCAGCTTATGCCTCCAGACACCTGTAGTGCCCTCTGGGCATCAGAGCCCACTCCACTAGAGGCATGGCCTCGTCGTGGGCCTGGTCCAGCGGAATTTCTAATCACGGTATTTGTATGGCGGCGGGCTGGGCCTCCCCGTCAACATTCGTGAGGTTTTATAACCTGGAAGTTCCTGCCCTACTGGCAAAAATACTGTCAGCATAAGTGACATGTATGCTCTGCCCATTTCTCGTGTGCAGACTACGTTCATATGCTGGCGCTATTCTGGTACTATACTCAGGGTGAAGTGTTTGACTCAGACCGGCTGATCCGCTCTGTTTCCTATTTCCCGTTACGCGCTGTTGTCGGTGCTGGCCCGCGCTGCTGGCCGCCCGTATTATTCTCTGTCGCGCGGGAATTTTTCCCTTCATGTGAGACCGACTATGTCGTTTTTCTCCTACCCTTATGAGTGCTTATGTACTGTATGGGCTCGCTCTGCCGGCCCTACTGTTTGTACTGTTATATGTTTATAGACCGGCCGCGCCGCTCTATTTCATATGCTGCATGAAGTGCCTGTACTGCGCTGGCCCGTCTCTCCGACCGGCCACATTTCCCAGCAGAGTGTTTTCCCCGGTTTCCCTGGGATTCATGGGCTGGATGCTCGGCGCACACGGCGTTGACAAAGGGTTCCCGATGCGTAAGCTAACCTTACGCAATACGAGAGACCTCTCGTAAGAGAACATACTCGGTTACTAATGTAACCTCGGTTCTCTCTAGAAGAGGGAACGAGTATTGCGTAACCTGCCGTGTCGCGCCACGAGCTTTTGCGCTTCAGACTGCGAAAACCAGAATTTTAGCCTATGAGCGCTGAATATATACACGCTGGCCACACCCATTCTGACGGTTAGAAGGGTGTGGAGGGCGCGAAGTGAAACTGATTGGTTGCCGCGTTCAGAGCGCTCACCGATAGGCTTAAGCAGTTGCCGCCGAGCAGCCAATGAGCACGCTTATACAGCCTGCCTAGGTCTGTCGGCTGCTGCACTGCGTTGACAATGTATACAAAATTAAGGATAATTTTTTGGCTTCAGATCTCGAAGAAAGAAGACTTTCCCGATGCGTAAGCTAACCTTACGCAATACTCGTTCCCTCTTCTAGAGAGAACCGAGGTTACATTAGTAACCGAGTACGTTATTAATGTTGATGGCAACAATATTGAAACAACATTGATCTATAGTTATCTGTATGATTGATTAAGCATTGATATTTGGTTTACCGGGCGATCGCTGAATGTGTTGAAAAGTCATTGATTTATAGTTGACCGGGAAACGACGCTGTTGTTGAAAAGTCATCGACATATAGTTGACTGGTGCAGCGGTCAAGAGGCAAAAGCAAAACAACATTAGGAAATTCTGTTAATGAAAACAAAACACACACAAACTTAAATAAGAGGGTAGTTAAATAAAAACAGTAAACAATATTGTTTTATTTTAACTACTTTGTGGATGTAGCAAAGATTTAGACTTCTTGTAATCCAATTGGACATAGTCAACTATTGTAGCCATATAATAATCATTCACAATGACTAAATCCAAGGTAGCCAACCCTGGTCCTCGAGAACCACTCTCCTGCTTGTTTCCAAACTATCCCTGCCCTACTTCCTGCTGACTAATAATGGATCAGGTGTGCTGTCAGTCAGAAGCTGGAAGGGCAGGAATAGTTGGAAAACAAGCAGGGCAGTGGCTCTCGGGGACCAGGGTTGGCTACACCTGGTCTACATATTTTAAATTGTGAAGCGATAAGACTGCTGTTCAAATGTACACGTCACCGTGTAATACTGCATTAGTTACTTTGAAATTAGCTGGCTGTACTTTAGCTTTTTCTTGAGCAATGACAGACATTATAGGCTCTATATTTGTAACTGTATGAACAAATATTTAGAAAAATGTATGTTTGTATTTAAGGTATATTGTGTATAAAATAAGATGCAAATTGCAAAGTTCTCACATATAATGAGGTGTCCTCTGGGACTGGGATGATAATGCAGAATTTGGAACTGGAGACAAACCTCTTAACCAGCGCCCCTATTTTTGAGAATTTTCAGAAAATGACATACCCAAATACAAATGTCTGTAGCTCTTAAACCCTATGGTCCACATTCATAACTCTGATCTTTTTTTAAACTAGACACTTGAAACTTAGTTACACAAGAGTCATTATAACTCAAAGTAGCATAGAAACAGAATAAAACAAGGTCAAATTTACATGAAAGTGACTCACGATTTCTTTGAATTAACTTCACTTAGGGAAAAAATGATCAGACTTTTATGTTAAGGGCCTGAAAACACCATAAAGATAAAACTGAATGTCTGACCATGTTTAGATTCAAATTTGAGGATGATACTCCCAAAAATGTAGTTTCTGTAAGCTTTTATTCAAGAAAAGTATAGGCGTCCTTTCCAAAATGCAATTTGGAGACTCCAAATGGACACCTGGCACCCAACACCTTGACATAAGGAGTAAACACTACATAGGCCTACTACATACATGTATATCAATTCAGAACTGTTCTGCCCTTCAAACCACACAAGAAAAAAACGATTTCAGCACAAAATGTGAACATTTGAACAAAATTCCCTTTATTTTGAACAATTCTAATAGCAAAAACAGTGATTTCTCACTACATGTATAGACATTCCAGAAGTGATCGTTTTCAAACTAATGTACAAAATATATAAAAAGAAAACAATAAATGTTTTAGAACATTTGTAATTACAAATTGTGGTTTTTACTCAAATAAATTGCAATAAACTGATAATTATAATGAATATCCTATTACTTTCTGCTGCTCTTCGTCGCTGCTCCTCTTCATCTTCATCTTCATCAAAAACACCTCCAAATCTCTTCTGTAGTCGACGATCCATGATAGAGATGCTCAGATATATGTTTTGGAGTTAATCCGTGCATTTATGCAAGCTCCATGTGTCAAAACATCGCGTGTATATGTGTGTTTACAGTCAATGGTCGGCGAACTATGTGTGTGCGTCGCGCGAGTGGCGAAAGCGCTCATGTGAATGAAAACATTGCGCACTTGAATTTGACGAATATGCTTGCATAAACTGTCTATCACTGCAATCGATTTTAGTTGGCTAATACTTCCATCAATCAAAACTGAACTGACTGGACATTGGCCGGCTTTATCCAGGCTTTTATCCAATCGAAAACCCAGGTGCGAGATTGACAGCGCGCGCAGCCTGTCAGGCACTCTCTTACTGTTTTGGTCTAAAACAAAGCCTGTGATTGAAGAAGAGAGCAGTGGAATGTCTCAATCGATCCGGAAGTCTCAAAACTACGGGGGTGAAATGGCTTTTGAGAGTTGGAATACGGATTAGAATCGACATTTCATTGAAAATGAACATGATACGAACTCTATCTTGAAAACGCTCATGCAAACAAAGGAGGATATTTCATTTTTTCCCCTATTTTTTCGTTGTTTTGGATTGTTGTGGATTTCTTCCCTAAACCTAACTATCTGTACCTGGGTCTCGTCTCCTGGCGACGTCCCCACTTGGTTACCTGATATCTGAGTCTCGTCTCCTGGCGACGTCCTCACTTGGATATCTTACCTAATCTAACTTTTTCGGCTCTATTTATTGGTTCCCGTCCCTGACGTCCCCACTCTATAGATCACCGGACTACCTGGCTCTATTTATTGGTTCCCGTCCCTGACGTCCCCACTCTATAGATCACCAGCTCTTCTGACTCGATTTCCCTAAACTAGTTTTCTTTCCTAAACTAGCTTCCTACCTAAACTAGCTTCCTGCGCAGGAATAAATTGACAAACAGACCTGCAAATGTCCTTTAAATGCTTTAATCACGGCCAGGAGATCTTCCCGAGCAGTTCTCAGGGAATCTCTCCCAAGAAGCAAGGCCGGAGGATCTCAGACAAATTTCATTGAGAATCCCACCGAAAAACACATATACAACAGTTTTTATAGAATCAGGGTATGGCATAAATGTCATGCTGCATTACATAATTTCCCCACTATTTGATTGGTTCTTCATATGCAAACCCCTCTGTTACTAGGTAAAGCAAACTTTGATCTTGTGATTACTTATCACAAGGTTTTAAAGATGACTTAATTTGTTCTAACAGACTGTCTAGTTTTACTTCCCCTTTCTGTATTAATACCCAGACACATACACTCATAAGCCGCGTTTCCATTACAGATTTGCGCAAATGTTTTGCGCTATTATCTAAATATCGATAAAAAACTATTGCGAAATGACGGCGTTTCCATTAACCGATGTTATGCGACTAAAACGTCCTTTTTTCTCTCGCGATAAGTCATTCCAAAAATCACGGCAACTGAAGTTGGTTTATAACATATCACAGCCAACGCATTAGACATTATTATTATTAATGGAAGGAGTACGTGGCGTGTTATCCAAGCATCAGGGAAAGACCCTTATAATGCGAACGACACATGGAGTTTCTGGGTGTTTCGCCCTCATTTCTGCTCCGAGGTTTTGATTGTGGCATTTCTTTGAGATTTAGAATCCAGTATTCCTATAGTCTAATTATTATTATTTTTTTAATGAATTTAATAAAGAACTCTGTCTCGTATTCTGTCCAAACGATCCATGTAGGCTATTTTGTGTCCATTCGTTTTTCCTTTTTTAACCCGTAGTTGAAAAACGAAAAATGAACGGTTGTTGTCTTTTTAAAACGCAAAGTTGAACACCAAAATTTTAATTTGAACTGGCTACACCAACTGCTGCGCAAAAAAAAGTAAATATCGAAGAATTTTCAGATTTTTGTTTAGGACTTTTTGCCCCTTTATTAAACATTTAAAATAGTCACATATTAATATGGAAAACATCTCGATTTTACTGGTTTTCTAAGGCCAAATTAGAACCTGGAATTGATGTTTTCCCGCAGTGCTGAATGAGAAGAGCCATTCATATTATTAATAAACTATTGTTTTGGCTAAAATCACATCTCCATCTCCGCTGTTAAGCAGATGCGCTTTTAGAGAGAAATGCACCTTTCATACGAATTACAAAATCAGAAGGTATTAGCTTTCGATTCGAATTTGTTCGTTTTAAAGTGGACATTTCAAGCTTTAGCCTATATTTTGTTTCAGTTCTCGCGCTCCAGTTTACGGAGATCATGAAAGTGCGTCTGATTGTTTTCTTTTACTTTACAAAAGCACAACGTTTTATTTTGTTATTGTGAGTTTACACAAATAAAAGTAGTTGAGAATAATGTATTATTATTTTCTGTATGGCCAGAAATGATAGAGTATTTTTAAGTTGTTTCCACTGTTGATAGGAAAATGCAAGTGTTCACGCCCGCGCCTCTGTGCCATGCAGTGCGCGCTCCTCACGCTTTGTTCTTTTTTTGCATAAAAGCGTCTTCTAAATATAGCCTATTAAATGTTAAAATAAAATAATATAAAATAATTATTAGGCCTATTTGCGTAGCTATACATGGACCTCAAACACACCGCGTCTTCTAAGTCAGGTGACTGTAAATGCGCAAAAACTGTTTCCATTGCAGTTTTGCGAAATATTCCTTTTTCGAATTGCCTGAAAAACCACCTCATGAGAGCGTAAAAACTTTTTTGCGATAAACGGGAGTTTTTGCGAAATTGACGTGTTTCCATTGAGCGTATTTTTAATTCGCAATTTCAATTTGCGCAATTTGAAGGGTAATGGAAACGCGGCTATAGTCACAAGTTTTTCCCCAAAGAGTTTTGACACATTAAAATCATATGAATGTTATTCCTGCAAGAAAAACAAATGTTAGTTGATTAATTAAAGTTGATTAATTAAAATTCATTCACAGGATTTAAAAGAGGGATGCATTTTGAAGAGTAGACCCTTACATTGAAATGTATGCTGTTGTTTCTTGGATTCGTCCGAACTCGTCTGAACCACAGGATATGAATGTTAAGTACTGCGGTTCATTTAGCTCATTTTTACATGAACAGTCCTTTTGCATTTAATTTAACCCTTTCCTCTCTGGTGTATTGATTGCAAAAACAAGTTTAGAACATGATTCTTGAGTGTTTTAGCTTTCAAATGATGCATAGTTTATGATAGTGAGTTTAATATTCGTTATAAAACAAAGCTTAAAAAAGTAATAAAAGTATAGCCACGCCCCCGACGGCCCGTATACGGGCCGATGCTAGCTAAGAGGTTAAAAACAAATGGGTGAAAAATATTTAAGGTAAGAAAGGACACTTTAATCAATAAACACCATAACTATATGGTAAAAAACAACAACAACAACAACAACAACAACAAAAACACACACCTTTATGAAGGACTTTAAACAAGAAACAAATGCAATGTCTCTTTGGTTCTGCCAGATGGCCTGGAGAAGGATTCCCAAATTCTACGTGTGACAGATGGCTGTTCGTTATGTGACCCTGAAAGAAAAATTGCAACTTAATGTAATTTCGTCAAGAACAACAAACAAAATCACATTTTAAAAATTTCACTGAAGTGATTACAAAATTGGTAAGAGAATGTTAGAGAGCAACTTTTTAACAGAGCAAACCTGAGCCATTAACTGCCTTAATATAGAGAGCACATAAACTGCCCTCCAAGTGACAATAATACACTTCCAACACATTCCAAATATGATCAAAAACTGAAGATTCGTTCTTTGCATACAGACAGGATTTATATTCATTATGCAAAAAGACATGGCCATAAAGCATTACTTAAGTATTGAAAGCTGAGGCCATAGGTGAGGAATCAGGTAAAGTTAGTCTCCTTCCCGATACTTGCCTATTTTCATTGTGCATTAACCTCACCTGCACAAATAGTTAATTTTATGGTAGCGTAAGATATAAACACAGTAAATCACAGTTCACGTTTTGGGATATTATGTTAACATTTATGCAAAACACCTCCTGACTCATGAAATATCCGAAATGGTCCGAACCAAGCGTGCCGCACAAGCCCTGAAAAGTGAAGCCAAAATGTCTCGATCGCCCCCCGGTGACTGGTCCTAGTATAGGTCATAAGCCCTGCCTCCCCGTGTTAGTCAACGGGACGTGAGACCAACTAAACAATTAAATACACTTCAAATATCTTTTTTCCAAAGGTGGTTTCTTTCATTTGCTGTTGTTTTTATCACGCTGATGTAAGTTCAAGTGTCTGTTTCAAAAATAAGTTGGTTTTTAGTTCGTTACGTGATGCGGTAGTGTAATGTGCGACCGATAAAAAAATTTGGTCTCACCGGAAGAAAAAAATTAGCCTGGTTCTACTAGACTCTCGTACATTTAATTTGTATAAAGAGTCTGGCCCCTCTCCATTGACAAGCGTTAACTTCATTGAAGGCGGGTACTCTGTTGAAGCAGAGAATGTCTAATGTCACATTTATAATACAAAATGTACTTACCCAACAGCAGATTTTTAGTAATTCGGCAACACAACAATGCACCCTCAAATCCTGCTCGCCTCGTGGTTGTAGAAAAACGGGAAAATGGATCGCAATATCGCGAGATTTGCTACAACATCTCGGTGGCACAGTTTTGACGTGTAAAGCACGTCAGTGTACGTCTTTTCAGAACCTCTTAAAAACTACTTGGGGCACTTAAATTAATTATTGCAGTATCAACCAAGGTGTAAGCATAATTGAATTTGCATATTTCATAAGGATTTCATAGAGGGTCATGATGGACTATAAATGCACGTGTAAAGGACGTCACCTACTGGACGTCCACTTAAAACGACTAAAATGCAGTGGTTTTGCAATCACTTAAACACACTGGGCACTTTGTGATTATAATTTATTTAAACAAGATAAAGTAAATATATTTACTTTGTATACAAATCGTGTATTTCATAAAGATAATTCCTGTTTTTTCTGTCTTGCTTGACTAGACGTGTAAAGGACGTCAGTGGACGTCTATTCACAGCCTGACTAGACGTGTAAAAGACGTCAGTGGAATTCACATTTAGGAAAATTCACATTTAGGAAATATAAGCATTCAAAACTTAGTCTCTCACCTCCGCTAAAATGGATCACGTATTTTTTATGACGTCACCATGGACTTCAGCTGCTCATCATATCTTCTGTCCAATCAAATGCTCTCTAGAATCTGAAGCGTCCTGCCCCCTCTAATACCACCTGGCCAAAGCGACCGTGGCTGTACCTGACTGTATGTAGTAAACGTGTCAGCTGCTCATGCTCATCAGTTCCATCAGTTAACTGTCAGAGTTACTGGAGTATATACTCTGGGATATTGTTTATTTCGAGTCGGAGTGACTGTCAGGCACGTCCGAAAGCGAGTAACTTTAGAAAACTGGATCAGCGCTGACTCTGTTTTGAACGATTCACTTTGATTTGGTGAACTGGTACAACCGGTTCACAAAAAATGAACATCACTACCGTTGTCACGTCACGGAGCAACATGGGTTGGAGTTGTGTGTTAGGTTGTTCAAACGCTCAATTTTTATTCCGTTTTCAGAATGAAATGGCTAGAATTTATACACACCTCTAACGTTACTATTGAATCCAACGTATCAGCGCTCAGATTCATTTCCATGGTGCTGTCAAGTACGACTTGCTGTCTGTGATGTAAACTAAACGCTATTGACTATTTGAAAAGGGGGAGAACCCTTTCAATATGTCTCTTTTATGTCTCGTATAACTTTTCTCCTGTTTATTGGTTAGTAAGGGAGTGAGGGAAGATATGTTGTTTTGTTTTCTGTTTTGTATACTGTAGGTAAGTTAATGTTAACCCCTTTTTAGGTAGAGGTATTTTTGTTTTGAGTTGGGCCCTTCTCCCGAGGTAACATTTTTGTTTGGATTTATTTGTAATGCGTTTCTTTACTCTATATTATTATTTTATAACTCCTGGGGCCCGTTCTTCGTACGTTGCTTAAAACATCCGAGATCAAATTACACATCCAAGATGATATCATCGTGCTAATCATGATCTGGCTAATTAGGTTCTTCGAATATACCTGCCGTATATGATTAGTATAGCTGGATTGAGTTATCTGAGATAATTGCGCGTTCATGCGCTGGTTTAAAAGGGGATATGTATCGATAGTAGAAACATCCCACATGGAAAGAACCTATATGAGGATATATGCGCATATATGAAACCTATATGCAGTTTATATGTACATATATGCTGCATACAGCATATATGCACATATATGATAATATATATGCTGCATATATGCGTATATATGCCACATATAGGCAAAATTGAGGTGCATATATGTGCATATACAGGCCATATAGGTCTCCTGTATTGCTTCTTTATATCCACATATAAGCCCTATATGTAGCCTACATACAAGATATGTCATATAGCTCATGGCAGGATCTGGTCATTTTGTAGCTTATATCTCACTTTGGCAACTGTCATACATGATGCCTAGCTCAGATAGGCACATCTATCAATTCAAAGCTCACGGAGCTGAGAAGATCAAAAAGATAATTTTTTTTCCCAGTTTTTTGTTCTTGTACTATTTGATTGTTCTTAAGTAAATAAATAATGTAAATTTCTACATTTTGGGCTTTTATTTATGTTGCCTACACTGTAAAAAAAAAAAGTGTAATTTTACAGGTAATGGTCTGTATTTTGTTTTACAGAATTTTACCGTTTTGTCATTACAGTGAATGCCTGTTATTTTACAGATATTTGCTGTAATTTAAAGGTCCACTATTAAATTTACAGGTAATTGCTTGTATTTTGGTTTTACATCAATTTTACGTTTTTAAAAGGAACTTGTCTGTATTTTTACAAAGTAATATTTTACAGATTTTTTTTCTGTGAAATTAGAAAAAGAAAAGAAGGTATAACTGCAGAAATCTGCATCTATTCAATATGTTGTCCTTACAGATTATTAAGCATGTGGGGGTTAAAGTGAGTTTTTTTAAGGTTAAATAATATGTACATACAGTAGCCTACATAGGCTAGGCCTGTATTGAATTCTTTGTTATTGCATAATGCATAGGCTATAGTCTTTTAATCTTGTCTTGAAAATAGATGCTCATTTTAATCATTATTTCATTGTCTTATTCTCCCATAATTTAATTTTATTAATATTTTTCCAAATCTCCGTTGCTGCACATACATTTGTGTGTTGTGTGTGTGTGCGCACAGCCTTTATATGATACCTATGTGTGCGCGCGCGCAATGACGCATATTCAAATTCGCCATTACGTTTCCGCTGTTTAGTCCCGCCCACAACGGTTAGCTGTCTGATCATCAGTCGACTTTAGTTTGGATCTGTATCAAGGGCAAGGGCAAGCGGGAGATTTGAATTCAGTCTACTCTTGTGAAGTGGATTGTGATATTAACAGTGGTTCAAAGCAATCGTATTCGTTGAGAGCAGCCGTGAGCAGGAGCCCTGTTGTCAGTCAGTCCGTTTGGATCACTGATCTATATGCTAGAGTTTGGATTCTTCGGAAATAATGCCGTTTTCAGTGGGCCTGGTTCGTCACAGCGGACATCATGCCCAACCTATCACCGGCTGAGGTAAGAGTCTACATGTGAACGATATTTTATATTACATTTGTGTTAAGTTTACGTTACAGTTTTCAAGCTAACGTTAGCATTTTAAATGTTCAGTTAATGGCGAGAGCTGGAGGCAAAACACTGAAAATGTAGCATGCGTCTTTACATTTTCCATCTGTTTTAAGAAAGATCAGTTGAACCCACACCTCAAAAGACCTAAAACAAGCTTTTGTAGACTTGTTATACATATCAAAGTCCGTTTAATTGTGTATAAGATCTTTGTTAATACGCGATAGTATCTGTCAGTAAATCAATCTCTTAGCCTAAATGGCGGGACATTTTGAAACATTTAGTGGACAATTTACATTTTGAAACATTTAGGGACATTTAGTGTCTGAAAGCTGAAAACTCTTCTCTTAAAAAATAGTAACCACGTTTTTGGCGGATTTTTATTACCATTTTTAATAACCACAGTTATACTACAAATAGGCCTAACGTTACCAAGGTTTTTTTTTTTTTTTTGTTAAACCATAGTTAATTTCCGTAAGGGTTAACGTGGCTGTCAAGACCGTTAAGAAAACTAATTCAGTAAATACGGTACTTGTTGATGATACAGGAAAGCACATGAGACTAGAATATGAACACCACATGATAAATTGCATATTCTGGCTGCATCTGCTTGCCAACATGTAGCTATATAATGCATATATGTGCATATATTAGGCTTAAAGTAAGTTGAGGTTTTGCATTGTCTCAGTTGAACATATTCTGACATGTGTAAATGTAATACTGAGTTGTAAATAAATATATATATATATATATATATATATATATATATATATATATATATATATATATATATATATATTGTGATTTCAGGTATTGGTTTCATCGACTAGTCGACTAGTCGGGTACCTATGCGTCCAAAACAGTCAAGGTCATACTATGTGTGGAAATACTTCACAGAAAATGTAGACACATCCACCGTTACCTGTAAGTTATGTAAAGCAGTGCTAAAATACAATAGCAATACGTCTGCAATGGATAATCATCTTAGGATGAAACACCCACTGCCAACAGCAACCATTCGTGGCAATGACGCTGGTTTTCATCGACTGAAGCGAGACCAGCTCGGGGCGCGGGCGCGAGCACGGCAGGTTACGCAATACTCGTTCCCTCTTCTAGAGAGAACCGAGGTTACGTTAGGTAAAATATTGGCCTATACATGCTTAAATTATATTTGCTTAAAGATGCATTGAAAAATGTAGTTAAAACTATATGCAAAACTCAGAGTTGTGATGTTGACAATGTTATTGTCTGAGGCTAGCCATGTGGCAATGAATATCTGCAACGTTCGCTGATGCGCGTGGTGTGGCGCGGTTCATAACAAGAATGTTTTAATTACAAGAATGTTTTAAATGAATGCTGCTGTTTTTGTATTAACACATGCTGATGAAAATAATAACTGATGAATTTATTTATTGTTATTTCTGAATTTCAAAAATACATTTCCAATGATTCACCAGAACTCCTTCCTCTGTGTCTTCCTTAACAATGCTCAATGCGTTAATGCGTCAATTTAATGAATACATAATTTAACAACTAGTCGACTAGTCGTCGACTGTTATGCAAAACTAGTCGACTAGCAAAAATCAGTAGTTGTGAAACCCCTAATTTCAGGTCAAGTGGAAAGCAGAATGATCATGGCAAACAAGGTATGGGAAGAAGTCATTTAAAATATTGTAATGGCCGAGTCTTCTGATTCCATATGATTGCACTAAAAGTGGCAGAAAATTTTATTTGTTTTATACTATATTTTCCCATGTGAATATTCATTTGATCCTTGTGAGGCCACTGCACAAGGTTTGGTTTTGCTACAGTAAGACCACAATTGTGTTAGATTCCACCCATCTATATATATATATATATATATATATATATATATATATATATATATATATATATATATATATTTTTTTTTTTGTATTGTATTGTAACTAGGCTCTGTCATTTAGAAACATGGGTTTTCCTATCACTTAATGACGTATATCTTTACCTTTCATTCCAGCCAGAGGATCTGATGGTTGCTGCTCGCATCTCGGCCTACCTAATGGAAAATTTTTGCTGGATGAATGACCTTCACCTTCAACTCAACCTTGCCAAGACAGAACTGCTTATGGTTTCACTTTCACCCAAACCATGCGATCCTGCTGATTTGCCTTATACAACATCAGAAAGATCCGGCCCTTCCTATCGGAGCCACACAACTCCTTGTCTAAGCTCTTGTTCTATCCATACTGGACTATTGTAATGCTCTCCTGGCAGGCCTTCCAGCATCGGTCAAACCTCTGCAACTGATCCAGATGCTGCAGCAAGACCTAAACTCACTGCTTCAGATCTATGTGTCTCCAGAAGCTTGTGTTCTGCAAGTGAGCGGCGCCTTGTGGTGCCATCATCCCAAAGAGACACAAAATCACTTTCACTGACCTTTACCTGGACTGGTCCCTGCTGGTGGGATGACCTGCCCAACTCAACACATTTTCAAGAAACCGCTAAAGATCCATCTTTTCATAAACACTTGACCCAATAATACTAAATCTTTGTTTAAAAAACAAAAAAAAACAATAATAATTGCTATGTGTACTGTGCTACACTAACTGGGACTTGTCACTGCACGTGTTGCTTCTATTGTTCTCTTAATTTTTAAGTCACTTTGGATAAAATGTAATTGTAAATGTGTAAAATAAGTTATATTAGAGTATAAAGGTATACGGCAATTGCCTTTTAATGTGGATATTTTTACATGTTCTAAATTAAATACTAAGCTTGTATTTCCTATCATTCACGTATCTTGATGTTATGTGTTTGTTTAATGAGTAATACTGTAAATGCAGGTATTCTGAACTTATACATTTAGTTAATTTAACAGAAATTGACTGTACATTTGCCATTATTAAGTACTTAATTAGAGATTGGTCAAAGTTTTAAAATTGGAAATGCAACAATTAAAACTGTAAATATACTAACTTTGTATTTGAATTTATGTACTTATTGCATTTTTATACATAACTTCACAGTTATTATACACAGAAAAAGTATATTAAAAGATAATTACTGTAGATAGACAGCATTATTATAAAATAACTTTATAAAACCCTACATTTACAGATTAACCTGAAAGTTAAATGTTTGTTTATATATAATATGACATCATTTATCATTTTTTCCACGGTTTAATAAGCCATTATCAACAGTAATGTACTGTAATTTAATTTTGACTGTAAAGTCAATTCTGTATTTTTACGTTTTTTGCCTGTAATTTGTGAAATGGTTATTTGCCGTAATTTAACGGAATCCGTCTAGAAACTTTGCTGCCAGAGATTTACCGTTTGTATACGGGATTTTTTTTTTTTTTACAATTTTAGTAATATATAGGTAAACATATAGGTGCATATATAGGTGAACATATAGGTGCATATATAGGTGAACATATAAGTACATATAGGTGAACATATAGGTGCATATGTAGGTGAACAGATAGGTGCATATATAGGTGAACATGTAAGTACATATAGGTGAACATATAGGTGCATATATAGGTGAACATACAAGTACATATAGGTGAACATATAGGTGCATATATAGGTGAACATATAAGTACATATAGGTGAACATATAGGTGCATATATAGGTGCATATAGGTGAACATATAGGTGTATATATATATATATATATATATATAGGTGAACATATAAATACATATAGGTGAACATATAGGTGCATATATAGGTGAACATATAAGTACATATATAGGTGAACATATAAGTACATATAGGTGAACATATAGGTGCATATATAGGTGAACATATAGGTGCATATATAGGTGAACATATATGTGCATATATGTACATATAATATAGGAAAACGGCCAATTTTATATATGTCACATATATTAAAAACCTATATCAAAACCTATATTAAAACATATGTTTATATAGGTTTTTTCCATGTGGGATTGATCAGCAACGCTGCTATTGGCTGTTCAGCATGGCCAAAGAACGCGCTCAGTTTTTCTCCTCAGCAGAGCAAGAACTGATAGTCGAAGTTTATTCGGAATTTTGATGTTTAATCAAAACGCCAGGGAACACCTCAAAGTCTGCAAAAGCCAGGAGAGAGGGCTGGCAAAAAGTAGCAGACAATTTAAATCTGTTAGAAGTGGCCATGTTAGATGTTTTTATCACTTATTTGCCTATATATTTGTATTTTAATAATTGCATAATTACTTTGTTCATTGTAATGTCAGAGTCACCACACTAGAACATGGGAACAAATAAAAGTGAAGTACAAAAATATTCTACATAATGGTAATTTTTAGTTATATTATAGTCTCTTTTATAAAAGGCACTGTGACATAAATGGTTGTCTGTTTATAAAAGCAACCAAGAAAAAGGCTGACAAAAAAAAAAGAAAATATCTTAGCCTACACTGTAAAATAATTTTTGCTGCATTAAATTAAGGCCATATAGTCATTTCAACTGTTAAATCTTGAGTAATGATGAATTGCTTTGACTTGTGAAAGTGAAAACTGATAAACTTATGTTAATGTAAAAATATTTTGTTATTGATTTATTGATCACATTTTTCCCGAGTGTAGTTCATTGTAATTGATCAAATTTTTCCTGAGTGTAGTTCATTGTAATGACATTGTGTTTTCCTCTTTTGTGCACTTTTACATAATACACCAACACTTATCTGTTCCCAAGAAAGTGGTGGCTGAAATATGTGCAGTAAGTGGACATTTTCTAACTTTCCAAAGGAAAGAAAGTATAAGACTTTGTAATGTCCATTTGTTTCCATTGCACTGGACAGTGAATAAACCCTCTCAGATAACTGTCATATGGAGGAACTAGCCTACCTGCAAGTGCATAAATAACTTTACTTAATTTATACTTGTATGCTTTATGGCTGCAATATAAGTTGCAGGATTCCACATGCAATACAAGTTCTTCCTTTCTGTCTCACGCTTTTGCTGACTTCCTGTTGTCGAATGCGCATGCGTCGCGTCTGAACGCGTTGTTGTCTTTGGAGCTCCATCGATTTGATTTATAATTCTTGATTTTACTCTTTAAACCTACTTACAACAAACATTTTCTACTTTTCCTCACTGAGAAGCACTACTGCTCAAACCTCATAGTTACAACGCGGACTGTTGAGCAGACGCGTCTCAAGCCTATTAGTGATCCAACGCTGGATACTCCTATAGGTTACGTCCGTGGATCACGGCTGAACGCGTCTTCTCAACACACACTTACAAACATTTTTCGCCTATCGTGCGTCTACTCTACACCCGTACCACTAAAAAGACGGATTATATCTAAGACTTCAGTCATAAATTAGTATTAATATTGATAGCATCACTGGTAGCGTCGTTGCTAACTTACTGTCCATCTGTTAAAATGGCGAATATATCAGATGTAAGTAGTCTACCTTTTGGTGCAGGTGAGGACACATTTGAGCTGCACGCGCTGCAGTCTGAGCTGGAAGCTGTTGAGAAACAGATCCACGACCTTTTAGTGAGACAAGCCGAACTGATAGACCGGCGGTTAGCTCTTGAAACATCACGCGCCGATGCACACAAATCAGAGATTAACGTTACTAACCCGCTGACTCCGACCTCGTCTACTCCGTGCGTTACTCAGCATCGGTCCCGAGCGCCGAGGTCGCGATCAGCCATGGTCTCGTTCACTCCGGCTCCAACACGCCACAACGAAGCCTGGATATTTCCGCAGCGGAAGACGCGAGTCAGGTCTAGACTAAGACCCTCTCCGACCCTCCCGGTTTTCGAGTTATCCACACAAAACCGCTTCTCCCCTCTTTGCGAAACAGAACGCGATGCTGTGATCATCGGCGATTCCATCATTCGGCACATCCACGCTACATTAGGTAAAAGTAAGGTGCACAGTCACTGCTTTCCTGGTGCTCGTGTTTCTGAAATCGCTGCTCACGTACCCGAGATTCTGAACGGTGACGTGCGCGGCGGAACTGTGGTCTTGCACGCGGGAGTGAACGACATCAGGCTGCGCCAGACGGAAGTTCTGAAGAAAGACTTCAGGAATCTGATCGATACGGTACGCAGCACATCACCTGATATAACGATCATTGTGTCAGGACCGCTTCCCACGTACCGTCTAGGACATGACAAGTTTAGTAGATTATTCGCGCTAAATGAATGGTTAACGTCATGGTGCAATGAGCAGAAACTGCTCATTGTAAATAATTGGAATCTGTTTTGGGAGCGTCCTAGGCTTTTCCGTGCTGATGGCTTACACCCAAGCAGATTCGGAGCGGATCTTCTGTCGGATAACATCTCCAAAATGTTAAATACCTTTTGACTAGTAACCAAAAGTCCAAATCATAGTCTCTGCTGCACCAAATTAACTGATATAAATACTAGTGTAGAACATTGCATAGAAATTGTGTCTATTCCTCGTTTAGTGCGATCAAATAATAAATCTACTGCAGGATCTAGGAAAAATCAAATTGTTATTAAAACAGAAAATGTTGCTATTAGTAAACAAAAAAAAAATTCTAAAGCTAGGTCTTTTAAACATTAGATCACTCACACCTAAGGCAGTTATTGTAAATGAAATAGTCACAGATAATAGCATCGATGTACTTTGCCTTACTGAAACCTGGCTTAAACCAAATGATTATTTCGGTCTAAATGAGTCTACTCCATCAGGATACTCCTATAAGCATGAGCCCCGTCTGATTGGTCGTGGCGGCGGTATTGCAACAATCTATAGAGATTTTCTTAGTGTTACTCAGAAAACGGGTTATAAGTTTATTTCATTTGAAGTACTTGTATTAAATGTTACGCTCTTAGATGCTAGAAAAACATCCCTATTATCTTTAGCCTTGGCTACCGTATATAGACCGCCAGGGCCTTACGCTGATTTCCTAAAAGAATTTGCAGATTTTCTCTCAGACCTATTGGTCAATGTCGATAAAGCATTAATTGTTGGAGATAATACACGTAGATAATCAAAATGATGCGTTAGGGGCTGCATTTATAGATTTATTAAACTCCTTTGGGGTTAAGCAAAACGTTACCGGACCAACTCATCGTTTTAATCATACACTCGATTTAATTATATCACATGGAACCGATCCAACCGATATAGATATCATTCCACAAAGTGATGATGTAACTGACCATTACATGGTAACTTGCATATTACGTACTCCTGTAATATATCATGCTGTGCCGCGTTATCGATTAGGCAGAACAATCCTTCCATCCACCATAGATAATTTTTCAAATTGCTTATCGGATCTGTCTCAGCTGCTCAGTGAACCCAAACAAACAGATGAACTAGAGGAACTAACCAGCACTATGAGCACCATTCTCTCTGGAAAATTGGATATTGTTGCACCTATTAGACTAAAAAAGGTCAGAGAGAAAATTAAAGCACCATGGTACAACAATACTACGCGTGTTCTAAAGAGAGAAACCCGTAATTTAGAGCGTAAATGGAAACAAACTAATTTAGAGGTCTTTAGAATCGCATGGAAAGACAGTACGTCACGTTATAAAAAGGCCCTAAAAGTAGCCAGGGCTGAGCACCTCCGCAAACTAATAGAAAATAACCAAAACAATCCTAGGTTTTTATTTAACACCGTGGCTAGACTAACAAATAAACAAGCGTCACCTGAACAAAATATTCCGTTACAGTTTAGTAGTAATGATTTCATGAATTTTTTCACTGAGAAAATACAAAACATCAGAACCACAATTGTAAACGTTCAATCCTCAATCGCGCCTTATAACTCAGCCTCGATTATCACCCCGCAAGAACAATTACAGTGCTTTACAACTATAGAACAAATAGAGTTAAATAAACTTATCACTTCCTCTAAAACAACAACATGTTTATTAGATCCCATACCAACTAAACTACTGAAAGAAGTGTTACCTATAGTGGAAGAGCCTCTCCTCAATATTATTAACTCATCTTTATCTTTAGGTCAGGTTCCAAGAACATTTAAACTGGCAGTTATAAAACCACTCATTAAGAAACCACAATTAGACCCAAATAACCTAGCAAATTATAGACCCATTTCAAATCTTCCTTTTATGTCTAAAATACTAGAAAAAGTTGTGTCTGCCCAACTAGGCTCTTTCTTACAAGAAAATGACATCTATGAAAAGCACTGAAACTGCGCTCGTTAAAATCACAAATGATTTACTCTTAGCTTCTGACCAAGGCTGTATCTCAATACTAGTTTTACTTGATCTTAGTGCTGCGTTCCCTTACGAGAACGTTCTCTCGTACTGCGTTGCAAACGCTTATGGGAAAACTCCTTTTCTCGAGAATATTGAAGCCTTTATTTTAAAACGCATTTGCTACAGCACAGGCGAGAGCATCAGACCCACGTGAGTGAGCTGATAGGCTGTGCTGTGGGCAACTGCACGAACCAATGGCGGATAGACAGAAGCGCGCGAGCCAATCAGGGCGCTTGGCGCTCTGTCACTGTCAAGCGCGCGAAACTACACGTGACCATAACATATAAATACAGTTAGAATCCGCCATTTGACAGATTTAATCTCCTTCAGCTCGACTCACCTCGTCGCTGATTTTCTCCGGTCGTAAGAAGCCCTCGTCGTGGAAAAGCCGTCCAGCGGAACAGCTTCGCATCCCGGCATCTCGCCAGCTGAGCGTTTCCCTGTGGCATCCGACGAAAAATTATATCCTTTTCATTGCATATTTATCTAAAAGAGCAAACCGCTGTTTTCACAGCGCGGCATAATGCCTCTCTCCATCTGTGAGAGCTGCGGGGTCTCCCTGCATGCATCCGACGGACACACCCAGTGTGCGGCCTGCCTCGGCCCTGAGCACGCCGAGGCAGCGCTCATGAAAGGCGGCTGCCAATTCTGCGACGGGATGCCTGTCTCCGTTCTCCGTTCAAGGCTGTCTTCGACGGTGACCGATTCCGCCCACCTTCCGTCTTCGGCGCCCCACGAGCCCCGTAGGAAGAAGCGGCGCGATCAGAGGCGTCCTGAGCGCGGTGAGTTTAGCGAGTGCACGCCGGGCCTTTCTCCTCGTGCCTCGCCCACGCCTTCTTCGCCTGTCCTGTTCTCTCGGAGCGAGCAGCGCCCCTCGTCTGAAGCGGCTGGACTCGTCTCTTTCGGCGCATCTCCGGATGACGTCGATGACGCACTTTCTATGGCGGCATCTGAGAGCGAGGATTGGTCGGGCTCCGCGGACCCCGCCCCCCCCTCTCAGCTAGAGTTTTCTGATACTCGAGCGAGCATTGACGCCGAACTTCTCCGTGTCATGTCTCGCGCTGTTGACGAGTTGGGACTCGATTGGCTTTCTCCAGCTGAGCCCGCCAGAAGCCGCCTCGATGAATGGTACCTGCCGGGGCGCCAGCAGGCCCCTCGTCAGCGCGCCGCTCCATTTATGCCTGAGGTTCACGAAGAGCTCACAAAATGCTGGCGCGCGCCCTTTTCAGCGCGAACGCGCTCATCTGCCTCTTCTACGCTCTCCACTGTTGACGGCGCTGAAGAGAAAGGATATGTGTCTCTCCCCCCACTGGAGGAAGCGGTCGCTGCACACTTATGCCCCCCCACTGCAGGTAGTTGGAGGTCTAAGACGGTGCACCCTTCTAAGCCGTGCAGAACTACTTCGGCCATTGCCAGCCGCGCATACGCTGCCGCCGGTCAAGCCGCCTCTGCACTTCACGCCATGGCGACGCTTCAAGCCTTCCAGGCCAAACTTCTCCGTTCCATGGATGAGTCAGGCCCGGACCCAGACACATTTAAAGACCTCAGGAGTGCCACGGATCTGGCACTGAGGGCCACGAAGACCACCGCTCAAGCCCTGGGCCGCAATATGGCCAGCCTAGTGGTAATGGAGCGCCACCTCTGGCTAAACTTAACCGAGATCAGGGACGCGGATAAAACTGCCTTCCTCGACTCGCCCGTCACAGCCTCAGGTCTCTTCGGCCCATCTGTCAGCGGCTTCGCCGATCGCTTCACTGAAGCTCAGAAGGCTTCCAGCGCCATGAGACACTTTCTACCAAAGCGCTCCAGCTCAGTCCAACGGCGCCCCAAGAGCACGCCGCGACCTGAGAAAGTGGTGTCCCAGGTCCTCCAGCCCCGCCCAGCGGCTGAGACCAGTAAGCACATGAAGCCAGCGAAACGGTTCCCGTTCCCTAAGCGCCAGGGCCCGCGGCCGAAGCTGACGCTCGATCACGAGCCCAAGAAGCCGTCCTAACCGGCACAAAGAGGGGTCACTGTCCCGCTGCGGCCGGACCAGCCCCAAAAATCGCTCGACTACTGCTCACGGCTCCCTCTTCAGTTCAGGCGGCTGCAGCAGTTCTAAATGCAGTTCATGGGCCCGTCACATGTCACGCACCCCTGCAAACAAACGCTGTTTTAACAGCGACCCACACAAAGCACAAATCGAGCATAATTTCTCACATGCATACATGTCAGTCCGAGCCCCCCACTCTGGGTGTTCCAGATATGATAATGCCTCTAGCTCTGCGGGCTCTAGCTTGGCAAGCTATCCCCGGAGTTTCAGTATGGGTGATGAACATCATAAAGCATGGTTACTCGCTTCAGTTCGCCCGCAGACCACCGCGTTTTCGCGCGGTTATACAAACCACGGTAAGGGGCACATTGAGTCATGTCCTCCGCACCGAAGTGTTAAGTCTGCTGGCGAAAGGGGCCATCGAGAAGATCCCCCCTTCTCTGAGCGAGTCAGGTTTTTACAGCCGATACTTTCTTGTTCCAAAGAAAGACGGCGGCCTGAGACCCATTTTAGATCTCAGACATCTGAACAAGGCTCTCATGTCACGGCCGTTCAGAATGCTCACGACCAGACATATCCTGGCGCAGATTCGCCCAGGCGACTGGTTTTTCTCAGTAGATCTGAAAGACGCTTACTTTCACATTCAAGTGAACCCCCACCACAGGCCATTCTTGAGATTCGCCTTCGAGGGGCAGACATACCAGTACACAGTTCTTCCATTTGGACTGGCACTAGCGCCTCGTACATTCACGAAGTGCATGGATGCAGCTCTCTCCCCCCTGAGACAGCGGGGAATGCGCATCCTAAACTACCTCGACGACTGGCTCATACTGACCCAGTCAGAGGCGGAGTCACATACTCACAAAGCCTGGCTCCTCAGCCATCTAGAATGTCTAGGGCTCAGGGTCAATGTTGCAAAGAGTGTTCTGTTGCCCAGCCAACGTATCACGTTCCTGGGAACAGTTCTCGACTCCGTACTTATGAGAGCATGGCCCACACCGGCCCGTGCTCTAACGATTCAGCAGCTCACGGCATCGTTCATAGAGGGCTCTCTTGTACCCCTCAGAACGTTTCAGAGGATCCTTGGCCTGATGGCCTCTGCATCATCAGTACTCCAACTAGGCCTACTGCGTATGCGTCCTCTTCAGCTGTGGCTGGCTCCTCTGGTGCCACCCCACGCCTGGCATTCAGGCCACTTGATTATCAAGGTGGACCAGCGCTGTGTTCAAGCCCTGGCCCCTTGGAAAAACGCCAGCTGGTACCAGCAGGGCGTAAGCATGGGGGTAGTTTCAGAGAGGAGGATGATTTCAACAGACGCCTCCAACTCCGGTTGGGGAGCTCTGTACGAGGGCAGGCCTGCCTCCGGCCTCTGGTCGAGCTCGGAGAAACGCCTACACATAAACTGCCTCGAAATGAGAGCAGTTTTTCTAGCCCTAAAAACATTCCTCCCATACCTGGCGGGACACCACGTGTTGGTACGGACGGACAACATGTCGGTGGTCTCTTACATAAATCGCCAGGGCGGCCTCAGGTCCCGCAACCTGTTTGCCATAGCCTCACAGCTCTTGCTATGGGCTCACACCAATCTGCGCTCGCTCAGGGCAGCTCACGTGCCAGGCACGTTGAATACAGGAGCAGACATGCTCTCTCGGGGCAGAGTTCCCCCAGAGGAATGGTCTCTCCACCCTCAGACAGTTCTCCTACTCTGGGAGGTCTTCGGGAAGGCAGAAGTAGATCTTTTCGCCTCAGAAGACAACTGTCAATGCCCAATCTTTTTCTCAAAGAGCAGGGATGCGTTGGCCCACGACTGGCCCAACCTTCCTCTCTATGCGTTCCCCCCGGTCTCGATGCTCCCTCAGGTCATCGAACGGATCAGGAACACGAAAAGCGCAGTGCTATTAGTAGCTCCTCTCTGGCGGACCCAGGTTTGGTTCCCAGAGTTGATGCAGCTGTCTGTAGCAGACCCGTGGCCAATCCCAGTGAGGCGCGACCTCCTGACTCAGGCCAACAGGACAATCTGGCATCCCCGTCCCGACTTATGGGCCCTACATGTATGGCCACTCAACGGGTACCCCAGAACCTCCCAGAGGGCGTCCTGAATACTATAAAGGAAGCTAGAGCTCCGTCTACCAGACGCCTCTATCTCAGTAAATGGTCAGTGTTTTCCAGCTGGTGTTTAGCTCGAGACCTCGACCCATACACTTGTGAAGTACCAAGAGTACTGTCTTTTCTACAGGAGATGTTGGACGCGGGTCGCTCCCCCTCCACTCTCAAAGTGTACGTGGCAGCCATTGCTGCTTTTCACGTATTGGAAGCCGGGGCCTCCTTAGGAAAAAGCGACCTTATAGTTCGCTTCCTCAGGGGCGCCAGGAGGCTTAACCCGCCTCGGCCACCGTCTGTTCCGGCCTGGGACCTCTCCTTGGTCCTGCGGGCTCTTAAGGGACCTCCCTTTGAACCACTTCAGTCAGCTGATCCTAAGTCTCTCTCTCTGAAAACCGCCCTGCTTCTAGCACTGGCGTCAGTAAAGAGAATAGGGGATTTACAGGCGCTGTCTACCAGCGCTTCCTGTCTGGAGTTTGGTCCTAATGACTCCAAGGTCATTCTTAGGCCAAGACATGGATATGTTCCTAAGGTGCTCTCAACTCCGTTCAGAGCCCAGGTTATTTCTCTGTCAGCTCTCCCCTCCTCCGAGGAGGATAGCGATTCTCTCATGCTTTGCCCAGTCAGAGCTTTGAGAATTTATCTGGAGCGTTCGGCCTCTTTCAGACAGTCTGAACAGCTCTTTGTGTGTTTCGGGGGCCGATCCAAGGGCCTCCCGGTCACTAAAACCACACTGTCCAGATGGATAGTTGACGCCATTGCCCTGGCTTACACCTCACTGGGCCTCTCTTGTCCCATAGGTGTTAGAGCTCATTCCACGAGAGGTGTTGCCTCTTCGTGGGCTTGGTCAAGTGGTATTCCCATTGAAGACATTTGTGCGGCGGCCGGCTGGTCCGCTCCGTCCACATTTGTGAGATTCTATAATCTGGATGTCCCTGCTCTGCAGACATGCGTTCTTTCTGTCTAGACTCTGGCTCTGTGGATCCAGACTAGTTTTGAACCATGGTCACTTGGGTATTCCCATCTATAGCATATGTGCGGCGGCCGGATATCCGCTCCGTCCACATTGTTGAATTATAGCTTTAATGCCCTTGCTTTGTAGCTACAGTTCTTCTGTCTAGACACTGGCTCTGTGACCCAGTCTAGTTGATATTGAACACACGGTTTTCACCTTGTGGACTAAGTGACTGGCTTTGGCCAGATCCGATGAATTATAACTTTAATGTCCCTGCTTTGCAGTTACAGTCTTTTCAGTCTAGACTCTGGCTCTGCGGACCCAGACTAGTTTGATATTAAACACACGGCTATCACCTTGTGGGTTAAATGACTGGCTCTGGCCAGTCTTTATTACGGATAATTGATGGGCCCGATGTTCGGTCTCTTTTTATCCTGGCTATTCTGTACTTCCCGGAACTCTGGTGAGTCAGAGCGGCCAAAAGATTAATAGCACGGCGTTTTAAATGGAAACGTTCCCATAAGCGTTTGCAACGCAGTACGAGAGAACGTTCTCGTAAGGGAACGTACTGGTTACTTTCGTAACCTCGGTTCCCTTAGAGATAAGGGAACGAGTACTGCGTTGCCTTGCCGTGCTATTTTTCTTATGGCAGGTTTGTCGCTTCAGTCGATTATACCTGTCAAATGGCGGATTCTATCTGTATTTATATGTTATGGTCACGTGTAGTTTCGCGCGCTTGACAGTGACAGAGCGCCAAGCGCCCTGATTGGCTCGCGCGCTTCTGTCTATCCGCCATTGGTTCGTGCAGTTGCCCACAGCACAGCCTATCAGCTCACTCACGTGGGTCTGATGCTCTCGCCTGTGCTGTAGCAAATGCGTTTTAAAATAAAGGCTTCAATATTCTCGAGAAAAGGAGTTTTCCCATAAGCGTTTGCAACGCAGTACTCGTTCCCTTATCTCTAAGGGAACCGAGGTTACGAAAGTAACCAGTACGTTCGATACTATAGATCACACAATACTCTTAGATCGACTACAAAATTATACTGGTGTTCAAGGACAAGCATTAAGCTGGTTCAGATCATACATTTTGTCTATTTAAATGGAGAAAAATCGATCATAACTCCAGTAAACTATGGAGTGCCGCAAGGATCTGTGTTAGGCCCTCTATTATTCTCAATATATGCTGCCACTTGGAAATATTATAAGGAAACATGGAATTAGTTTCCATTGTTATGCTGATGACACTCAAATATATATTTCATCACGGCCGGATGAAAACGCTAAATTATCCAAATTGACAGAGTGTGTTAAAGATATAAAAGATTGGATGACGCGCAATTTTCTTTTATTAAATCCAGACAAGACAGAGGTACTACTTATCGGTTCAAAAAACCGCCCACAAAACCTCTCACAATACAACTTTAACATAGAAGGATGTCCTGTTACTTTATCCTCTACAGTAAAAGACCTGGGTGTTATACTTGACTGCAACCTGTCTTTTGAAAATCATATTTCATATGTTACAAAAACAGCCTTTTTCCACCTTAGAAACATTGCTAAGCTACGTAATATGCTATCTGTTTCTGATGCAGAAAAGTTAGTTCATGCGTTCATGACCTCGAGACTAGATTACTGTAATGCTTTATTAGCTGGTTGTCCTGCATCCTCAATAAACAAGATACAGTTAGTCCAAAATGCCGCCGCTAGAGTTCTTACTAGATCAAGAAAATATGATCATATAACACCAATTTTATCATCACTACATTGGTTACCTATAAAGTTCCGTATTAATTACAAGGTATTGCTACTGACTTATAAAGCCCTAAATGGCTTAGCTCCAGTTTATTTAACGGATCTTCTATCGCCCTATAATCCATCGCGCTCTTTAAGATCACTAAATTCGAGGCTTTTGGTCATACCTAGGATATCCAGATCAACCAAAGGAGGGAGATCATTTTCACATTTAGCTCCAAAACTCTGGAATAGCCTTCCTGATACTGTTCGTTGCTCAGACTCGCTCTCCCAGTTTAAAACTAAATTAAAGACGCATCTCTTCAGCCAGGCATTTATATAATATTTTTAATCTTACAGTTAAATCCGGTCTCTAGTTCATAAACGCCAGAGGAGAACTGGCCCCCGACTGAGCCTGGGTTCTCCCAAGGTTTTTTTTTTCTCCATTAGGTCACCTGATGGAGTTTTTCGGTTCCTTGCCACTGTTGCCTTTGGCTTGCTCAGTTGGGGATACTTAATTTAATTAATCAATCAACAATACTATTGATCAGCATTACCAAACGTGGACGTTTTACACTAGAAACAAACACTGATGTACTATTTTATTTAATACTGTGAAGCTGCTTTGATACAATCTGTATTGTGAAAAGCGCTATATAAATAAAGTTGACTTGACTTGACTTGATCTACAGAAAGGCCTACAGAAGAGTCTGCACAGACAGAGGAGACATAGGCCTACAGGTGGGCAGTGTATAGACAACTTTTCCTTTTTATTTGTTGCATGAGGCATGTGTCTAATATCTTTTGTTGCAGGCACTTGACCACTGGCTTTTCTTTACAAAGAACAATTGAAATAAAACTCAAGGAACTAAGCATATTTGTCTTTGAAAAGTGTGAAAAGTGTTTTTTTTTTTTTTGTTGGCAATGTTGTGTAATATGGCACATGCAACAATGTCCCAGGCCTTGTCAGGTGTGCAACCCTCAGACTTTTCAGACACTGAAATCTTCCCTTTAGTTAGCCAAAGTTCATTTCATTGTGTGCCCGTGTCCTGGCTAGAGCTGCATTGTAACTGGTTTGGGTCAGGGAATGGGGTCATAAAACACCTGTCTGCAGGCAGGAACATGTCATAATCACCTATGAAAAAATGCAGTTCTGTTAGGATCAGCATAAGTGTATGTAATACAGTGAGCTTGATATTTAATTGTGGAACTTTCCTTACCACTTTCAAATAATGTGCATAAATGTGAATCTCTGAAAATTCTTAAGTCATGCACAGATCCTGGCCATTTTGCTTTCACATTTGTGATATGGAAGATTTTAGTCAACTGCCTTTTTTTATTTGATATAACATTACTAATCTGGAATATTAAAGGAGAACTCGGCAACTCTAGCGAACTCTAGTCACTTCTTCGCTGATTTTTCCTTTTGTTGTCGCATGTTTTCCCCACGAGCTCCCCCTACAGCTGTGGGGGGGGGCGTATATTTCAAAACACGGTCGTAAAAAACTCACTTGCGGTGGCCTCCTCCCCCTCTCTACCGCTGCTCATGTGCGTTTGTTTTGATCGGAGCAAGCCAACTGTATCGTGTGGAGCTATGTCTACCGAGGTGGGTAATCTGGTAATACATCATACATGCGTGTGTGTTTATGTCGAATTGCCGTAAAGCAATTTGTGTTTCGCGCTCGTTCTCGTTCTCGTTCTCGCTTCTCACGAGACTTCCAATTTCTATCTTGCCGGGACGGTAGTCCCCAAGTTGCAAGGTTGGTTTTCCGCCTGGGAACGCTGGGGGGAGCGGGGAAAGTCACCAATATCACCAGAACAGGTTGTTTAACCATCCAAATGAATTCTAGACAGTTTTATTAAGTTAAAAAAGTTACCAAGTTCTCCTTTAAGAATCACAATAGTAACTGGGCTGCACATTTACATTGTGAACCCCCTTTCTGTTCACATAATCCCCTTCATTGAGGCATTGATGGCAGTCTATGGTCTAGCCTATAGTCTATGGTACCAATCACGTTAGTGAAGCCTGAGTGACATATACTGTAATCGGCATGGTCATGATTGCATGATCTTCATAAAAAATTATGATAGCCTAAAAAAAAAAAAAAAACTGCTTTAAAAAAACTACTTTTCAACATTGGGTCTTAAGTGGCTTGGAAATGCCACAAAAAAAAAAAAAAACTAAAACTGTTTTTTAAACCTAAAAGCGCCAGGTAAACTCCGAATGACACGACAGACAGCACTTTCCATCAAGTTCTCCGCATCTCCAATAGTGTAAAGGAAAGAGCCACTCGCAAATAATCTTAGGGCAATGCAAAGCCCGACTCCGACAAGTCGAAAATAAATGTGCGTTTCCAAAATTAATAATGTAAACGACAATCTCACGAGTCACGAGAAAAAATATATATCTCAGAAAGTGCACTATCGCGCTGCGCTGGACTTCCCGTATTAGCTCCGCTTATAAAGCCTGGATCTAATCCTGTTACCATGAAATAAGCCTGCTCCCAAGCAGGTTTAAGCTTGCGCACATGTTGCTATGACAGCAAGTCCACCCTTACGAAAAAGAAGTTTATTCAAGTGTGCTATTAGTATACTTATTTTAAACTAAAAATAAGAAAGTATACTTTCAGTCTACTTTTTTATGTACTTCTCAGAAATATACTTTATGTACTTCTCAGAAATATACTTCAAATTCCACTTAAGTATACTTGACTTATACTGACAGAAAAGTCTAAGTATATTTGGCCTATACTTGTTGATCGAGATATACTTAAAAGTATAATTAAGTATTCTAAGTATTCTTGGCTTGTGTTTACTATTTTGATTGAGTAGCTTATTAAATACTTTTTTAAAAACATAATATTACACACCGTCTTATAAACTAGCCTAACATGTTCAGCTTTATATAGTAACAAACTTTCGGGTGGAAGAGCTTATAGAGCAAATAAAATAAGCATGGAAAATAAGTTTATTCAATTGTTCTATTAGTATACTTTTCAACTAAAAAGAAGAAAGCATACTTTCAGTCTACATTTTATATACTTCTCAAAAATATACTTGATTACACTTACTTTAAGTGTACTTGACTTACTGAGAGAAAAGTCCAAGTATATTTGGCCTATACTTGTACTCAATCTTTTGATCGAGATATACTTAAAAGTTTAATTATTCAAAGTATACTTGGCTTGCAGTTGTGTTAACTCTTTTGAACGAGTAGCCTATTAAATATACTTTTTTTACATTGTTTTTCATATACAGTCTTATGAAACTTTGTTTGAAAATATTGATTAAAATATTTATATAAAACAGATATGTTTCTAATTCTGCGTATCTGGATTTTAGTCCACTGGTGTACATAGGAATTTACTTTAATTCAACTTTTCCCCACCATTGCCTGAATTTTCCAGCTACCCATGTTTTCACTGGTATACGTTAGGGGGCGCTATGACACATCTTCTAGTACAGAATCTCCGGATCAAAATACAGGAGAAGAAGAAGCTGAAACAAGCGATAGAAGATTGCTCACTCAAATGTAAAATAATGTGATAATCAAACATTAAACAGCTTGTAAATCAAAACTGCTTAATGTTTCCAAATGAAATGAAGCGTAAACCATGAAGAGAAAACGACTGTGAAGCTGTGGGGGTGTCGGACTCGATCTGCTCCATCTGTGTTTTGATCATCGTTCTGAATCTGATCAAGGCGTGTAGTCTTTGACAAAAATGTGATTTTCTCAACTTTTTTGTTTAAAATGTTGCCTTTCTTTATGAAACTTACCGACATTCAAGTGTTGATAAAAAGGATGCAAGCTAATAAAATGTTTTTAAAATTAAAGTAGAGTTAAAGGTATTTTTCAAGTATAAAAAATAACATTTGAACATAGTAGTATAGGCCTACTGCAACTGCAAAAATTGTATATAAATAGTAAACTATAAGTATAATGTTAAGTTCATTTAAAGAAAACTTGTAGTATAAAACTACTAAACTAGTAGTTTACTGAGGGTACACTAAAAGCAAAAATAATATATAAATGGTAAACTATAAGTATGATGTTAAGTTCACTTAAAGAAAACTTGTAGTATAAAACTTCTAAACTAGTAGTTTACTGAGAGTACATTAAAAGAAAACTACTAGTTTAGTAGTTTTATACTACAAGTTTTCTTTAAGTGAACTTAACATCATCTAGGCTACTAATAGTTTACAATTTATATATTATTTTTGCTCTTTTAGTGTACTCTCAGTAAACTACTAGTTTTAGTAGTTTGCAGAGGTGGGACAAAGTCATTGTTATGCAAGTCACAAGTAAGTCTCAAGTCTTTGCCCTCGAGTCCCGAGTCAAGTCGAGTCAAAGATGAGGCAAGTCCCGAGTCGAGTCAAAAGTCAAAGCCAACAAGTCTCAAGTCGAGTCCAAAGTCCTATCATTTTAGTTTCGAGTCATTTCAAGTCCTCTTACCACAGAAATAAAATGTATACAAATCATGTATGTCTGTGAGATTTGTATTTATTTAAACCTCTTTTTATACAATGACATTAATCAAATACAGTAAAAAACTGAAAATTTAATTTTCACAAAAAATGCTTGTATTTCAACAGCATATTGCACTAGAACAATGCACAGCATGCAGCTTCAGTCCTGTATTGAATTGACCTCATATTGCAAAACAGTTTAACTTTCATATAGACATGGGTCGTTTTAGCCTAAACCTTTTTAAACATGTCATCAATAAAATCCTCACTCCTCAAAATGATCACTTCTGAAAAACTGGACCAACCTGATAATATAATTGGAATGCCTCCATAGAGACTGGTGTGTATGTGAGAGAGAGAGAGAGAGAGAGAGAGAGAGAGAGAGAGAGAGAGAGAGAGAGAGAGAGAGAGAGAGAGAGTGAGAGAGAGTTTAAAAGAGACAGGTGTCTTGGGGACTTGGCTATTATTTGAAGTTTTACGGTACATCCGATAAGGTGCTTAGCATTTGTTCAAAACTTACCTTTTTTGTCGACTACCTCGTAATTTTTATAGCCAAACGAAACTACCCTCGGTATCATTTTGCCAACTGGCGCGTTGTTGCTTGTTGCGCTTCATTGGTTGTCTTGCAATGTGCCTGCTTACGCCGTTTCACACATACTCCGTGTGCAGTGCGTATGCGGTGCGTGTTGCCGTGCGTATGCGGTGCAAGACCAGCATGCGCAATAGTGCTTTCACATATGCTGCGTTTGCAGTGCGTGATCCGCGGCTGTACCACAAATACATACTCACTATTTGTATTTCAAATCCAGAAGTTATTAGCAACTTTTATTTAAAAAAAGTTTTTTTGTCAGCATTGCGATTCTCTTTGTACACACGTATACACTCTTTAATAGACGTATTCACGTTTAAATACAATTTAAACAACGTATTATTTAATGCATTACTCTTATATAATTATATATTAAGTTGCTCAAGCAAGTGGTAGAATATTTAACCATGTACTTATATTAAAATCGCATAGCCTACATTTTAAATTAAAACTTAAAATTGACAAAAACAGCAGACTCATACTCTTTCTTTTGCATAATTTAAATCTTTATACAATAAATCTTGCATGTCACAAAGAACTTGTTTTTCCACCTCCACGAATGAGACGAGTGTTCATAGAGAGCCTAAGTCCCTCCCCTTCCGGTCGACCACCATGGGACCTTATTTCGGAAAAATAATGTATGGTAGTCAATGGCGAGAGACAACAAATATTTTGATCTCGTTTGAATTGTGCCCTGATTTACACATATGATGTTTGTCAATTTAAAATATACATTTTAAAGTCAAGAAAGTCGCAGCTTGATGTAATACTGCTGAGGTATAAGACTGTGAAAATACGTAATTACAAAGACTACAAACCCAGAAGGCGCACATGCGACGTCATACCTTTTCTCTCAATGAATGAAGCTAACTTTATGAAGCTAACGTCTGTCATTTTTTCTATAGTCTTACATTATAATCGTAACGTTACGCCGTCATGCCTGAGTGTTTTGAGCCAGAATACACACATACGAGCAACGGATCTTGTGACGTACATAGTGCGAGACGAGAGATGTAGTTCATTGAGCGATTTTCACATAAAACTAAATGTTACTCTTCTGTTTTATGACAAACTGCGACTTTCTTGACTTTCATAATTACCTTTTAAATTGACAAACATCATATGTGTAGTTCAGGGCACAGTTCAGACGGAATAAAAAGATAAAATATCTCTCGCCATTGACTTCCATACATATTTTTTCCGAAATAAGGTCCCATGAGCCGGAAGCGGAGGGGCGGGACTTAGGCTCTCTATTATGTTGCCTTGTTGAAATATGTATTTTCCCTTGATTTACCCCGGTCTTAACGTCTCAGCATTGCGATTCTCTTTGTACACTCTTTAATAGACGTATTCACGTTTAAACACAATTTAAACAATGTAGGCCTATTATTCAATGCATTACTTCTACTTATATTAAGTTCCTAAAGCAAGTGGTCAAATATTTAACCATGTAGGCTACTTATATAAAAAACAGCCGACTCTCATGCCTTTTCTTTTATATTTAAATTAATACAATAAATCTCGCATGTCACAAGGAACATGTTTTTCCACCTCCACGAATGAGACGAGTGTCGTTCAACTTCATTATGTCGCCTTGTTGAGGTAAATTGTAGTTTTCCTTGCTTTACCCTGGTCTTAAAGTGAAAATAGTATTTAATTAAATACATTTATGGTGAGATTACTACATTTTATTTAATTAATCGCATTTATGGTGAAATTACTACATTTTTAGGTCAATCTGTCTGTGTTCATTTTGACCATGAAACATGCGCTGTCACTTTAATTCAGCGTTTGCAGCACAGCAGAAATAGACTCGGTGCGGAAACGATCTCTGCACTGCTGTATACACACCGCAACTGGAACGGATCGACGGACTGCAACCGCGTGCAGTGTGAAAGCTCTGACCTGTTAACATGGGTACGGAAAAAAATACACACCGCTGGCGCATACGCACTGCAAACGGAGTATGCGTAAAACGGGCGTTAGATGCTGTCGAATCAAAACCATGTGGGACTACAGTGATTGGATGTCGTGCAGGCAGCGCGCGCGCTCTCTGCATGCATACATTTTTTTCACAGATGCAGATAAACAGAGAGCGGCGCGGCCGTGTGGACATTTTTTTCCCCAGTTTCCATGGGAAGTAGCAAGTCTTCTCGAGTCAAAAGGCGCAAGTCCAAGTGAAGTCACGAGTCATTGATGTTAAAGTCCAAGTCGAGTTGCAAGTCTTTGTACGTTTTGTCGAGTCGAGTCTGAAGTCATCAAATTCATGACTCGAGTCTGACTCGAGTCCAAGTCACATGACTCGAGTCCACACCTCTGGTAGTTTGATACCGCAAGTATACTAGAAAGTTTTCTTTTAGTGTACTCTCAGTAAACTTGTAGTATAAAACTACTAAACTAGTAGTTTACTGAGAGTATACTTCAAAGTTGCTACAAGTATTACAATAGTGAACGTACTCGGTTACTAATGTAACCTCGGTTCTCTCTAGAAGAGGGAACGAGTATTGCGTAAGGTTAGCTTACGCATCGGGGAAAGTCTTCTTTCTTCGAGATCTGAAGCCAAAAAATTATCCTTAATTTTGTATACATTGTCAACGCAGTGCAGCAGCCGACAGACCTAGGCAGGCTGTATAAGCGTGCTCATTGGCTGCTCGGCGGCAACTGCTTAAGCCTATCGGTGAGCGCTCTGAACGCGGCAACCAATGACCTTCTAACCGTCAGAATGGGTGTGGCCAGCGTGTATATATTCAGCGCTCATAGGCTAAAATTCTGGTTTTCGCAGTCTGAAGCGCAAAAGCTCGTGGCGCGACACGGCAGGTTACGCAATACTCGTTCCCTCTTCTAGAGAGAACCGAGGTTACATTAGTAACCGAGTACGTTCTCTTACGAGAGGTCTCTCGTATTGCGTAAGGTTAGCTTACGCATCGGGAACCCTTTGTCAACGCCGTGTGCGCCGAGCATCCAGCCCATGAATCCCAGGGAAACCGGGGAAAACACTCTGCTGGGAAATGTGGCCGGTCGGAGAGACGGGCCAGCGCAGTACAGGCACTTCATGCAGCATATGAAATAGAGCGGCGCGGCCGGTCTATAAACATATAACAGTACAAATAGTAGGGCCGGCAGAGCGAGCCCATACAGTACATAAGCACTCATAAGGGTAGGAGAAAAACTACATAGTCGGTCTCACATGAAGGGAAAAATTCCCGCGCGACAGAGAATAATACGGGCGGCCAGCAGCGCGGGCCAGCACCGACAACAGCGCGTAACGGGAAATAGGAAACAGAGCGGATCAGCCGGTCTGAGTCAAACACTTCACCCTGAGTATAGTACCAGAATAGCGCCAGCATATGAACGTAGTCTGCACACGAGAAATGGGCAGAGCATACATGTCACTTATGCTGACAGTATTTGTGCCTGTAGGGCAGGAACTTCCAGGTTATAAAACCTCACGAATGTTGATGGGGAGGCCCAGCCTGCCGCCATACAAATACCGTGATTAGAAATTCCGCTGGACCAGGCCCACGACGAGGCCATGCCTCTAGTGGAGTGGGCTCTGATGCCCAGAGGGCACTGCAGGTGTCTGGAGGCATAAGCTGCTGCTATCGCGTCCACTATCCACCTGGACAAGCTCTGTTTCGAGGCGGCAAGACCCTTGGTGCGTCCGCCGAAGGAAACAAAGAGCTGCTCTGAACGCCTGAAAGCGGCGGAGCGCGTGATGTAAACTCTCAGCGCCCGGACAGGGCATAGGAGGTTATCACTGTCCCCACTGTCGGATGCTGGCAGAGCCGAGAGGGACATAACTTGTGCCCTAAACGGGGTTCCAATCGCTTTGGGGATGTAACCGTGTCTCGGTCTGAGAATGACTTTCGAGTCATTCGGCCCGAACTCAAGACATGCAGGGCTAACAGATAGCGCGTGCAAATCACCCACTCGTTTGACTGAAGACAGAGCTATCAGAAAAACGGTTTTAAGCGACAGATACTTTAGATCCGCGGATTCAAGCGGTTCAAAGGGAAAAGCCTCTAGGGCCGCTAGGACCAAGGACAGATCCCACGAGGGAACCGAGGGGGGCCGCGGGGGATTCATCTGTCTAGCTCCTCTGAGGAAGCGGATAATGAGCTCATTCCTTCCCATTGCCAGGCCGCGCGTCGTCTCAGCGAACGCTGCAATAGCGGCCACATATACTTTGAGCGTGGAAGGGGATCTGCCCTTTTCCAACAGCTCTTGTAAGAAGGAGAGCACCCGCGGGACCCCGCATGCGCGCGGATCCAAGTTTTTAGTAGCGCACCATTTAGAAAACACTGACCATTTAGACGCGTAGAGCCGTCTCGTGGAGGGGGCTCTCGACTGTGTGATCGTGTTCACGACCCCTTCTGACAGGTCAACGGGTATCCGTTGATCACCCATGCATGCAGCGACCAGCGCTCTGGATGGGGATGCCAGATCGATCCACCGGCTTGGGAGAGGAGATCCTTTCTCACCGGGATCGGCCATGGGGATGAGTGCGACAGCCTCACTAGCTCTGGGTACCAAGTTTGGTTTTCCCATCGCGGGGCTATAAGCAGCACTGAGTGGTGCGTTTCTCTGATCCTCGAAATGACCTGTGGCAACAGGGAGATCGGAGGAAAAGCATACAGCGGGAGGCTGGGCCATGTCTGGGACAGCGCGTCCTCGCTCTTCGAATAAAACTTCGGGCATTGAGCATTGTCTTTCGACGCAAAGAGGTCGATTTCCGCTCTGCCGAATAGGCGCCAGAGAAACTGGACTGTCTGGGGGTGCAGAGACCATTCTCCCGGGGGAATGTTGTCCCTGGACAGTCTGTCTGGACCGACATTCAGGTGGCCCGGCACGTGCGCGGCTCTCAGCGAGCGCAGCGAGCGGTAAGCCCACACGAGAAGGCGTTCTGTCAGCCTGCACAGATTCCTGGATCTGACACCGCCCTGTCGGTTCACATAGGATACCACGGACGTGTTGTCCGAGCGGACTAGCACATGGTGATCCCGTATGAATGGGAGGAAGCGCCTGAGCACGTTCTCGACCGCTATCATCTCCAAACAGTTTATGTGGAGGCATTTTTCCCGGTCTGACCACAGGCCAAAAGCCGGTTTGCCCTCGAACAGAGCGCCCCAGCCTGAGGTGGAAGCGTCCGTCGAGATAACTTTGCGGTGTGAGATAGCTCCCATTGTCACTCCCCGCTGGTACCAGTCGGCCGCTAACCAGGGCTTCAGAGCTGAAACGCAGCTCTGAGTCACTCTGGGCACTCGGGCGTTCAGCCAGCGTTGTAGCGGGCGCATTCGTAAAAGACCCAGCCGAAGCACTGCTGCGGCTGAGGCCATACAACCTAGTAACCTCTGAAATGTTTTGAGAGGTACGGTGCTGCCCGGCCGGAGGGACGCGGCCAGGCGTCGAATGCAGCGCGCGCGCTGTGTCGACAGGCGGGCCGTGTACTGATATACCTGACCGTCGAAGGCGAATCACAAGAATGGCCTGTGACGGGGTATTATCAGGATCTGAAAAGCACGCGTCTTTTAGATCGAGAGATATAAACCAGTCCCTCGGGCGAATTTGCGCGAGAATTTGTCTGGTTGTGAGCATTTTGAACGGTCTTCTCATAAGAGCCTTGTTCAAACGTCTCAGATCCAAAATTGGTCTAAGAGCTCCGTCCTTCTTGGGAACGAGGAAATAACGGCTGTAAAAGCCCGACTCGCTCATGGAAGGGGAAACCGGTTCTATAGCCCTTTTGCACAGAAGTGTAGCTATTTCTGCTCGAAGTAGATGTGCTACTTCCCCATTCACTCTGGTCTCGATACGCGCTTGAAAGCGCGGAGGGCGGCGAGCGAACTGCAGAGTATAGCCCTGTTTTACTGTGCTTAGCACCCGTTCTGATGCGCCTGGAATAGTTTCCCACGCTTTTGCGTGTGCAGCCAGGGGCAGAATGGCCTCCGGGCTCCGATCGCCGCGCATCGCGGGCTCGAGAGCTCGAAACGGAGGGGCGGGCGCGGCGCGCGCGCTCTTGGTGCTTAGATACGGCGGATCGCACGCAGCGATTGCTGGCCGTTTTACACACAGTGTCCCGGTGGCTTTAGACGGGGAACATAAAGTGTGAGGCGCGACGCGCGATGGCGGCGTCGGGGGCGAAAATGTTCGTTAGTATGTGTGAGCGCTCGAGGGCGGGCACAGGACTTACATTCAGGGGCGGGCGCGGTGCGGGCGCGGCGCGCGCGCTCTTGGTGGTTAGATACGGCGGATCGCACGTAGCGATAGCTGGCCGTTTTACACACAGTGTCCCGGTGGCTTTGGACGGGGAACATATAGTGTGAGGCGCGACGCGCGATGTCGGCGTCGGGGCGAAAATGTAGTTAGTATGTGTGAGCGCTCGAGGGCGGGCACAGGACTTACATTTAAAACATGACCGGTCGTGCGAGGCCGTGTGACAGAGCGGGCAGTGAGTAGGTGTGGGCACGGAGAAGTGGACACGTGACCTACTTTTAACACTAAAGCGGCTTTTGCCTGCTTCATGAGAGTGGGCTCTGTGAGAGACACGGGATGTATAGTGCTTGTGTACAGGGGTGAGCACAGAACGTGGGCACATTCACTGTACTAGAAACACATACGGCGTCAGCCGTGCAACCAGACATTATGCTCTTTTGAAATTTTTCTGGGTTGCCGTGAGAACGGCGGATGCGCGCAGGCGAGCGGGTAGATACCGGCTCGTTGACTGCGGGGTAAACAGCTGCAGTAGCCGTGGCAACGGGGACTGACAGAGCGTTAAGCTTCGACGGTGGTCCAGCCGCAGGGCTGCGGGATTTAACCGTCTTTTCTTCTCTCGTGTTTAGACGCTCAAAAATACTCGAGCACCCTGAGAAGGTGTGGTGCGAGAGGCGGGTTCGCTTTCTGTAAGTAAGAAAGACTGGCCGCGAGCTCGGAGAAGCAAGCAGCATAAATTTTTATCTGCCCCGAGAGCTGGGATCGAACGCGGATCTCTCGCATGAAAGCGTTTGATTCTGCCACTGAGCCACAGAGGAAAACACATAAGCTTTCAGTTAGCGCGAGCATATAAAAAGCGACCTCATGTGTCGCGTCGGCGTTTGTTTGCAGGCGTGCGTGTGTTTAAAACAGGCTCGTTTACTGCAATAGTAATATTTCCAGTCGCCTGAACTTAAGAGGGGACTGAGAAATGTGTGAGGATTGGCGGTTGTCCAGCCGTAGCGAGACTAACACACCCTCTTCTCTTTTCGCCGGTGAGTGAGGCGCGCACGCTGAACGCTGCTCGTGACCGCCCGCTTTGTCATCCCTTGAACGGCGCAATCTGCGCGGCCCAACGAGGGAGAGAGCGGGCTTGTTTTCTGTATGTAAGAAAAACTGGCCGTGAGCTCGGAGAAGCGAACAGCATAAACTTTAACTGCCGCGAGAGCGGGGACCGAACCCCGGTCTCTAGCTTGACAGTCTAGGATTCCGCCACTGAGCCACAGGGGAGAATACATTAGTATCATGTCTTGTGACGGCGTTTGCTTGCAGGCGAGCGTGTATTTATAACAGGCTCGTATACTGCAATAGTAACAATTCCAGTCGCCTGAACTTAAGAGGGGACTGAGAAATGTGTGAGAATGGAGGTTATAGTCCAGGCCACGGCAGGACGAAAACACTCTGTTCCCCTTTCACCGGTGAGTGACGCGCGAGGACGGAGTAGCTTTCTTGTAACGTAAAGAGAGCTCCAAGACCGTCCGCTCCTGCCATCCCTTGTGAGCGGCGCAGTTTGCGCGGCTCGAACAGAGGGAGAGGAAACTCGCTCCGAGACCGTCCGCTCCTGCCATCCCTCGTGAGCGGCTCAGTTTGCGCGGCTCGAACAGAGGGAGAGGAAACTCGCTCCGAGACCGTCCGCTTCTGCCATCCCTTGTGAGCGGCGTAGTTGCACGGCTCGAACAGAGGGAGAGTACGGGTATCTATCACATTCGCCTCATCTCCTGACGCGGCGGCGGCGCGGGCAGAGCCGGCGGTTGAGCGGCCGGGAGGGAGAGGGCGAGAGAGAGCTCGAGGGAGAGGTTCCGGCGAGCTCCTCAGTCACAACAGTCTCCGGTGGTCGCTGCGAGCGGCGCTTCTTATTGCGCGGCCCGGCAGGGACAGGCGGAGCGACAGCTTGGTCGAAAGCTTCAAGTCGAGCCCGCAGGGTCGACATTGAAAGCTCTTCGCACTCGGAGAGTGCGGTGGCGGCGTGCCCGCGGCCCAGGCGGAGAGCGCAGAGAGGTGGCGGTCTCCGTTGCTGAGCGGGGCGCGACACGAGCCGCAAAAACGAGGCGTTTTTACAAAAACGCCTCGTGCTCTTTTAGAGTACACACAGAAACAGTAATAATGTAAAGGATATGTCGCCGGATAGCGTAGCAGGCACGGATGGCTGAAGGCGGCGAAGACGGCCGGCTTCCTCAGGCGCTGTCCTAAGCTTGCTGGTCGCTGGTTTCAACGGCGGCGGCTCTCAAGATCCAGCGATGCGAAGAGCGTCGCTGAAGACAAGAAAATCAGAATTTTAGCCTATGAGCGCTGAATATATACACGCTGGCCACACCCATTCTGACGGTTAGAAGGGTGTGGAGGGTGCGAAGCGCCCTCATTGGTTGCCGCGTTCAGAGCGCTCACCGATAGGCTTAAGCAGTTGCCGCCGAGCAGCCAATGAGCACGCTTATACAGCCTGCCTAGGTCTGTCAGCTGCTGCACTGCGTTGACAATGTATACAAAATTAAGGATAATTTTTTGGCTTCAGATCTCGAAGAAAGAAGACTTTCCCCGATGCGTAAGCTAACCTTACGCAATACGAGAGACCTCTCGTAAGAGAACTACTAGTATACCCATAAGTTCACTTGCAGTACAAATGAGAAACGTAATTATGAACTAGTTGTGCACTTAAAGTTTACTACTGTTACACTTATAGTACACTTAAACATATACTTTTATACTTCAAGTGGGCCAATTTAGTCCCAAGCGGTATTAAAATAGTACACTTACAAGTTTACTACTAGTACATATTGACATTAGTATACTTACTACATAAAGTATACTTAAAAATATACTTGAACATTACTCAAGTATACTTCATAAAATGAACTTGAAGTATACTTTTTTTTCGTAAGGGCAGGACGAGCGTCGAAGAACCAAACAATCCAAGATCATGCCAAATCGCCAACAATCAAATCCAGCTAACTGAGTTAGCGACGTACGAAGAACGGGCCCCTGCTGAAGTTACACAAATAAAAGGCAGACACGCCATTCGAAATTGAGACTTGTTTGTTTGTTTTTCCTGTGAATCTGGGACTGGAGAGCTGGAGATCCTCAAAGTCTCTCCATTTTTATTGTTCGTCGTTCCCTATTTACCCCTAGATTAAGGGGAAAACGTAACAATAACATACAATTAAATAAGCACGGAATACCACTATAGCCATTTACACACCCTGAAAGTTAAAAATAAATAAATAATGAATTTAATTTAATTAATTTTGAGATTATACAGGTTTACAGTAAGCAGGTAGGTGCTAAGCTTGGTAAGTTTTAACAATATGTATACGGTACCAGAAGTTTCTTACAGATGCTAATTTTTGTACTGTAGGTACATACATTTCTTGGTATATTATAACAAAGTGAGGTACATTTTATAATATTGTGTCAGGCAGGACAGATATATGAGAGCAACATGTCGACTTCATTAGCAATGATAACAGGACCTGGGTGAATATCTTCACGTAGATAGTGACAGGACGTCATCTGCCAGACATCGAAGTAGATTACTCCATCAATATCTCGGAACATCTCCTGCATCACTGTATTCAGCTGCATTGCATACCAATCACTCTGAAAAATGTCCTGTAACAACACAGATAAGTAACAGACAGTACTATAAGCATTAATATTAACTTGGTTTAGACAAACTACATTGTTTGTATTTTCTACCAGAAACAGTGCTGAGTAGGTTACTTAAATATTTGTCTGTCACCTGTTATAACTGACATTAAACTTTAATCTACGGGGAAAACAAGGAATAGTTAATAAAAAAAATGATTAATTCATCTATGTTTCCTTATGTTTTATGCTGAGCTCTAGTCTCTATTATTAAACAAAAAAGTGATTTATAGCAGAATGTCCAGTAAATGGTGACCATTTTTTTCATGGGAAAAGTAGTTACATTTCATTATGTTTCTCTCACAGAACTATCATATGCCTTCTGAAACATGGAATAGTGCTTGAGTCATATGGACTACTTTGATTGTACTCTGGTACCCATCCACTTTCATTCTGCAAAACCATTGAAGACAATCATACAGGTTTGTAATGACAGGATATGACTGAAACTCCTTTAAGGGATGGAATTTTGCATGAATTGGATAATGAAGTGTCACCTCAGACATTATGCTCTTTTGAAATTTTTCTGGGTTGCCGTGAGAACGGCGGATGCGCGCAGGCGAGCGGGTAGATACCGGCTCGTTGACTGCGGGGTAAACAGCTGCAGTAGCCGTGGCAACGGGGACTGACAGAGCGTTAAGCTTCGACGGTGGTCCAGCCGCAGGGCTGCGGGATTTAACCGTCTTTTCTTCTCTCGTGTTTAGACGCTCAAAAATACTCGAGCACCCTGAGAAGGTGTGGTGCGAGAGGCGGGTTCGCTTTCTGTAAGTAAGAAAGACTGGCCGCGAGCTCGGAGAAGCAAGCAGCATAAATTTTTATCTGCCCCGAGAGCTGGGATCGAACGCGGATCTCTCGCATGAAAGCGTTTGATTCTGCCACTGAGCCACAGAGGAAAACACATAAGCTTTCAGTTAGCGCGAGCATATAAAAAGCGACCTCATGTGTCGCGTCGGCGTTTGTTTGCAGGCGTGCGTGTGTTTAAAACAGGCTCGTTTACTGCAATAGTAATATTTCCAGTCGCCTGAACTTAAGAGGGGACTGAGAAATGTGTGAGGATTGGCGGTTGTCCAGCCGTAGCGAGACTAACACACCCTCTTCTCTTTTCGCCGGTGAGTGAGGCGCGCACGCTGAACGCTGCTCGTGACCGCCCGCTTTGTCATCCCTTGAACGGCGCAATCTGCGCGGCCCAACGAGGGAGAGAGCGGGCTTGTTTTCTGTATGTAAGAAAAACTGGCCGTGAGCTCGGAGAAGCGAACAGCATAAACTTTAACTGCCGCGAGAGCGGGGACCGAACCCCGGTCTCTAGCTTGACAGTCTAGGATTCCGCCACTGAGCCACAGGGGAGAATACATTAGTATCATGTCTTGTGACGGCGTTTGCTTGCAGGCGAGCGTGTATTTATAACAGGCTCGTATACTGCAATAGTAACAATTCCAGTCGCCTGAACTTAAGAGGGGACTGAGAAATGTGTGAGAATGGAGGTTATAGTCCAGGCCACGGCAGGACGAAAACACTCTGTTCCCCTTTCACCGGTGAGTGACGCGCGAGGACGGAGTAGCTTTCTTGTAACGTAAAGAGAGCTCCAAGACCGTCCGCTCCTGCCATCCCTTGTGAGCGGCGCAGTTTGCGCGGCTCGAACAGAGGGAGAGGAAACTCGCTCCGAGACCGTCCGCTCCTGCCATCCCTCGTGAGCGGCTCAGTTTGCGCGGCTCGAACAGAGGGAGAGGAAACTCGCTCCGAGACCGTCCGCTTCTGCCATCCCTTGTGAGCGGCGTAGTTGCACGGCTCGAACAGAGGGAGAGTACGGGTATCTATCACATTCGCCTCATCTCCTGACGCGGCGGCGGCGCGGGCAGAGCCGGCGGTTGAGCGGCCGGGAGGGAGAGGGCGAGAGAGAGCTCGAGGGAGAGGTTCCGGCGAGCTCCTCAGTCACAACAGTCTCCGGTGGTCGCTGCGAGCGGCGCTTCTTATTGCGCGGCCCGGCAGGGACAGGCGGAGCGACAGCTTGGTCGAAAGCTTCAAGTCGAGCCCGCAGGGTCGACATTGAAAGCTCTTCGCACTCGGAGAGTGCGGTGGCGGCGTGCCCGCGGCCCAGGCGGAGAGCGCAGAGAGGTGGCGGTCTCCGTTGCTGAGCGGGGCGCGACACGAGCCGCAAAAACGAGGCGTTTTTACAAAAACGCCTCGTGCTCTTTTAGAGTACACACAGAAACAGTAATAATGTAAAGGATATGTCGCCGGATAGCGTAGCAGGCACGGATGGCTGAAGGCGGCGAAGACGGCCGGCTTCCTCAGGCGCTGTCCTAAGCTTGCTGGTCGCTGGTTTCAACGGCGGCGGCTCTCAAGATCCAGCGATGCGAAGAGCGTCGCTGAAGACAAGAAAATCAGAATTTTAGCCTATGAGCGCTGAATATATACACGCTGGCCACACCCATTCTGACGGTTAGAAGGGTGTGGAGGGTGCGAAGCGCCCTCATTGGTTGCCGCGTTCAGAGCGCTCACCGATAGGCTTAAGCAGTTGCCGCCGAGCAGCCAATGAGCACGCTTATACAGCCTGCCTAGGTCTGTCAGCTGCTGCACTGCGTTGACAATGTATACAAAATTAAGGATAATTTTTTGGCTTCAGATCTCGAAGAAAGAAGACTTTCCCCGATGCGTAAGCTAACCTTACGCAATACGAGAGACCTCTCGTAAGAGAACTACTAGTATACCCATAAGTTCACTTGCAGTACAAATGAGAAACGTAATTATGAACTAGTTGTGCACTTAAAGTTTACTACTGTTACACTTATAGTACACTTAAACATATACTTTTATACTTCAAGTGGGCCAATTTAGTCCCAAGCGGTATTAAAATAGTACACTTACAAGTTTACTACTAGTACATATTGACATTAGTATACTTACTACATAAAGTATACTTAAAAATATACTTGAACATTACTCAAGTATACTTCATAAAATGAACTTGAAGTATACTTTTTTTTCGTAAGGGCAGGACGAGCGTCGAAGAACCAAACAATCCAAGATCATGCCAAATCGCCAACAATCAAATCCAGCTAACTGAGTTAGCGACGTACGAAGAACGGGCCCCTGCTGAAGTTACACAAATAAAAGGCAGACACGCCATTCGAAATTGAGACTTGTTTGTTTGTTTTTCCTGTGAATCTGGGACTGGAGAGCTGGAGATCCTCAAAGTCTCTCCATTTTTATTGTTCGTCGTTCCCTATTTACCCCTAGATTAAGGGGAAAACGTAACAATAACATACAATTAAATAAGCACGGAATACCACTATAGCCATTTACACACCCTGAAAGTTAAAAATAAATAAATAATGAATTTAATTTAATTAATTTTGAGATTATACAGGTTTACAGTAAGCAGGTAGGTGCTAAGCTTGGTAAGTTTTAACAATATGTATACGGTACCAGAAGTTTCTTACAGATGCTAATTTTTGTACTGTAGGTACATACATTTCTTGGTATATTATAACAAAGTGAGGTACATTTTATAATATTGTGTCAGGCAGGACAGATATATGAGAGCAACATGTCGACTTCATTAGCAATGATAACAGGACCTGGGTGAATATCTTCACGTAGATAGTGACAGGACGTCATCTGCCAGACATCGAAGTAGATTACTCCATCAATATCTCGGAACATCTCCTGCATCACTGTATTCAGCTGCATTGCATACCAATCACTCTGAAAAATGTCCTGTAACAACACAGATAAGTAACAGACAGTACTATAAGCATTAATATTAACTTGGTTTAGACAAACTACATTGTTTGTATTTTCTACCAGAAACAGTGCTGAGTAGGTTACTTAAATATTTGTCTGTCACCTGTTATAACTGACATTAAACTTTAATCTACGGGGAAAACAAGGAATAGTTAATAAAAAAAATGATTAATTCATCTATGTTTCCTTATGTTTTATGCTGAGCTCTAGTCTCTATTATTAAACAAAAAAGTGATTTATAGCAGAATGTCCAGTAAATGGTGACCATTTTTTTCATGGGAAAAGTAGTTACATTTCATTATGTTTCTCTCACAGAACTATCATATGCCTTCTGAAACATGGAATAGTGCTTGAGTCATATGGACTACTTTGATTGTACTCTGGTACCCATCCACTTTCATTCTGCAAAACCATTGAAGACAATCATACAGGTTTGTAATGACAGGATATGACTGAAACTCCTTTAAGGGATGGAATTTTGCATGAATTGGATAATGAAGTGTCACCTCAGCACATGCATATTTGTGTTTCTAGACTTTAAATATAAAGACAGCAGGACAAATGTACCATTACAAATACAAGACAGAAAAATGATTGAAAATGGAGTAGGATTGGAAAATGAGCAATTGTACCTTTAATCCTGCAGTGTTTCCAGACTTGATGATGACGGTAGTCTCTGGTGCACGACTCAACAATGCAACAACAGACTGACGGATTTTGGCCACTTCATGTACGTAAAATGTTATTGGGTGAAAAACCAAGTGGGCAAAGAATGTGAAGACAACAACTGCATGAGGACCACCAGCTATTTCATCAATATCATTGCTGATATAATGCAAGTCAGTAATGAGCATTTTAGTAAATCGCAAAGGAACACCGTGTGGCCTCCAGTGAACAATGATATTATTTTTCAATTCTACAGCCATCAGGGGTCCACAAGAACGAGGAGTGTGGAGGTCCATTCTTTTTATGTCTAAATAAGATAAGTAAAACTTAAATTAGACTCATTGCTTTATTTATTTCTTAAACAACTTTGCAAAGCTGCTTTTTATTGTACACAGCAGCCCCCTAGAAATATGGAAATATGACACTTAAGGAATAGTACTTAAAAATTGTAATTCTGTCATCATTTACTCACCCATATTGAATGTTTGAATGTTGATGAGTAAATGATGACATAATTTTCATTATGGGGTGAACTATCCCTTCAAGATGCACCGACTCATTTGCATGTCTGAATGTCATTGCATTAGATGCAAACAAATTCTTTTTGAATTTTTGCAATTACATGTTGCAATGAGAAAAAAAAATTACAGTGTCATTTTTAAGTGTGACCTGTTTAAGTCTTTACAAACAATTGTCACTTGGTTTAATATTTTGGTGGAATGGCAAGACATTCATGCATTTGTTGATGAAGTATCCAAATAATTTTTGGGGCTTCTGTATATTTCAGTTATATTACTTTTATGACATCAAGTCTTAAATAACATGAGGACATTTTTAAATAATCCCCCGCCCCCCTCCCATCAATGTCATTTATGAACAACTTGCCTGGCACTTTTCTTTCTAAATACTCAAACCACTGCCTTGTAGTGGAGTCTCCCATCAAGTAGACAATCTTGTTTTTAAGACTATTTCCAATTTGTGAAGAACTGAACTTCTGGGTGTTGCACACAAAAGAATTCCAGACGTCTTTCAGATAAAACCCTGCAGGAACTGGTGTTGTCATGCCAGATCTGCATCTCTCCATTGTGCCTAAAGCAAAGAAACATTAACCTGAAGAGACTGTGCCGTAATTATGCAAATTCTTAATTCTCTTGCAACTAACAACATTTAATTTTAGATTATATCAGTCCTGATATATGAACATACCAATGTCTGTAGTGTTGGGAAGGACATTTATGATTTGTGTGTCTCCAGTGATAGCAACATTTGTTAATTTCCTGTAGAGAGAAAAAAAAAAAAACATATTCTGCAGTTTTTCTAGTTTTACAATTCCTCTGTAATTCATTTTGAATCCTTTCCCACTTACTTTGTGAAAATTTGCTTCTCAAAAGGATTTAATGGGTTTTCCAAACCTCCGTAAGAGTGATGAACCAGTTTGTCACAAGAAAGTTTCTTTGGTCTCTCACACTGCCACACCGTCCCTGTTTTTATATCCTTCCTTATACTCACAGCAGCAGTCGCCTTTACTCCAACTTCCATCTGCACCCCACTTAAGATTGCATTCTACTACTTCTCTGATCCTGGTTTTATTGGGTCCTGGCCCTTCAAAGTAGCCATTATAGTGGCTGCGTGGAAATGAGGACTCCCTGTATTTTTTAAGAATCTGCACAACCTCACTGGAGTGCTCTAGACGAACATAAACTTGTGCCTGACCTTCCCAGGGCAGAAGAAGAGCAACAGAGTAAGTCCCATTACAGTGATCCACAACCTCCCCGTACACACTCGCCTTCAAGAAGAATAGAGAAGGTTAAGTGTAATGCAGAAAACTAATGTCTATTGGTAAATCCAATTTTAAAGCATATAAAAACTTTAATTTATAAAATATTGTAAATAAACCATTAACAGGCAAATTAAACTCAGCTAATCAAACTCAGTGTCTTAATTTTTATAAAAAGAAATATTATTTAAAACAACAATAATATAAAACAAACGCACCGTTAGCTTTGAATTGAATAGCTTTGCTTGGAAAAAATCTCCTCCATATCTTTTCAGGTTCTTGTTGTGGTCTCTGGCTGTGATGGTAACAGAGATCTTTTCTCCCACTTGGTAACTCTCCTTGAGTCCCACAATAGAGAATGTTGAGTGGACTGGGCTTGTGCTCTGATCCAGTGATTTCTTGATCTGGACCGGGCCAGTCCAGAGCCTTCTGTAGCCGTTCCCACTCCTCTTCACTGATTCCCATGTCATGAGCGGATATTGTAGATGAAGAATTATTATTTCGAGGAACTGGTTTAGGTCTGGGGGGCTGAAATTGTCTTATTTGGATCCCACCATTCAATCCCCATAGAGCCTGGGAGAGGACCAGAATATCAATCAGACCAAATTCAGTTTTTTGTTCTATATATAAATTATTTATTTATTGTATATAAAAAATTATTTCTGGATAATACTAAAAAAGTTATGTGGATCTCATTTGCGGTTGGTGAAATCATGCACAAATTGTGAATAGGTTAGGTCCTACTATGTAGCGCTAGCAACACCATCATGGGTTCAATAGCAAAGAATTGCTTTTACTCAACAAGTCAAAAAGGAACATAAAAGGGACCTTAGTTCTCATCAAGATGGCTGTGTGTTCGACATTTTATCTGCTTCTCCACTACTAAAATAATTATGAGAATACTTAAAACTGAAGTTTGTCTTTTTTTCTTATTAAAATACTTTAAATCCTAGATAAATATGCAGAAACAACTATAAGAAAACCTTGAACACTATGAACACAATGGTCTGTGGTGCTACACTGAAAAAAAATGTTTAGTCCGTTCAACTTAGAAAATGTACTTCATGTGTTAACATCTACAATAACTGGTTTTGTTTAAATGTAATAAATGATTTTAGGTTACTGATTATAACCGAATTTAACCAACCTGAAAAACAAGGTTTTACTGAAGCATAAAGTTTTACATTTTGAAATGTAAAAAATTGTAGCTTTTAGAAGTTCCTCAATGGAAGACGTGACGGCGGGATTGAGGAGATCCTCGAAGTATTCCTTCCACCATCCGGTGATATCCCCAGTCGAGGTCAACAGCTGCCCACCTCCACTGTAAACAGCGTTGGTAGGGCACTGCTTCCCCCTCCTGAGGCGCCGGACGGTTTGCCAGAATCTCTTCGAGGCCGACCGATAGTCCTTCTCCATGGCCTCACCGAACTCCTCCCAGGCCCGAGTTTTTGCCTCCACAACCACCCGGGCTGCAGTCCGCTTGGCCCGTCGGTACCCGTCAGCTGCCTCAGGAGTCCCACAAGCCAGCCAGGCCCGATAGGACTCCTTCTTCAGCTTGACGGCATCCCTTACTTCCGGTGTCCACCACCGGGTTCAGGGATTGCCGCCTCGACATGCACCGGAGACCTTACGGCCACAGCTCCGAGTGGCCGCGTTGACAATGGAGGTGGAGAACATGGTCCACTCGGACTCAATATCTCCAGACTCCCTCGGGATCTGGTCAAAGCTCTGTCGGAGGTGGGAGTTGAAGATCTCTCTGACAGGGGATTCGGCCAAACGTTCCCAACAGACCCTCACAGTACGTTTGGGTCTGCCAAGTCTGTCCAGCTTCCTCCCCCGCCATCGGATCCAACTCACCACCAGGTGGTGATCAGTTGACAGCTCCGCCGCTCTCTTCACCTGAGTGTCCAAGACATACGGCCGGAGGTCAGATGAAACAACCACAAAGTCGATCATTGACCTCCGGCCTAGGGTGTCCTGGTGCCATGTGCACTGATGGACACCCTTATGCTTGAACATGGTGTTTGTTATGGACAAGCTGTAACTAGCACAGAAGTCCAATAACAGAACACCACTCGGGTTCAGATCAGGGGGGCCGTTCCTCCCAATCACGCCCCTCCAGGTGTCACTGTTGCTGCCCACGTGGGCGTTGAAGTCCCCCAGAAGAACGACGGAGTCCCCAGTCGGAGCACTTTCCAGCACCCCTCCCAGAGACTCCAAGAAGGCCGGGTGCTCTGCACTGCCGTTTGGCCCGTAGGCACAAACGACAGTGAGAGACCTATCCCTGACCCGAAGGCGCAGGGAAGCGACCCTCTCGTTCACCGGGGTGAACTCCAACACATGGCGGCTGAGCTGGGGGGCTATGAGCAAACCCACACCAGCCTGCCGCCTCTCACCATGGGCAACTCCAGAGTGGTAAAGAGTCCATCCTCTCTCGCGGAGTGTGGTTCCAGAGCCCAAGCCGTGTTGTGTTGTTGCGTTTTGTGTTACCATTTATCTTCATGCAGTTATAACTGTTTTTTTGACATTACTTCTTAATCAGTAATAGACACCGTTATAAACCATCTAACGTTACAAAAGTAAACTTAGTGTAGTATTACCATGTTAACTTTAACACCTATGTACAGTTTGTAATAACACAATAACCATAACGCGTTGTTCATTATAAACGTGGAATTATGAATTATATTGAGAACGTCGTACATAGAAAACATGCCGTAATGTACCCTGAGTGTAAACCTTAGCCGCATTCATCGTGAAGCGTGCTAGCGATTTGCAAAGATTAATATAAAGATTAATTTAAAGGTTAATAAAACGTTACACTCACTTCTTCTGGAGGTGCAGCAGGAACACGAATAGTTGGTACCGATCCTTTTTTCAGGAGCAGCTTCTTAGCAAAACCAGCTTTACTGACCCTCGTTTGTAAAGCAGTCTGGTGTGAAATGATTCGTGCAAACATGAAAGCATTGACGTTGATCGTGGGGAATATTCCCTTCGAAAACAAAACTCAGCCACTGCGTCTTCAGCGGTTCGGATTTAGGAACATCAAAATGACTGCTGTGTTCCTTATTGCACCCAAGAACAGAACACCACAATCGCTTAGATGCCATTCTGCTCCAGCATATCAACAATGGTGGACTATGATGACAGCTCGCTCACAAGCGAGTGCTGTCAATTAACAATTGTGGGAGGGGCGTCCGACCATGTGACGTCACACGGTCGAACGACTGGATCTGAGACAGGGGAAAACATATAAGGAGATTAAAAAAAAAACACTGGATGGATTTTTATCATTTTATGATGGTTGTGTACAGGCACTGCCAACACACATTTCAGTACAATCAACTTGTAAAAGTGCATGTACCATTATATGACCCCTTTAACGCATTATAGTCCTTCACGTCTATTGCGATCTCAAAATTCCGGCCAGTTGATAATACCTAGAGTATCAAAATCGACTGCTGGCGGTAGATCCTTTTCCTATTTAGCACCAAAATGTCTCGGTTACGTATGTAACCCTCGTTCCCTGAGTAGGGAACGGAGACGTTACATCGTGACGACGAATGGGGTTTTGCTTAGAAAGCCTATCACCTTCAAGAATTAGAAAACGAGCCAATGGCAATGAAATGCCTTGGGTCTGTGGAATTTACATAGCGTAACTCCGTCCCACCTCGTGGGTATATAAGGAAGTACGCCGGCAACATGTAGTTATGTTTTCTCGCTGAGGAGCCTTACAAAATACATATACGACCCAAGAGGGGGTTGCATATGGAGAAACACTGGGGTGTCCAGCCCACAGGGTGGAATGTTTCAATCCCGGGGGGGGGCAAGGTGGCTTGCCAAGGGAAAGCCTGCTCCTCGTCCTGCTCCTCGTCCTCCCTGTTCTTGCACAGGGTCTGTGCAAGAAGGCTCACTGGGGGAAACGCATACTTGTGGAGGCCCCACGGCCAGCTGTGTGCCAGTGTGTCCGTGCCGAGCATGCCCTCAGTCAGTGAGTAAAACAGGTCGCAATGGGACGAGTCGTGGGAGTTTGGATCTCCTCCAAACGTTATGAAAGTGGAAAAACAACAACATCTCACAACTACATTTGGTGTCAGAATAGAACTTTATTAAAACATAACTATTATTTAACATAATTGTTTACAATTATAGCTCTTTTAGAATTATAAAATACAGACATTTGTGTCAGTGCCTGTGTAGCTGCTCGGTTCCTCTGGAGAAATGCTGGATGTTGCCACTCCATTCTCTGTTGTGACAAACTTCAGCATGACCCTGCATTAAATTAATAATGTGAAACATATTAGTCATTCAACAACACTCATGACAAAGTTTTAGTATACTGGGTTAGTTAGGTACTCTGAATTCTGATTTTAAACTACAACCAACAATTGAATTTAACTTTGCACTGCATAATCTAAAGTGACAAAAACTGAGCTAAAGGGATAGTTCACCCAAAATTGAAAATTATCCCATGATTTACTCACCCTCAAGTCATCCTAGGTGTATATGACATTCTTCTTTCAGACGAATACAATCGGAGTTATATAAAAAATGTCCTGGCTCTTCCAAGCTTTATAATGGAAGTGAATGGTTGTTTCTGTTTTGAAGTCCATAAAAGTGTATCCATCCATCATAAAAGTGCTCCACACGGCTCTGGGGGGTTAATAAAGGCCTCCTCAAGCAAAGCGGCGAGTTTGTGTAAGAAAAATATAGCAAGGTAGCCATAATTACAAGGTAGCCATCTTGTAATTATGGTAATGATATGGCATGAACGCAGCATAAGATCGTTGTTTTGGTTCAGGAGAAACTTTAAAGCGGCTAAACAATGGCTGTTTGTTTGTGGCACTCTGTGACTGTATGTCTACAAATCTGCCTATCCTCGTGGAACGCGCTGATCATGTGTGATGTCTGCGCGAGCATGGTGCGCGGAGGTATGGAAATACATAAGGTAACAGGCAGGTAGGACAACAGTCGGACCAAATTCAATGATTGAGACTTCCACAGAAGATATATGTACATGTTTTTTTTAATATTTAGACCACTTCTATTATTGATTGCTATCAGGATATGAAGAGAGTTTCAACCAGTATAACAAAAAGTGTTTATAATACAAATTGCCTACCCTATACCTTTAATAAAGTGTGGAACGTGTGGAGGTGTTTTGTTTTTTTTATTAGGATTTTTGATGAAGAGAAAGTTTTAAGTAGAAATTTAAAAAAGAAAATAGCAATTTTAATTATTTGAAATGTAAATCTTTAGTAACATTATACATGTATTTATTGACATGAAAACAAAAACAGTATTTTTTTTCCACATTTATAACAGAAGTCAGTACTTAAATATAGGCTATAATTACACATTATACATTACACAGAAATAAACTTTTTAATGTATCACATCCGACCATGGCTAGTCTGTTGTTCTTCTAGAATAATTTGAAGTCCGCTTGTGAGTGAAGTACATTCACACAACTTCAAACCAATGTCCTGTTAAACTGGCTCTGAAAATGAGGCGTTCCCCCAAATTATGTGACACTCAGTTGAACATCCCATCTGTCCTGCAGTATTGGTTTAGACAGTTTGGCTTTGTTTGATTTGATTGACATTAGATGTTAATTTACATATGAATGGTAAAGATATTCTTGCTATGGGAACAACAAAATTCTTTTTCCTGTTCTTTTTTCCCAGGAGTGTAATCATTGTGGCTCTGTGGCACTCACACAACATTATTTTCACTTTTTATTACAAGGAAAATATACACACAATATATTATATATACACAGGGTGTTATGAATTTACAGATTAGAAGATATATGGAACCTGTTAGCCCACCCTGGGAAATTTTAATTAGATTGCAGTTGATAACCAACCAAGATGATCAAACAGGTTTGTTCCAGTAAGCCATTTCTTTAAATTATTAAAGGCAGCTGCAGAAGTCTCATTTTCTTGTAGGAGAAGATATAACAATACAAACCTAAAATGTCTGTATAGGGTTAAATCCCACAGAAACTGACGATTTTTATTCAGGGTCAATCAGCTTCACTTAAAGGGCCCCTATTATGGATCTTTGAAAATTACCTTTCATGTAGTGTGTAACATAGCTCTAAGTGAATGAAAACATCCTGCAAAGTTTTAAATCTGAAAGTGCACCGTATATAAAGTTATTGTCTTTCAAAAGTAAGAGTTGACTCTGAGTCAATGAAATTAATTGTTTTCCAAACGAGTCATAAGCCGTTTTGTTGTGACGTCAAGACGAAACATTAGCATATTGCCCGCCCACTTATAGCGCGCGCAGGCACCAGGGAACTTGAACCTCAAACCTTCAAATCTGGTTGAATTACTAGTTCTTCCAGTGTTTCATCATCGAACTCGCGATCGCATTGATATGGGAAAATCGACGTCATTGTTTGTTACTGTGTTTAGTTTAAGGAAGCCTCAGGACACAATCACAACAGACTGAGCTGTCTGGCCAATCAGAGCAGAGTAGCTCGCGGAAAGGAGGGATTTAGATCTCACGAGTCATTTGAGAATCATTGAAAAATGTGGTGATGTGCAAATGTATATTATGAGGAAATTAAACAGTTTTTTTGACCTTTGATGCCTGTAAACCTGTTGTAGGAGACTCCAAAACAACATTAGGAAACTTTAAAATAGCATAATTGGGGCACTCTAAATGATGACCGGTGGATATTACTTTACAGTAGGAATTTGAATGTGATCGTGAACATGCTCTATTATGCACACTTATGCAAGCAGGTTATTGTAAGTGTTTTATTTTTATTTTTATTGCCTATGCCCACACGTTTTTTGAGATTGGGATGTTTCCAGTGTTCCAAAATCCATAACAACAATGGACACCAAATTCTCAACACCATAACTTGCTAAAAAGACATGTGTTGTCATGCCAGACCTGCATTTCTTGTTTGGTTGTAACATTATCATGCCATCTGTGTGCTTTAGTCATGCGCGTAATTTGCACGGGGGTTACGGGGGTCATGACCCCCTCAAAAATCAAATCCAGCTAATATAACCCCCCCAATATCATCACATCATTCAGATTAAAATAAATATGAAATATTCCGAATGAACACTTTTGTTCATTTCTTTATTAATTTCATTTGCCAGCAAGAAAGAGAGTATTATATTTTAAATAATCTGTAATGTACCCCCCCCCCCCCCGCCCACCGCACCGACTATTTGGTATTACCCAAGTTCTCTACCAAGTTTGTTCACTATTTTCGCATGCGCAGTCACTGTGATGAATGCTTGGAGAAAGGTGCATGATGAAAAGGACACTGAAAGGCAGCCAGTCGAGCCAGACAACAATTTTTCATTGTTGGTCGACACCAGCCAAAAAGAGGAAAAATCCTGACCAAACGGAGGTACCCATATTGCTAAGTTAGCTGTTAAGTTAGCTCAGTGTTTCTCAAAGTGTGGGGCGCGGGCGCGGCCCACTGGTGGGGAATAACGTAGAGACATGACAAGTGGGGCGCGACAAACAGGTTTTGTGCCCATCTTTTTAATTCCTTTATTTATTGACCATACACTCAAAACAAAACAAAGACACATTTAAACGTAAGCCTTACTTAACCTTTTCACACGTAAGTTTAAAAGTTTAAAAAAAGTTTTTTAAAAGTGTTTCAAGGCGACCGTTATTGATCGTAGTATCACTTTATGGTTCCCATGGAGACGCGTCATTCATTGCTTGTCACACCGCGCTGAATGACTGATGATCTGCTTTTATTTCCTTTTTTATTCAAAATTTCACAAATTTGTTAGCTATTAGGATATATCTGATATTCCGATTGTCAAATATGTGCAAGTGGATGTGTTTTGTTGTTCAAACACCTTATAACGATCGCGTTAGTTGAGCTGTATGTGCAAAGTATTTTAGGTATCTTATTAAAATAGCTAAAAAAAAATTTAAATACGTACATTATTAGGAATTTACCACCTCCGGCCCAATTTGAGATTATTTATTTATTTATTTATTGTTCTTTTTGCATGGAGTTTGCTAAGTGACAAAATTAATCAAAGCACAACTAACGTTAGTCCACACAATTTTCTCAGTTTCTGAATTTGATGTTATCAGAGGCTAAATGCAAACACAAATTTTTTTTTATCTACTTTTGAGTCTTATTTCTTGCAAAGTGATAATATAATTGCACTTTCATTTTCTCTATTTGAAAGTTTTTAATGCTGTTATTTGATGTTAAGTTTTTAAAATGTGATGTTAATAAAATACATTTTAACAGTTAAACTTAAAGCCTAGTTTATTAACATTTTGTTGGGGTGATTGGGGACCAGGTGGGGCTAGGAACCCTTTCCTACCTCTGAAGTGGGGAATGGCAGAAAAAGTTTGAGAAACACTGAGTTAGCTGATGATTTGTTTTGTTGACTGGAGTTGGCTGGCTAGATATTCGTTTGCCAGTGACCTATGAGGTAAAGCCAGAGGGTGCCAGGGACTGTGTAGAACCAATGTCACTGAATTGTAACTTAAGTTGCTGTTTGCTCCAATACAGTCACACGTTTTGGGGGGGATTGCATAATTTACTTGTGACTAGAGATGTCATCCATTGACAGCTAGCTGCTATGGGCTATTTCAGAGGTTACGCCACTCCTTTTGAGCGTGCACACCTGTACTGTACACACATACAATAAATTGACAACATTTGTTGCACACTTGAAACAAAATGTCTTCAAAAGTATGTAGAAGGTGGTTACATTTATTTCCATTCCAGTAACTTCACAAATTACATTTCCGTTTGCACTTGTAGGCTATGCTGCTTTAATTTCTTTGTTCCTACTATTTCGTTTATTTTCTTGAACTGCTATTTCTTATTCTGGACTGCCACCTACTGGATAGAAAAGGCAACAGCCTAGTAATTATGTGAATAAAAATCTACATGTTTGAATGGCCAAAAAAAGGATAAATCATTCCACACATTACCTTGGTGTTAGGGTTGCCTACTCTGCACATGTCATTGAAAGTGAGTGGTAACTTCAGTCATTTGCATTTATCGTGCTAAAAATCTGACACCAGACACTATGCTATGCCTGACCCAAAGGAAAGATGATAATAAAAGAGAGACATGTTGAACTTTAAAGTCTATAATGTTGGTTTGGCTGTTAATTGAAATGGATGCATGCATGTGATTCATTTAGATTAATTAATCAGAGTATGTAATTCATTAGATTTTTTTTTAAATCGATTGACAGCCCTAAATATTATTATTATTATTTTGTGGCAATCTTAATGTGCTAGTAAGTGGGCAAAAGGTGTTTAAAATGCTTTCCAACTTTTTGGTGAGGGAACATGCATTCTCCAAAACTGATTAGGATATACCGCCTTGACGAAGACATAATGGATCATGACTTAAATCCTCATGAGGAATTCATTGGGATGTCTTCAGTGCCTGAGACCACAGGAGAATCTCTTGCAAATGTAGCATTAGATGTAATCTGCAGACTAAATTTGCCATTGTCAGCACTGCGTGGGCAGACATATGATGGTGCAGCGAATATGTCCGGCAAATATTCTGGAACACAGGCTCACATTAGGAAGAAACAACCACTTGCTTTATATGTGCACTGTGGAGCACACTGTGTTAATTTGATAGCACAGAAGGCATGCACAGCTTCTATAGTTGTGCGAGATGCCCTTGACTGGGTTCATCAATTAGGAGTTTTGTGTGGACAGTCTGGCAAATTCAAACAGATGTTTCATCAGATTGCGATATCTGACCATGGAACCTCAAGTGCCCTGAAACCACTCTGTGAAACTAGGTGGACTGTTAGACACGGTGCCATCCATTCTGCTTTAACACAGTATGACTCTATCCTCACTGCCTTGGAGGAAATGGCAGGGACTAACTCTCCCACTGCAGCCACTGCAAATGGTCTATTTCAGCAGTTTATGAGAGGCAGTACTGTACTTGGTCTTGTGATGGCACAAGCAGTTATTGGAGAGCTAGAGTGTCTCAACAGGTCTCTTCAGAGAAGGACACAGACTGTTTCTGGCATGCAGGCTGCTGTTTGTAAGGTTCAGTCTACTCTCAGGGGCAAGAGGAGTGATGATGCCTTCCAACACCTTTTTGAGAGGGCATCTACAGTTGTGAATTCTTTAGACTTAGAACCCATAACAATGCCAAGAGTTCGACAACCACCCAAGCGCTATAGTGGAGAATCAAGTGGTTTCAGTCCTAAAACTCCTATGGAATACTACAGAGTTGAGTTTTATAAGGTACTTGACACCATTCACACACAATTCACAGAACGTTTCCAGCAGGGTGGTCTTCTTACCCTACAAAAGCTGGAGAACACCTTGCTTTCTGGAAAGATTGATCCGGTGGTTCATGACTACCCAGAAATTAATGCCCAGCTGCTGGAAATCCAGCTACCTATGTTCAAACATAATTACATGTATGGTTCCTGTGGAGAGGCAACAAACATTCTCAAAGATTTGCCAGTAGAGGTGCGAGGCTTGTTTACTGAAGTTGAAACTCTGATCAGATTACTCCTTGTGGTACCAGTCTCGTCCTCTGAGGCAGAGAGGAGCTTTAGTGCTCTTAGACGATTAAAGACTTGGTTACGCACAACTATGACACAGCAGAGGCTGAACCATGTTGCAGTTTGTCACATCCATCAGGACAAATTGGACCTCTTAACTAAGAAGTCAGTGTGTGCACAGTTCTTTTCTTTTGCACCGAGACGTAAACAGGTGTTTGGTGCTTTTATCTGAATGGTATGTGTGTTAAGTTGCAGCCTTGTTGTAACATACCTTAAAATGTGATTTACAGATAGGCCTTCTTTTGTATTTACATGCTTTTGTTTAGATTTTGTTAGTGGATGGTGAGTTTTGGTGATGCCCACCAATATGTGAAATCTGTTCAGAATAAAGGTGCAAGCTGCACTCCAGTGTACCACCCTGTATTGTGTAATGTATTGAGAGTTGAATTGTGCATAATACATTTGCTGCATGTAGGTGCCAATACAGTGATGCAATTGATAAATCTTTAAGTTCTTGGGTTTTTTTTTTTTTTTCATAAGATATTGAACACACACAAAAAATCAATTAAGTGGAAGCTGCCACTGCTGGCTAGTGCTTAAAGACTTAATTTAACTATTGTGTCATTATGGCATAAATAGTCAAGTGAACAGCTGCATTTACATTAAGTAGCCTAAATCAGTAAAAGTATCACAATGTATTTCTAATACAGGAACGGCAAATTAGCATGTTACCTTTTACACAAGTAAATTATTCAATAAATAAATTAATTGATAAATATGCCGCGAGTTTAACCCCCCCAATGTTAGAGCCAAAGTTACGCCCTTGGCTTTAGTTGTCAATTAAGAAATGTATTTGAATTTCCCCTTTCTTTAGTTTGTATTTTAAATGACAGGCCTCTGACAGTTTAGGTTATCTCCAAGCACATTTTTCCACACTACGTTTTAACCTAACTTTATACATGCACATTGAATACACCTTTTATGTAAATCTGAAACCCCTAACAGAAACAAAATCAAGACTTTGTAAAAGGACATAATAGGACCCTTTTAAAAACAGGATAAACAGCAATTTATTCCAAACATTATAAAGCAGTGTTGTGTTGTGTTGTGTTGTGTTGTGTTGCAACACAATGTATTGCATCTAGGGATGGGCGTATCGATACAAAGTATCGATACATCGATACTGACGTCGAGTATCGAAAGTATCGATACTAAAATAAAAATATCGATACTGCAGTTTTTTTTTTTTTGTTTTTTTTTTTACCATTTTGGTTATTTGACAAGAAGTTTAATGCGTACAATATGCATTGAATTGGATGAATAACCTATGTTTAGCAAACAATTGTGTAGTATAACCATTTTCCTGCTTATCTGAACACACGCAAATGCTGCAAGTCCAAAGCAATCAATCACAGAGAGTATTCACACACTGCAGACATTGCATTCAAACAGGGATGCGTTTCCTAAAAGTATCACAAGAAACCATTGATGCTTTTGGGAAACGCAGCCCAGAACAATATGCTAAAGACAGAAAAACATCATATGTTTGAGCTATTTCACAATAAACTAATTTAAATTGTAGCCTACATAGTTTGTGCAAATTAATTTTGAATGATAAAAGTTCATAGTTCTATTCTGTAACAAATTTTAATATAAATCATAAAAAGGTTGCATTTTATGGGTGCAACAGTCGGTCACTGGCAGTCCCTTATGGAAATTAACATTACAGTGATCATAGTTCAACTAGGCCTATAATATTTTTTAGATTTCCATGGTTACCACTACAAGTAAACATTGTAATCATGTGTAAATAAAAATATAATCTAAAAAATTCCAATTACGGCATATATTGAATGTTAAAATGTCTTTAATATATAATGTTAAGTGGGTATCATTACCCATTTTAATCTTAGTAATTCAATAATTTAAGAAATTTTCAAATTTAAAAGTTCAGTTTAGAGGTATCGGTATCGGTATCGATATCGGCGATACTGGCCTTGAAAGTATCGGTATCGTATCGAAAACAAAATAAGTGGTATCGCCCATCCCTAATTGCATCCGAAGTTCTCTCTGGTGGTATATAATAGTTTTGTGGAGGTAAGAATTTAAATTACTAATAGCTGAAAATCGTATCCTGGACCACTCTGTGAAGGTGCACATTTTATTCAAATGCACAACTATGGAAGTAAAATAATGACAAATGTTTTTGAAACAAAAAAGCTTGTTGTATTGCACTAATAAAAAAAAAAAAAAAAAATGCATTGCATTAACCGTGCTTGCATTTTAATACATTGTATTTTTAGGGCTTGCATTTGTATGGGCTGAAATTCAACATGGAATATTTAAGATGTGAATATTTCAATTCAAAATATTTCACACATATTTTCATTATTAATAATTCACATTCACCTTTCAGATTTCACTTCCAAAATGTTCATTCTGTTTAAAATCCAACCTATAATATTCAACAGGCAATTTTCAGTCCATTTTATTTCGCCTTACAAATTCGCTTCCACAAATTCAGTGGTTCAAATTCGACAGCAAATTCGACATTTGACATCTAGATCCAGTCAAGAACCAGTTTTGTAACAAATTTATCTTTTATTCTCTTTAAGGTCGCGAGCAGGAACAGCAACAGAACTACTCTGACTCTCAGTCTGCGTACTCTACAGGTAAGTGTAATGCTACTGACACCTAGTGGTTAGTTTCGGTACTCACATCTACAACTACACTATCACTACAGTAGATTACCGACTAATAATCTCCATAGCTGTTAGTCGACCTCACCAGGAGGTGCAAGCGGATGTTGACGAAGACCAGAGCAACGGGTGAGAGAGTCATTCATTCATAAAAACGGATTTACCGAAATGGAGCAAGCGGTCAGTATGTTTATCAGGACCAGTAGTAGCTATATATGGAAAAGCTGATAAAGACATAAAAGCTGTGTTTACATTTAAGTCTTCATAGTTAGTTTTGCACATGTAAGCAGCTTTCTCTACCGTGAACGAGATTATAACGTTCTCGAGATATGAAGCCAAAAAATTATCCTTTATTTTTATAATCTTGTCAACGCAGTGCAGCAGCACGCAGACCTAGAGCAGGCTATCTAGCGTGCTCATTGGCTGCCCTGCGGCAACTGCAGCAGCCTACCACTGAGCCTGGTGTGACGTCACGCCCAATGAGGGCGCTTGGCGCCCTCACGCGTCCCAGCCCACCAGAAGGGCCATGGTTTAGCGTATATAAGGAAGGGCTCGGAGGCTGCTCCCCTGATTTTTGTCTCTTCAGCGAAGCTCTCCGCATCGCTGGATCTTTGAGAGAAGCTGCCGCCGTCGAAGCAAGTGACAGAGCAAGCAGAGGACAGCGCCTGAGGAAGCCGGACGATTCTTTGCCGCCTTCAGCCATCCGTGCCTGCTATCCAGCGTCATATCCTTTTACTGCTGTGTGTGTTCGCCGCTGTGACACACACTCTCGCTCCTTCTAAAAGAGAAATTTCAAATGCCTCGCACCACTTCCCGCTCTCTCTCTCTCCCTCTGTTCGAGCCGCGCAAACTGCACCGCTCACAAGGGGTGTCAGAGGCGTACGGTCACGTGGCTAGCTTTCTTTACCAGAGTAACTATGAGCGTCTAAATATATGAGCCTTCAAAGCATTTCGCTCTGTCAGTCCCCTTAAAAAGGCGACTACAGATGTGTATTTTGCAGCCAACGATCGCGTTGTACAACCCGCTCGCCTGCACCCAAACACCGTTTTTAGAATAGGGTCTGGCTGCAGACTTACGGGGCGAGT